>NC_057725.1:63977439-64012278 GCF_004010195.1 Chiloscyllium plagiosum
CTTTTCCACCTATCCACTCCACCCTCTCCTCCCTGACCTATCACCTTCATCCCCTCCCCTACTCACCCATTGTACTCTATGCTACTTTCTCCACACCCCCACCCTCCTCTAGCTTATCTCTCCACGCTTCAGGCTCACTGCCTTTATTCCTGATGAAAGGCTTTTGCCTGAAACGTCGATTTCGCTGCTCGTTGGATGTTGCCTGAACTGCTGTGCTCTTCCAGCACCACTGATCCAGAATCTGGTTTCCAGCATCTGCAGTCATTGTTTTTACCTAGCATCCCATCCAGACCAACCTCTCTACCCTATTTCCCATAGCTAGCCTGCACATCCCTGGATACTACAGGACAATTTAATATGGCCAATCCACCTAGTCTGCACATCTTTGGATTGTGGGAGGAAACCGGATCATCCGCAGGAAACCCAAGCAGATACGGGGAGAATGTGCAAACTCCACACAGACAGATGCCTGAGGCTGGAATCGAACTCACGCTGAGTCACCATGACATCATATTATAATATACTTGGCATATATTACAATGGTCTTAATCAACAAGGCCTGGAAAGTATTTGGGTTTGGACAGATAAGTGGTAAACAACATTATGTCACTCAAGTGCCAAGCAACGACACCATCTCCAACAGAAGAGATCCTAACCATTGCCCCAGGATATTCAATAACCTCACCATCGATTAATCCTCCCCCACTATCAACATCTTGGGCCAGTGTGGGTGCCATTGACCAGAAACTCACTGGACTCACCATATAAATACTGTGCCTACAAGAGCAGGTAAGAGACTGGGAGTACAGTAGTAATGAGAAAGAGATTTATTTAACAATGTTTGACCTGGTACCCTAAGATTTTCTGCATTCTGTGGAGTCTGTGTTGAAAATGTCAATGGTGAAGCAATTACAATTGGAGACACAGAAGATTCCAGAATTGGAGGAATTACTGAATCTTGCAAACTGGGTTTAGAGAAGAAACCATGGAGGAATCTAAAATCAAGGATGGAGAATTTTAATATCAAAGCGTTGCTGGACTGACACCCAGTGTGGGTCAGCAAGTACAGTGATAGGCAAAGAGATATGTAAATATAGAGGAAGGAACACACACAGATAGGGTTAGGGATTGAAGAGAGCCACCAGTACAGTGGGGGCTGTATATGTATTGACAGTATGAGAACCAACCCCTCTCGGGAGGGAATTGATAATTGACTGAAGCAGTTAATGGAACTGCTGTAAGGGTACACTTACAAAATAAAGAAAAACATTTTTGCTCCAGAGTTTCAAGATTTTGAACCAAAATGAGGTAGCACCTCTAAAGATGTGCATAAAATACACATGGGAGTGGGTGTCTTTGTTTTCTTAATATTGCCTGTAGCACTCATTCGAGTGTGAGAGCTGGCCACTGAGAGCCTGATCAGTGGAAAGTCCAATCGGTATGGGTGCTGTGATCAGCCACTAAATTATTTCTCAACAGTTTCAAGCAGCAATCTTGAGTTTGATCACACCTTGATATTGAACATGCTGAAGGCTCCAGCAAGCAGTAGGTGTTTTAATCAGCTCCTGGTCCATTTTCCAATTTACAACTGGAGAAGACTGAGCCCAAGGCGGCAGCCATTTCAGTACAAAATGGAATGGAATCACTGATAAGACAACACCCTTTTCTTCCGTCTCACTGAGATAGAGGATCCGCTCAATCTCCTTTCTCCAGCTCTTACAAAGATTTCTGTTTATCATTTAAGGGAGGTTTCCATAGCAACTGCATCCCCAAGTGGCTAGTTGTCATAACACTTCAGATCACTGCACTCGCTTAAAGCCGGGGATAAAGGCTGGAAGTAATTGCATGAGTCTAGCTCAACGCAGCTATATTCAGGAAAGAAATCATGATTCTTCCTTTCACATGATCCAAATGAGCTCACAGGGGCTTGCAAACAACTTAACCCTCCCCTGGTTTCCCAACGATCCATTTGGTTCCAGATGGGTTGAGATAGTGATGAACTTCGGACTGAATTCAGTGGCCTCCACACTGACAGATGATATAGTCAGAACTGAGAGATTTGGATAGGCTAATCTGAACAGGACAGCAGGGCAAATGGTGGGGAGGATGGGGGGTGCTTTCAAACCCTTTCTTGTATTTTTCTTTTATCCTCAACCCCCTCCTGCTCATTACTCCTTCCCTGACCAGCTCATGGAACTGAAGCAGGGGCTTACTTCCCTATGAATCTGCCAATTCCTCTGATGCTGACACAGGTCCGGCAGGAGATGATTGATGGTCATGTAGAGACCAAAGATAGCTGAATCGGGCAGCACGGTGGCTCAGTGGTTAGCACTGCTGCCTCACAGCGCCAGGGACCCGGGTTCAATGCCACTTTTACGTGACTGTGTGGAGTTTGTACATTGTCCCCGTGTCTGCGTAGGTTTCCTCTGGGTGCTCCAATTTCCTCCCACAATTCAAAGATGTGCAGGTTAGGGTGGATTGGCCGTGTTAAATTGCCCATAGTGGCTAGGTGGATTGGCCACGTGAAATGGAGGGTGACAGGGTTAGTTAGGGGGTGGGACTGGGTGGGATGTACTTTGGATGGTCAATATGGACTTGAGGCTGAACGGCCTGCTTTCACACTGTAGGGATTCTATGAATTCCAGATGGAGGGACAAGTGGTGTCCACCTTGTACTCCATTTCAATCAATCTGTTAGGTGTTAAAAGCATAGATGTTAGTCGGGTCTCATAACCCTCGGCAAAAACAAACCAAATGCTTCTGACCCCTTTCGATTTCTTCGGCCTTTCTGTTTGGTGCGGCAATTATTCTGCCTCGGCATTGCCTCGCAGTGGGGGTCTTCCACGGACTGTCTAGATCTCACTGGCAATATCCCCTGCTCACAGTACAACCCCTGAGCAAGGATAACCATTACTGCCTTTTTTGATTTGATTTGATTTGATTTATTATTGTCACACGTACCTCGGTACAGTGAAAAGTTTTGTTTTGCGTACAGTACAAACAGATCATACCATATAATGTGCCTCATAGTAAGAGAACAGTGCGAGGAATACAATGTTGCAGCTGCAGAGAAGGTGCACAGAGAGCAAGATCCACCATTAAATCTCAAATCTGAGAGGCCCATTCAGAAATCTAGTAACAACGGGGATGAAGCTGTTCTTGAATCTGTCTGTACGTGTACACAAACTTTTTTATCTTCTGCCTGATCGAAGAGGGTGGAAGAGAGTATAACTGGGCTGGAGAGGCATTGGATTATGTAGATTGCTTTCCTGAGGCAGCAGGAAGTATAGAGGAAGTCAGAGGCTGGAAGGCTGGTTTGCGTGACAGACTGGACGCCTCTCTGCGGTCCTGGGTAGAGCAGTTGCCAAATCACGTGGCGAAGCACTCAAATAGATCCTGTGGTGCATCTATCGAGGCGATAGAATGGAGAATTCAACCTGAGAAACTGGTGAATAATACTCAATATTTCACATGATTGTGGGAAAGCATAAAACCAACAAAAATCCGACACAAACCAATCTGTACAAGCTACAATCCAAGTGGAGCAATGAAGGAATCCTTGCGATGTAAGGGTCAAATGGTGGCTCATACGGATTGACCTCTTTTTTTTTTAGATTACATTACAGTGTGGAAACAGGCCCTTCGGCCCAACAAGTCCACACCGACCCGCCGAAGCGCAACCCACCCATACCCCTACATTTACCCCTTACCTAACACTACGGGCAATTTAGCATGGCCAATTCACCTGACCTGCACATCTTTGGATTGTGGGAGGAAACTGGAGCACCCGGAGGAAACCCACGCAGACACGGGGAGAACGTGCAAACTCCACACAGTCAGTCGCCTGAGGCGGGAATTGAACCCGGGTCTCTGGCGCTGTGAGGCAGCAGTGCTCAGCAGTGCTAACCACTGTGCCACCGTGCCACCCACGATTTGTTTCCCTCTTCTTTCTCACCTACATTCGAGCATTAAAAACAATATTATCGAACCTCAGTGGGGGGGGGGAGCAATTGCAGCCATGGAATTATCACATCTACAGACATTACCACAGATCTGAAAGGAGGAGAAATGTATTGAGGTTTCTTAAGCTTTATAAAAGAAGTCCTTTAACACATATGCTGATTAAGCCATTGAAAGCTGCCAGCAATGAAATATCTTGGCTGGAGAGTGCTGATTGAACATCAAAGAGTTCAGCTCACAGCTATATTGTGAGAGAGCCTCAGATCCTGAGTAGGAATACATGCTATTATAACCAATACAATGCAAGAGCCAAGAAGCACTGAGATAAGCTGTCAAAGGGGAGCCGTGGCCTTTATTAATCTAGCCACAAAGCAGAAAGGTGACATAGCAGGAAAGAAAAAAAGAGACTCTGCTTGAAACGGATTTCCTTCCCTCCCCTACCCATCACATGTTAACAGTGAGTGATTCTTCATCTCAGGTTTGGGCGCTATACCTTTAGATACCTGGGTCCCACGTTCTGGTATTCCATCCTGAAACATTTCCACCTCTACCCCCTTTAACATCCTGTTTAAAACCCATCTGTGACCAAAGATTTGGTCTCCCCTCTTTTGGCTTGTCATCCATTCTTATCTGAATATCCCTCCCTAATCTGTCTCCATACAACTGTAGGCATCGTATAGACACATGCTGCATATCGATAGAAAGATGACTTGGGTTGCTCTGCTTATTCTGCCCAATAATTAATGACTGATCATTTTTTAAAATTTGTTGTAGCTGATTTCATTTCACTTCCACAATAGCAGATATGGCAAGGCCATCATTTTGAAGTGGGGCATCTGAGCTGTGCCCGCTGACGTTTATGCCAAGCTGACCATCACAACAATAACCATCATCGTATGAGTTGGAAGACTGGCACTGTGGCAATTGGGGAATGGGAAAGTGCAAGATAACAGTTCCTGGGAACCAGTTGAACCATTGCTGAGGGTGGTCAGGAAAATTTCATCTCCCTCTGTATTATCTGTCTTTTATAGGAGCGTCCATAAACCACGCTTTGCCACAAAATTTCCTCCGGATGCTTCGATTCCCTCCCACAATCCAAAGATGTGCAGGGTCAGTGAATTGGCCACGCTAAATTGCCCATAGTGTTCAAGGATGTGTAGGTTAGGCGCCTTCGGTAAATATAGGATAATAGGGTACAGAAATGGGTCTGGGTGGGTTACTCTTTGGAGGGTCGGTGTGGACTTGTTGGGCCAAAGGGCCTGGTCCACACCATAGGAATTCTATGTAGGGATTCTAGATTGAGCTTTCTTTGTGAAGAGACATTGCTGTTTTAAGTTCTGATTTCTTCTTTCCTCTGTATTGTCCCCATGCTGAATGACCTTCCCCTGAACTAGAAACTCAGGGAATGGGAGATGGCTGCTGTTAGCCTCAATACCTTCCTTCCTGTGACATTGCTACTTCTCAGTGCAGACTACATCTCTCCCACTACGGTCAGGCACAGTCAATAATACATGAACACCAGCCTTGCGTGTTCAATGGCCAACAGGCACAAGAGCTTCGGCCATTGCCAGCATCTGACACATTCCCTGCAACATGTGCTGCTCTTTCCATCTCCTGCAGTCCAGGAGAGCATCCCTCACTACATCATAGCAGTCCAGGAGAGAGATGGAAGTGGAGATGGAAATTGTCAGATACTTGACAGGCAAATATAGCCCATTCCTTACATGCCTGAGTTAAGTTAAGCGACTGGAGATAGAATCTGCCAGAGACCTGGGGATGCTGTCTGGTCAATCTCAGTGCTAGAGGCACAACATGAAACTACAACCGAGCCAGCATAAGGTTGCCTTCCCTTATTCAAGTCTTTTACTGCCATTTTCTCCCCATTTCCTAACTCCTGGATGCAGTGACTCATTGCTGGAGACCAGTTCCACCTTGCCCATCATTTGTCTGTGAGTCTTGACATTGTCACAGCCCAGCTTCACCACCCACCCCCACCTCTCCACCATGAACCTAAGGCAACACAGGAATTCAAAAACAAGGGTTACAAACCAGTGTTTGGTACGGGAACACTGGAGGGCTTTCTGCTCTATAACCCAAGTGGTGTCTGCCAACACAGATGTCAAAAAGCCCTAGAGATTGACCTTTTATATATATTTAAAGAGATGCAGCTGGGTAAATTAGCTTAATTAGGGAATTTTAACTTATTTTCAACAGGATCTGACAGAGAGAGCTAATCAAGGAGTTGGCGTTCTGCTCCTGCTCTAACCTGCACCATTAACCAGCGCAGGATAATCCCAAGGGAACGGTTTCACATCGGAACTAAAGAGGAATACTGGTCATTCACAGGCCATTAGAAGCCTGCTCTCTGAGGGACACTGAAACACAACACAGGGAGAAGGCGGAACTGCACGAGAGAAATCTCATTCCAGTCTCTCTCTTTAATACAGTTACGATGATGACCTCGTTGCTTTCTGTCTTCACTCATTTCATCTTTCAGTCCACGCAGGAAATGGAGGCTGCTGGTCTGCTACTCTCCTCATACAGTCTTTCTCATACAGGCAAATTTTCTTTCTTCAGTTCGACGCATGAACACAGACCTGACACACGCGGACTGCACAAAGCATAACTGTATCCTTCACTCAGTCTCATCTTTATTCCATCAGTCATTATCACATTCACACACCACTCTATCCCTTGATCAGTCAAACTCCCAACTCTGCATCTGTCAAGGTCTTTCACAATCAGCTTATTCTGTCAGTCTTACCCTTACAGCTCAACATCTATTATTCTCTCAAGTGCATCGCTGCCTCTATTGCTCCTGCTGGTGATTCACAATTTACTTCACTCTGTTTTAAACTGCAATGATTTCTTCACAATAACAGCCCACTGTTCTGCTGCTTCCTGGAGCCAGTCAATCTGGTCAATCTATCCGGCCAATGGTCTCACTTTCAATTATAAAATTGCACCAATATAATGATTTGGACTGGGGTGGACAAAATCAAAAAATCACACAGCACCAAGTTTTAGTCCAACAGGTTTATTTGGAAGCACGAATATAATGACCTTTCCTGAGTGGCACGCTCACGCTGCCAGCCGTGAATTCTGACACTCACTAAATCACTTGGCTGCATGACACTTCCAAGTTATTTCCTCTGGTGCTAACAAATGAATTCCAAGTGACTGGAATTAGGAAGCACATGGTAGTCTCTGTGAGCATCCCTTCCCGGCAAAGTACCCTATAGAGCAGAGCCCATATGTGAAGCTAGCAGGAAAGTCAGACTCACTTGGTGTTACAATGTAGGACCTGCCTTCTCTATGACACCTAAATGAAATGTCTCAGTGAGACCAAGTGAGCCACATTGAGCACAAACACATTCACCTCGACTCAAGTACTCTGAAGTGAAAACTCTGACTGCAACTGGAAGCTTAAATCCTCTCAGATTAAAGAGATGAAGGGGGTGATGTTGAGACTGACGCGATTTATTTCTGCCTGTTCCTCCTGCCATAAGCAAATTACTTTGGTTCAAGTCTGTCCACAGACAGCAATGAGATCATCGTCATAATTGGTTCAAATATGGAGCTAACTTCTTTAAAGAGCAGATTGTGGAGATTGATCATGGAGTCATCGGACTGAAACTTCCGCACTCACTCCAACACTGACTTGTGATCGAGGCATTCTCTCTAACAAGGCACTCTGCTCTTTAGTACTGTGGCAATGGCTTTTTTTTATTAGTCAGTGTATGGAGAAGCATTGAGATGGATCTCAATAAGGTACAGCATATCGATGACCTTTCCACACCATCTCTTTCAAATGTAGATCAACTGTATTTATTTCAGGGACGGGGTCATCAGTCACGTTAGCAGTTTAATAATTGGCAAATTTATTATATATATGAAAATAATGGACGTTAATAGATTGTGCAGATGTGGTAACAGCGGGCTGGTATTGATGTTTCAAAGATTGTATTATGGAGCCAGGCTACGCAGTCAAGGTTTGTAATCCCTTTGAGTGTCTCCTTTCCGGAGTCCCTCGGGGTTGCAGATGAGCATTTCCTCTCCATTATGATGAGCTCTGAATCCAATGCAATGCTCTGTAAACTCTGTCACCCGGGCTGGCAGTCAGATTTGATGAACTTGATGGATAGGTTGAAGGCCTACACATTCTCCCTGAAGCCTCGGCTGTTCCTGATGAAGTCTCCCAATGTAGATCAACTGTATTTATTGGTTCTTGCCAAACCAATCCCCTGCAATCCTGGTTGATCACAAGGAGGGCTTTGCTTTGAAGACATGCCTGAAGTGCCTGCACTGTCCATCATGTATCCCCTGCTGTAACTGAGTTCTCCAGTCAAACAGCTGATGCAGGAGTCTGGTGTCAGTCTTTCTAGTGATTAGCTCCTCAGGGCTGGGCAAATTAGACTGGCAGAGGATGGCCCTGTTGGACATTCTCTCTTTGTCACTGGATTGTGAGGATCTTGCAAAGGCTGCCTTAGAATCACAGAGTCAGTCCAGCAGTCCATGCTGACCATAATCTCAAACCAAACTAGTCCCACCTGCCTGCACTTGGCCCATATCCTTCCAAACCTTTCTTATTCATGTACTAATCCACATGTCTTTTGAACATTCTAATTGTACCCCCGTCCACCACTTCCTCTGGAAGTTTATTCCACACACAAATTCTGTGTAAAGAAATAGCCCCCATATCTTTTTAAATCTTTTTCCTCTCACCTTAAAAATATGTCCCCAGTCTTGAAATCCCCCCCACCCCCCCAAGGGAAAAGATACCTGCCATTCATCTTATTTATACCCCTCATGATTTTATATACCTCTATAAGGTCACCTCTCAACTTCCTATGCTCCAGTCCATCCAGCCTCTCCTTTCAACTCAAACCCTCCATTCCCAGCAATATCCTGACATGTCACTTCTGAACCCTCTCCAGCTTAATAAAATCCTTCTTCTAACTGGGAGACCAGATATTCTCCAATGCTTTGAGTTGCACACTGTTTTAATTCTCCAGTCTCTAGATCATTTCAGAACACCGGGATCACTGCTGCATGATCAACCACAACCTTCATCTCAGCTTTGAGATTGCCAGACCCCAAGTTCTCTTTTCCCCAGTTGTCTGAAAGCTCAGTGGGCATTTTGAAGGCAGCGATGAATTTGGTTATCTTTGCCGAGAGGAGTTTATGGGTCTTACTCAATGGGGATGGTGTGGAAACTGGTTGGAAGAGGACCTCAGTTTTCTGGATGTTGTGTGAAAGGCCCATTTTCTCATATGCTTTGGAGAAAGAGTCAGCAATGACCTGGAACCTGGCCTCTGATTGGAGTGTTGTCTGAATGAGGTTGGCATTCTCTGGGATTTAGGTGCAGGACTTTATCTCTGCTGTGTTTCTGAATTTCACCAGGGATTCCATCTGCCTCAGAGACTTTGTTGCTTTTCCAATGTCCTCTAGCTCCGGACCTTAGGTACCAGACCGTCGACACACTCCATGCCTGTGGGGCAGTTTACATTTATTCATCCATGGGATGTAGGTATCACTGACTAGGTCAGCATTTATTACCCAACCCTGATTGCCTAGAGGGCAGTTTAAGAGTCAGCCACATTGTGGTGGGTCTGGGGTCACATGTAGGTCAGACCAGAAGGATGGCAAAATTTCCTTCCCTAAAATAGATCATGGAACCAGATGGATTTTGGACAGCAATCAACAGGGTCACCATTCAGCCAACTCTTGATTCTAGATTTTAATTGAATTCAAATTCCACTAGCTGCCATGGTGGGATTCAAACTGGAGTTCCCAGGGACAGTGGCCTGGGGGATTGCTGGTCCAATAGCATTACCACTACCCCACAGTGTCCTCGCCAACATGTAGGGGAACAGCATCCGAAAGATTGAGGGGGTAGATACACCTTTTCCTGGAACCAGAACACCACGGAGAGAGCTCCCCCGTCAGAAATGAGCTTGCTCAGAGATTTACCCTCTTAACTAGAAAACTAGTAGGTGCTCTCCTTGAGACATTTAAGGCCAATAAAGGATTTGACAGGGTAGATACAGGGAAACTACTCAGACTACTCAGACAGCCCAGAGTAGAGGCCTTTCAGGGGTAATCTGAAACTCATGCCTGGAAACTCATTAACTATCATTTCCAAATTTCAAAACTGAGCTTGATAGCCTTTTGAGCATTTACGGTAAGCATCCACCTTTGAATGAGACTGGTGCTGAATGAGTTACACTTGTAACTTCCAGAATTATAACCTGAGGATGAACATCTCAATCTTTGACAATTGAACAGAGAAACAACTGTTTCACACAGATAGCACCAGCACAAGGGAAAGGAGCTCCCTCATGTCTTTACACTTCACGTCAGCAGTCAAATCACAGCAAACACATTGGTCTTAGACCCATCCACATCTAACAAGCATGAACTAACTGTATTTAAACAAACACACGCCTCCACCAACTGATAACCTCCGTACCCAGTCCTTACCTCACACACAAGGAGGAGATCAAACCATTCTCTTCCGGCTGGTCACAGTGCTGTCTGTGAAGCATCAATTCAGGATTAGTTTTGAAACAAAATTTTATTTACAGCTTGGTTAAGCTATTCCTAATCCGTTAGATAGGAGAAAGGAGCAGTACATGGCAGGAGCTCTGTTATGTCACTCTTTTGAAAAAAATTGTTCGTCGCACGCTGGCAGAGAGAAATCACAGAACTGGCAGAAATCAGACAGTTTTGCAGAGAACCTATCAACAGAGTTAGCTTTGGCGCCAGCAAAAGGAAAATGAGAAGTGACAGGTTGAAAGTGCTGGATTGACCCTAATGGACTGCCTTACTGACTGAACAGTGGCCCATTGGGAAATCATGAAGTCAATTCATTGCAAACTTCCAAATCTTTCCTCTGCTCCACTAATACTGAACACATGGTGAAACATGGGGCAGCAGCTGTATCCCCTCACAGAAACACAGTGAATCTCCACAGCAACTAATTCAGAGACAACTCCATCTAAAGGGGTTTGCCTCAGACACAACAATCAAAAAGGACTGCAGCCCAAACTTGTAAAATGGTGAAATACCATTTTACAATGAAAGGGGGATGAAAGATTAATGTTGCCAGAAGTAGCAAAGTAGCCTACCCAACTAAAAGGGGAGATTGGGACATATTGGGTAATGATCAATAATGCTATGCTCACTGCCAAAGACCACTGATAAGCTGCATTGATAGACATAAGATTTAGCTTCAGCAGATATTTGATTCTTGCGGTCTTGCGTGTAACACAGTTATATTTCTCTCCATGGTGACACAGTGATTTGTTCTGCACCTCATTATAACAGGTAAAAGAGCAGGTTAACTGCTGAGGGAAGCAACATGGCCCCACACAAGCCAATACAATGACCTGGATGGAGTTTGTAAATCTCTAGAATATTATCAAACAAACATTTTAGAAAACCTGGACTTACAGAATCAGGATAGAGCATTGCAGTTTCCCCGACTATTTTCCAAGTTAGCGTCACTCTATCCCTCAAATACACTTTTTTTCCAAAGAAAGATCATCTCTGATTTGAACTTTACTGATCAGATTCATTGACACCTCCTGCCTTACACATTCACGAACCTCTGTGTAAAGTATGTTTAATTTACATGTTCAATGTGTTACTGTTCCACATGTTCCACCTCCAGCAGAACTCAGAACTTGGTCATCACGGGTCTGGCCTGTTCCTGTGCTATCTTCAGAAATGGATCATGTTTCAAGGCACATGTTTACAAAGCTTTTGGGAAGGGAAGGACAGCATACCCCATGTCACCCTCATCCTCTGCACAGACTTTAGGATACAAGCATTAGAGCTGATTTTTTTTATCATTGGCTTAGAAACTAGAGCTCCGTTTCCCAATATTGTGGTGGGGAGTTCGGAATGCACTCACGGTATCATGGTATTTTCATTCCGGGGAGGCAGAGACAGACGAAGTCAGTGCCATTGCCTCCCAATGCAGGCCTGAGGTTAGAACACAGCTTTTTTTAGATTAGATTACTTACAGTGTGGAAACAGGCCCTTCGGCCCAACAAGTCCACACCGCCCCGCCGAAGCGCAACCCACCCATACCCCTACATTTACCCCTTACCTTACACTACGGGCAATTTAGCATGGCCAATCCACCTGACCTGCGCATCTTTGGACTGTGGGAAGAAACCAGAGCACCCGGAGGAAACCCACGCAGACACAGGGAGAACGTGCAAACTCCACACAGTCAGTCGCCTGAGGCAGGAATTGAACCCGGGTCTCTGGCGCTGTGAGGCAGCAGTGCTAACCACTGTGCCACCGTGCCGCCCACTAAATGGATGCAGAGGCAGAAAGGTCATCTTCATTCATAGGGCTATCAGTCCCATTCTGAGCATGACTCTTACAATCCAGCCCTCACCATTAACCCTTCACCTCCCACCTACACCTCACCACAATCCCTCCATACTTCTGATATCTTCCATGCCCTTCCATACTTTCTCATTTCCCCCATTCCCACCATAACCATTCACCAAGTTTAGAACTCTTCGGCCATATAGTAACAATAGGAAGCTTTGAACTATTCAGGAAATAAAAAAAATCCATTCAAAGTCTATTTGAGAAAATGCTCCTACTAAAAGTTCATAAAACTGTCAATTGAACACACATTGCTCATCCAACACCCCTTAACAAAATTCTACCACTTCAACTACTCATAAATTTTAGTAATATAAGAAAACAGCAATTCAAAAACCACCTCAAAACATTTTAATCCATTATCACTCATAAACTGTAAATCACACAAAACTAGCTATTCTCTTCATAGTTATTAACAGCTCCTATTAAGCTAAATCCATCAGTTGGAGTCGAAACTTAATCCAGAATTTATCATGAGAATTGCACAACTGAATCAATAAACTGTCCAGAGCCCAAGAGTCTTTGAAGCTGGTGGTGCAGATGACCAGACATCAGTTCATACATTTCAAAAGATCAGAAGACTTTTATATTTCAAAAGATGAGGAGACTATTCAAAATTATTCAAAACATTCCAAGCACCTCTGAGTTTTAGACTACGCAAATGTCTGAACTTTTCATTAATGTATTAATCAAAGTTTAAAGCATTCAAATAATACATTCAAATCATATTCTCAATGTTGTTGAATATAGAAGACCACTTTATCCACTGGACAAAGTGCTCTAATGCAAGCAAATACTTACACAATGCAAGGCAATTTCAAAGTCACCTTCTAATGACTGAGCCCTAATCACTTTGTGAAAAACAAATTTAAATTATCATAGACCATTACATTATGACTTTTGAATTTTTTCAAGTTCTTTGAATCTTACCTGTTATAAAGCTTTTGACTCCACAATGGGCTTCCCCCAAGGTTCACAAACTAGATGATCTGACACATCTCACATGCACTTTAGAAATCTTCCTGCCTTATTGAAAGTATCAATTACTGGAAAGTTTACAAATGAGCAGGCAGTTAAAAGGCCAAATGACTTTGACTGAGCTTTGGTTATCCTCTGAACAGCAGCTGATGGGAACTGGGGTGAAATTTTGAATTGAAGGTCCACATGTCTCTAGTTTTGCCTGCCCCGAAGTGGGTTTGCCTACTGAAAGGATGGAGTAATCTGTTCCCGAGTGTCACTATGTGCTGATGTTCTATATCTCCTCTGAGTTGGGTATCACAGCTCTGACCTCCTGCTGTGGCAATGCTCCAGTCAACTGGATTGTACCATTCCACCT
This sequence comes from Chiloscyllium plagiosum, assembly GCF_004010195.1. Taxonomy (NCBI): domain Eukaryota; kingdom Metazoa; phylum Chordata; class Chondrichthyes; order Orectolobiformes; family Hemiscylliidae; genus Chiloscyllium; species Chiloscyllium plagiosum. Next base: position 63,991,144 of record NC_057725.1, read on the forward strand.
ATTCCTCAGGAAAACACCTTTGACTACAAGTCCAGCAGAAAGTGGTCCTCATGCAATGTCTTTGAGAATCTATGGGAAAAGAAGGTGCTGGAACTTACCGGATGGTTCCCTGAGCTTTAGTAGAATGCCTTATCACTGGAAATTTCCAATAATCAGCACGATGTAGCTTGTATTGTATACCTGTCACATTGTTCCTCCATGCCCAGAGAAATGTCCTGTATGGCAATGGTTATTGTCCACCTCCTTGATGAATAAACCTTGGCACTGAAGGTTTAGAAAGAGATGCAGTGATTTTTATTGATGTTCATCCCAAGCAGCTACCTAAATGCAGAATTCCATGCTCAACACTCTATTCCCAAGGGAGCACGCTGAAATGGACATGAACTATGGCCAGAGGACTTTCAACTCAATGAAAGAGACTCTTTGGTCTGCCTGAAATGTAGCTAGTATCCCAGTGGACAGAGTTGTTGATGACTGAGTACTGCAGACTGGCACACTTCCTGTTCAGGACTATGTGCTGAGGGACAGATCAGAGCAGCTGCTGCAAAGGCTCAATGGGTAAAGGTCAATTCTCAAGTCCCTCCTGCTATAGTGCACTATAAATCATATAAAACTTCTCAGACTTTCAGAACTGGGAAATGTTTGACATCAAATACAAATCTACATTCTAAAGGTGACTTGTGGGGCAAGGATATTGAGGCATCTCACACACTCCTTTGAAATATTTGTATTATACTCTGTAATGTCAAATTTGACTGTTATGTAATGTACTTTCACACATTTTATATTTGGAGGATAAGAAATCTGCTTCACATATTCAGAAAACTCTGCATAAAATGTGTCCATATGTGTGTATGTTTCCCCAGAAGCTCAGGAATAAATGTCATCTCCTTTGAGTGAAATGCCACAGAGAGAGGAAATAATAGGGAGAATGTAGAGACTGTAAAAATAGATGAAGGGTTAACTCTATCTTTGCTTAAAGAATAGTTACTCATTATGTGGGTAAGGAGCTAGGTCACAGTGATACCAGATCAGATCAAACTGAGACCTGAGTCTGTCAGGTTCCAGAGATGTTGTCTCGTACAATCCCCTATACAGATATACTCAACTTCAATAAGATATACTATTGGGCACTCACCTGAATGTATAGCATGTTCAGTACTATTCGACGACCCCTCAAATACTGAAGCAGTCCGTGTCCAAATGCTGCAAAATTTGGACAATATCCAGGCTTGGTTTGACAAGTGGCAAGTAACATTTGCAACACACTCGGACCAGAGAGTGGCCATTTCCAATGGGAGAGAACTTAACCATTCTCCCTTGATATTCAATGGTATTAAAAACATTGAATACCCTGTTATCAACAATCCTGGGAGCTACCATTGACCAGAAGCTCAATGGAACTAGATATATAAACATAATGACTACAAGAGCGGGTCAGAGGCTTAGAATCCTAAAGCAATTAACTCACTCCCTGACTCCCAAAGCCTGGAAGAGCCAATCTAACTACCACCCCTTGAAATTCAATGGTGTTACCACCACTGAATGGCCCACTATCAACATCCTGCGGTTATTGTTGGCCAGAAACTCAATAGGACTAGCCATTTAAAGATAACGGCTACAAGAGCAGGTCAGTGCTAGGAACACAGCAGATCCTGAGACAGCGCCTTCCAACCATATGACCACTTCCATCTGGAAGGACAAAGGCAGCAGAGACATGGCAACACCACCCTTTGCAAGTTCCCCTCCAAACTACACACTACCCTGACATGGAAATACATTGCTATAACTTCACTGTCGCTGAGTTAAAATCCAGGAATGCCCTCCCTATAGCACATGGACTGCAGCAATTCAAAAAGGCAGCAGCTCACTACCAGCTTCTCAAGATCAACTAAGGACAGGCAATAAACGCTAGCCCAGCTAGCAAATGTCCAAATTCCATGTATGAATAAAAAAGGAATTAATATTACAGTTCCAAATATATTCTTACTAAACATTGCAAAATACTGATTTCATGGTGACTTTTCTGAGGCAAGAGCCACCGCTGAAATGAAATTCAATTCCTGTCACACTACCTTCACACCAATCTACGTTGTCATGGTAAAATGTGCTGGAACATTGGCCTCTCACTTCCAGAGATTATGTGCAAATGAATCAAACAAACAGAGGCTTTTGAATAACATGTATAATCGATATGTCTCTCACCAGGCTGCTGGGATATAACCCTTTTTGATGTAAAACTGAAAACTTTGAGATTCCTGTACTTTGAGATTTCACTGCACACAACTAACAAATTATAATATTTGAATTTGTATAGTGCTATGTTAACTTGCCATATAATTCATTCCATTAAACTTTCTGAAGAGCAATAGTTTATTATAATTGCCATTTTGCACAACGTTATCTGACAGACAGTAAATATATCAATTCTGCTCCTTGTTGTCATGTTGGTTGGATCAATGGGAGGATTTCCACTCTGGCTGTACCAGGTGATTTTTAACTATTAACTCAAAAGGCAAAAGAGGTTGCTTAACCTGACAATGTAACATTCACTCAGTCCTGGAACATCTGCTGGGTTTTTATATCTGAGTCTTGGTGTAAGGTTTAACCCCAATCTTCTGATCGAGAGGGAGCTCGGTGCTACTGAATAATCCATCTGATAGAAACAGGTTGAAATTCAGCACCATGACAGAAATAAGAGCATACCTGATGTTGTCTCACCAATTCTAGCCAGACATCCATATTTTTGTTGTGCGGTTCCTTTGCAATAAGGGCTATTATGCCATTTGGTTTCTTAGTCATTGATGTATTTCCGTGCTAACATTCTGTGTTCCTTTGCACCGTGTCTCTGAACATCAACATTTTAAAAATGTTTTAAAGTAATATTCAGCTTTTCTACTCTAATTAACAAAACAAATAACCTCAGACTCCCCCACACTTTCCAACCAAGTGTCGCAATGCTGTCCACTTTATGAAGCTGCCTTCGATTCTTTGCAAACACTTTGACTTTTAAAGGGAGTGGTAAACATGGTTAGGTCACCACTCTGCTGATAGTTTTGTCGTTCAGAAACAGCTCCACATTTCTTGCAGGAGATTTGATGACAGCTCCAGCAGAAATGTGAAGCATACCTTAAATCCAGCTGTGCCCCTGTAGTGGAGGGAAATGCGAAGCTAAGGAGGATGGGATAACCCTTCTTCACAGCAGTACCTGCTTCACTTTGGGAGTTAAATGTCCTGCAACTACTTTGACCACTCCAGTGAAAGGGCAAGGTATATGTATGAGATTAGAATGTCATGTGGTCATGTGCCAACTAACCAGGTACCTAAGGTGGCAGGTGGAAAGAGTGCAATGGTGCCAGGTTGGTCGGATGCCAAACTGGGTGGAGCGCCAGGACACAAAGTGGGAAGGGTGCCAGATAAGTAATTGACTGTTCAGGGTAGTTCCAATTCGGTGGGAGATATCCATGATGCCAGATGGTGGGGGAGTGGAATTTCAAGCCTCGGGAAACTGGGATGGGGTGGGGAGATGCAGTATCCTGAAAGGTGAAGTAAATGCTGGGTCCCAAGGGAGTAAATATGGCCCTGAGTCCCGGGAGTGATATTGTTGTTGGATCCTGAGAGTTGGGGGAGAGTTGAGTGTTAGCAGAGGGCATCTGGTGAATCCAATGGCAGGGAAAGATGGGGATGTGTTAGATCAGGGTCTGGGGTGGATTTACCGTGGTAGTTGGAGAGTACATTGATTAGGTATTTAATAGTCTAACATTTCTTTAATATCTAATAGCTTAATTGCAGTAGAGCCCTCCAAAATTCTCTGATTGCAATGATTTGTACTTTGAGCATTCCAAGTGGAGATGGATTGCCCTTTGGAATGTCCAATTTCCTGGGTAATTCCAATGTAGAGTATGCTACCTTGAGAGTTCTGCAGGGTCTTAGGTATACCTTCTATCCACCCTGCAGAAGCAGCTAGCTGGCTGTCACAAAGTCCAAGCTACTCCTGACAGCTAACCTTCCCAGCTCACTCTGCATTGTTAACTAAACTTGGATGTATTACCCTCAGCCCCATCTCCTAAGGGATGAATACAGATTGTAATGGGGTGACACCCCGGCACTAATCCATTGTGGGCGGCATGGTGGCGCAGTGGTTAGCACTGCTGCCTCACAGTGCCAGAGACCCGGGTTCAATTCCCGCCTCAGGCGACTGACTGTGTGGAGTTTGCACATTCTCCCTGTGTCTGCGTGGGTTTCCTCCGGGTGCTCCAGTTTCCTCCCACAGTCCAAAGATGTGCAGGTCAGGTGAATTGGCCATGCAAGGGCCTGTTTCCACACTGTAATGTAATCTAATCTAACACATTCAACATTGCAATGGATACCATTCACAAGCTTGAAAGTGCCTATTTATTTCCTACTGCCGTTTTCCAGTCTATTAACTAATCCTCCATTCCCCATTCCCAAACTCCATGGGTCCTCATCTTGCACACTAACCGTTTTTGTGGCACTTAACTGATTGCCTTTGGGAACCAAGTCTACTGCATTCAGTGGCATCCTTTATTCCAGTTGCATCCGTAAGAAATTCTAATAACTTGGTTAAACACAATTTCTATATCCATTAAGTAAAACATTTAAAACATAGGTGCATTAGTCAGGGGTAAATATAGGGTAGGGGAATAGGTCTGGGTGGGTTACTCTTCAGAGGGTTGGTGTGGACTTGTTGGGCCAAATGGTCTGTTTCCACACTGTAGGGAATCTAATCTAATCTAATTGAAAAAAAATTGATTATGGGATGTGGGGATCACTGGCAAGGACAGCATTTATTGCCCTAACAGGTAAGGACATCAGTTTCCTTCCCTTAAGGAGCCAGATTTGTTTTTACAACAACATTAGATCCTTAATTCTGCATTTTTACTGAATTCAGATTCCACCATCTACCATGATGGATTCAAACCCAGGTCCCCAGAAAATTATCTGCGTTTCTAGATTTATACTCTAGTAGTAAGACCACTGGGGCATCATCTCTCCCAGTCTTCTCAATGTAACACACCATCATCTCACATTTCTGAAAGATCTCCATCAATTATGACTCATACTTTACACTTTGAGCTTCATTTCATTCCATCATATATTTAACACTGTCGCAAGCCTCACACCTACATCTCACACCTCACACTCACTGTCAGCTATTGAAAGGCAACAGATACCATCATCCAAACAAGGAGCATTAGGCTGACAAAGACATTTGCCTCTCTCGTTCAGGACAAGATGGCGAAGAACTGAAGACGGCAGCACACAACTGGTGGACGACTGCATGTCCTTACCATCACTGGTGCTCACCATCATTAGAGTAGTCTTGACTTAGGCTGTGGTCACATTGGTTCCTTTACTGCAAACCTACCTTTGTGTTCATCTCCTTTCAGATACCCAAAAACTGGCACCTGACAAGGGATGGGGAACAGGAAGGGTTTAATGAGTCTCATGACAACAGAATCCCATTTCTTGATCTAACACTCACAACATCCAGCTGAGATACTTACACTGGTTACACCTCAGAGAGTTGCATAAAGGTTAAATCTGCATATGGTGAGTCACCAAGCAAGAGTGGTCAGGCTGGAAACATGCAACAGGGGTGTGGTAACCAATGAGTTCTTCTGTTGGGGCCTGATATGAGGATTTTGGAGGTAGTGGCATATGGAAAAAGGCTGATGGGTTGACACTCCTCTTAAGATCACACCATTTATCGTCCCACCTCTTCCAACATCCTTGCTACATACTCTCTCAGTTATCCAAGGTGATCATAGGCTCTTTACAGTGTGGAGGCAGACTATTCAACCTATCAAGTCCACACTGACCCTCCAAAGGTGTACTCCCTACCCTAAACCCATAACCCTGCATTTCCCATAGCTAATCCACACTCCCAGACACTATGGGCAATTACTCATGGCCAATCCACCTAACCTGTTCATTTTTGGACTATGGGAAGAAATCAAAACCCACGCAGGCAATGAGAGAATGGGTAAATGCCACACTGAAAATCACCCAATGGTGGAATCAAACCCTACTTTGGAGCAGGTAGGCAGCAGTGCTAACCACTGAGCTACTGGGCTATCCCGATTGTGTGGAACCAAACTTTGAGTATGTACAGAGAACATTAACACTCCCTCGGAGTGTTAATGGATATGTGTATATCATGTGATGGCTTATGATAGGTGGGGGTGACCATTGAAGACCAGTACTTTGTTTTTGGCTCAGGATAATCAAGGATTGATTTTAATTTAAGAGACTTCAAGTCTTTTAAAGTCTTTCATGCAGTTCAGAGGAGACCTAATTGGAGTCAGAAGGAAATAGTCATAACATTCAATGCTATGGGCCTAATGTGAGAAAGTGGGATTAGTTTACACAGAACATTGACCAGTACAGCACAGATACAGACCACCATGTCAACGCCAACTATGATGCCATTCTAAACTAAGCCCATCTGCCTGCACGTGGTTCATATCCCTCCATTTACAGTCTGTTCATGTGTGTGTCTAAATATCTCTTAGAAGTTGCTATTATCTGTGTTTTTACACCTCCCCTGGAAGTGTGTTCCAGGCACCTACCACCCTCTGTACAATTAACCTGCCTCTTACACATTTCCTTTAAACTTCCCCACTTTTACTTTAAACATGTGCCCCTCAGTATTTGACATTTCCACCCTGGGAGAAAGACTCCAACTATCCAAGCCTCTCATAATTTTGTGTACTTGTAAGCCCCCAAGGCTCTAGCAAAAACATTCCAAGTCTGTCCAACCTTTCTGTAGTCATGGTACACTTTGGTACCAATGACATCGCTAGGAAAAGGGATGAAGACCTTAAAAGTGAATATCAGGAGTTAGGATGGAAGCTAAAAGGCAGGACGAGCAGAGTAGTAACCTCAGGATGGCTACCGGTGCCACGGGCTAGTGAGTCCAGGAACAGAGAGCGAGTGCAGCTGAACACGTGGCTGCAGAGCTGGTGTAGGATGGAGGGCTTCAGGTATGTGCATCATTGGGATACCTTCTGGGGAAGATGGGACCTGTACATGGAGGATGGATTACACCTGAACTGGAGGGGTAACAATATCCTGGGTGGGAGGTTTGCGAAAGCTCTTTGGGAGGGTTTAAACTAGTTTGGCAGGGAGATGGGAACCACAGCTACGGATCAGAGGATGGGGTAGCTGGTGAACAGGCAGATAGAGCGTGCAGAGAGTCTGTGAGGAAGGATAGACAGTTGATAGGTCAAAATTGCAGTCAGTACGATGGCTTGAAGTGTGTCCATTCTAACGCAAGAAGTATCAGGAAAAAGGGTGATGAACTTAGAGCATGGATCAGTATTTGGAGCTACGATGTTGTGGCCCTTACGGAGACTTGGATATCACAGGGGCAGGAATGGTTACTGGATGTACCAGGGTTTAGATATTACAAAAGGGATAAAAGGGGAAGTAAAAGAGGTGGGGGAGTGGTATTGCTAATTACGGATAGTATCACAGCTGCAGAAAGAGAGGTCATTGAGGAGGATTTGTCTACTGAGTCAGTACGGGTGGAAGTCAGAAACAGGAAAGATGCAGTCACTTTATTAGGAGTTTTCTACAGGTCCCCAATAGCAATAGAGACATTGAGGAGCAGATTGGGAGGCAGATTTCAGAAAGATGCAGAGGTAACAGGGTTGTTGTCATGGGTGACTTTAACTTCACTAATATTGTTTGGAACTTCCTTAGTTCAAATAGTTTTGATGGAGCAGTTTTTGTCAGGTGTGTCCAGGAAGGATTCTTGACTCAATATGTAGATAAGCCAATGAGAGGGGAGGCCATATTGGATTTGGTGCTTGGCAACAAACCAGACCAGGTGTCAGATCTTGCAGTGGGAGAACAATTCGGTGATAGTGATCACAACACCCTGAACTTTACTACAGTCATGGAGAGGGATAGGAGCAGACAGCATGGGAAAGTATTTAATTGAGGGAGGGGGAATTGCAATGCTATTAGCCAGGAATTGGGACGCTAAATTGGGAACAGATGTTCTCAGGGAAATGCATGACAAAAATGTGGAGGTTGTTTAGGAAGCACTTGCTGATAATACTGGATAAGTTTGTCCCACTGAGGCAAAGAAGGGATGGTTGGGTGACAAGGGATGTGGAACATCTAGTCAGGAGGAAGAAGGAAGCTTACTTAAGGTTAAGGAGGCATGGATTAGACAGGGCTCTAGAGGGTTACAAGGTAACCAGGAAGGAATTGAAGAATGGACTTAATAGAGCCACAAGGGGGCATGACAAAGCTTTTACACGTAGGATTAAGGAAAATCCTAAGGCATTCTACACTGATGTGAAGAAGAGGATGGCCAGAGTGAGGATCGGCCCAATCAGGGATAGTGTAGGGAACGTGAGCCTGGAAACGGAGGAGGGAGGGGAAGTCCTTAATGAATACATTGCTTCAGTATTCACTACTGAGAGGAACCTTGGTGTTTGCGAGGACAGTGTGAAACAGGTTAATATGCTTGAATGGCTTGATGTTAAGAACAAGGATGTGCGTAAACTTTGATAGCTAAATCCCCTGGCCTTAATACAGGAAGCTAGAGAATAGGTTGCAGCATCTTTGGTGATGATCTTTGCATTCTCACTGTCCACTGGAGTAGTGCCAGATGATTGGACGGTGGTAAACATTACTCCCTTGTTCAAAAAAAGGGAATCAGGATAATCCTGGGAATTACAGACCAGTCAATCTTATGTCTGTGTTGGGCAAATTGAAGAGGATTCTGAGAAACAGGATTTATGGTTACTTGGAAAACCACAGTTTGATTAGAGGCAGTCAGCATGGTTTTATGAGGGGCAGGTCATGCCTCACAAATCTTAATAGATTCTTATGACTCTATGATTCTATGTGACAAAACCCATTAATGAAGATAGAGCAGTGAATGTCGTGCATATGAATTTAACAAGGCATTTGAGAAGGTTCTCTGTGGTAGGCTCTTTCAGCAAGTAAAGAGGTATGGGATAAAGGGAAAGCTGTCTGTCTGGATACAGACTTGTCTGGCCCATAGAAGACTGAGGGTGGTAATAGATGGAAAGTATTGAGCCTGGAGCTCAGTAACCAGTGGTGTTCCCCAGGGATCTGTTCTGGGACCTCTGCTCTTTGTGTTTTTTATAAATGAATTGGATGTGGAAGTGGAAGGGTGAAGTTACTATGTTTACCAATAACGCGAAGGTTCGTGGAGTTATGGATTGTGTGGAGGGCTGTTGTAGGTTGCAATGGGACATTGACAGGATGCAGAACTGGGCTGAGAAGTGGCAGGTGGAGTTCAACCTGGAAAAGTGTGAAGTGATTCGCCTTGAATTCATTTTGAATTTGAATGTAGAATACAGGATTAAAGATAGAATACTTGACAGTGTGGAGGAACAGAGGGATCTTGGGGTCCCCATCCATACATCCCTCAAAGTTGCCACCCAAGTTGATAGTGTTGTTAAGAAGGTGCATGGCGTGTTGGCTTTCATTAGCAGGGGGTTGAGTTTAAAAGCCATGAGGTTATGCTGCAGCACTACAGAGTCCTGGTAGACCTACTTGGAATATTGTGTTCAGTTGCAGTCATTACAGGAAGGATGTGGACGTTTTAGAGAGGATGCAGATGAGATTTACCAGGATGCTGCCTGGACTGGAGGGCATGCCTTATGAAAAGGGTTGAGGGAACTAGGGCTTTTCTCATTGGACCAAAGAAGGATGAGAGGTGACTTCATAAAGGTGTACAAGATGATGAGAGGCATAGATAGAATGGATAGTCAGAGACTTTTTCGCAGAGCAGAAATAGCTATCATGAGGGGGCATAATTTTAAGGTGTTTAGAGGAAGGTTTAGGGGAGATGTCAGAGATAGGTTCTTTGCACAGAGAGTGGTGGGTGTGTGGAATGCACTGCCATCTGTGGTAGTAGAGTCAGATGCATTAGGGACATTTAAGCAACTCTTGGATAGACACATGGAAGATACTAAAATGAAGGGTATGTAGGTTAGTTTGATCTTAGAGAAGGATAAGAGGTCGACACAACATCAAGGGCCGAAGGGCCTGTGCAACAACATGACCTGCCAACTTTTATACTCAACGCCTCAACCAAAAAAGGCAAGCATGCCTTACAGCTTCTTATCCACTTATGTTGCCACTCTCAGGGAGATATGGGCTTCTGTATATCAATATTCCTAAGAGCCCTGCCATTTATTGTATACTTTCCTCTTGCATTTGACCTCCCAAAATGCACCATTTCACACTTCCCTGGATGGAACTCCATTTGCCATTTATCCACCCAAATTTCAAAATGGTCTATATCCTGCTGTTTCCTTTAATAATCTTCCTCACTAGCTATTTTCATGTCATCTACAAATTTGCTAATCAGATCATCCACATTGTCATCCAATTGGTGTTGGTTTATTTTTGTCAGTACAGACTTGATGGACCAAAGGGTCTCTTCTGTACCGTTTGACTTGGTGACAATCTTTGCAGCCAATAGTTTTAACATGTACTCCTCCAGGACTGAAGCACATAATTAACTATGACATATGAGCGGACTATGTTACTGGAGATTTTGGTTTTCAAATGATCTGATAGAGTATAGTCATTTTCTCTTTAAACAATACTATGGACCAATTCAAAGGAGAATGGATAAGTTATTCTTCTACCCTTGTTAATATTTATCCCTCAAGTAGTATCACCCAATCACCAATGGTCACTGGTCTTGTTTGTCGTTTGAGAGATTTTAGTTATGCAACTATTGGCTGTTGTTTTTCTTAACATAGCAATAGTGAGTACACTTTAAAAACAGTACAATTACTGCCAGTCATGCTCTGAAAGTTACCGTTTCTGATTTGTCAGGCTGTGGACGTTCCAGATACGATGTTAGGAAAATAGCAAGAGAGAGTGCTAACAGCTTTGAGATTGACCAAGTTCAGAACTCTATGGCTCAAGCTGTGGAATCTGATATCCATTGAGGTTTACTCTGTTGAATGTTCAGCCATCTTTAGACACTCTGCTGTTATAGCTGCACTGCACATGATTTGAGTGGGATATCCTCAGTCATGTCAGCATTGATAATGGGCACACTACATCAGAAAAACACACCTCCCAACTAAGGTCTGTAGTGATTCTCAACAGTGATTCTCAATAGTGATTTGATAATGGACGCCGCACAGCACAGTCATGGCACACATGACTTTGCAGTCCACTGGACCATCAGGTTGTTTTCAATGCATGAACAGTACATGATCTTTATTTTCAGCTTGCCTGATCCAGCAAGAGGTTATACCATACCTTTGATGCTTTGTCATCCAAAGTTGTGTAAGCAACAAGCTCATGGCCATTAATTTGTGCTTCACAGTTAGTTTTGCTATATGACACACTGAAGCACAGCATGAAATATTGAAGTTCCTCGCCAATAGTAAAATAAACAAATCCTTACAGACTGAACAGCAATTGCCGGCCATTGAGGTTATTAATTAGGATTAAATAATTACAATGAAACCTAAGCCAAGAGTCCGGGGCACGGGCATTACAAACACACAGCCTATTTGATATTACAAGCTACACTAACAAATGGCCTGATATCACACCATCCAGATTGTGTTAGGCATTATACCTCAGACCCTGTTAGAGATCACAAGCTTCACATCCTAATGTACATCGCATCATACCACAACACCCTGTTATTCTGTACCTCTATTAGGTATAAGATCCACAATATCGTAGCCTCCAGATCATATTCATATCACTTTCTCTGAAATTTACCAGAACTATTGGAAAAATAAATGTGTTGCATTCTAAATATAGCTTCTGCCACTAACAACTTTCAGCTTTAATATAAATGGACCTCCCTTCTTGAAGGAAACAGAAAGGGTTAAAAGCTAAATTAAATAACCATGATACTGGCCAGAAGAATCATGAAAAATACCACAATGGAGAAACTAACATAATTACAGAGACACTGCTACAGTTCATGTCAAAAGGCTTACGAATTTGAAAAATTTGTCCTCAAGGACAGCATAGATATCACAACAAGAATTATTACTGATCAATATAATTCAATGTTCAATGTCTTGATGACAAACTGATCATTTTTCAAGAATCCAATTGGAGTTTATAACTTTATTTGTCTCAGAAAATTCCGACAGGATTTGCAAAGTCAGCAGACAGAGGATAAACAAGGTATTAGGCCAAGAGGAGACTTGAAATTTCCCACACTCACTCTGAAATGAATGCAGTGTGGGCCTCCAGGTAACACTTCAAACACATCATTAAGTGAAGAAATAACTTGCATTTTTACAGCACCTCAGGACATTGCAAAGTGTGTCACTTGATCATGTTTGAAATACGGTTGCAGCTGTAACACGGGCAACAGTAACACCCGATTTTTGCGTGACTATGTTCCACAAACAGCAACGAGACAAAGGATCAGATAATCTGTTGGAGTCCTGTTGTCTGAGAGAGAAATGTTGGGCCAGAATACCAGTGAAAATGCCCTGCTGTTCGTCTGTTATGGAATATTTTATAATCACCTTTGAGACATCAGTTTAATGTCTCCTTTGATAAACAGCAGCCGTGACAGAGCAGCATTCTGTCTGTCAGCTCAGAAATGGTCTGGCATTTGTGACATACTCCACATTGTGGGTTTCAGGAGGAGCGACTAACAGCAGCACAAAATTTCATTTCATCATAGACACTCCTTTCCCCCTAGTTAGAACCCTATAGTTTTCCCATCCTTAGGTGTCTAGAGCTTCCTACATCTAAAATCTATCTATTGAATAGGAGAATTTCAATTGTCTCATGATGCAACATCATCCAATCCAGTCAGTTCCCACATTCATTCCATTTTCCATATGCCACATCCTATACACCCATCACAACTTCCAAAGTGCTAATTCAGGAATACATTTCCTCAACAATTTCTTCTTAACATGCCCTGACCAGGCTTTAGCACTGGAGGTGCCTGAGTGCATAGCACGCCAAAATTTCACATGGTGTTGATGTTCCATCAGCATCATATGGCATTGTGATAAATACTGGAACAGTTTAGGATACAAGTCATGGATTTATAGAATCCCCAATTTTGCAGAGAAGGGAGACTTTTAGTTTCTTGCAATTCCTCCCATCTTCTAACTGCAAAAGAATATAAATGCCCAGAAACAAAAGGTCCATCTGCAATAGGGTGAGGGTAAGGGTTAGGGTTAGATAGGGTCAGGGCTAGGGTTAGGGTTAGGGCAAGATAGGGTCAGGGTTAGGGTTAGGGTTAGGGTAAGGGTTTGGGTAAGAGTTTGGGTTAGATAGGGTCAGGGTTAAAGTTAGGGTTAGTGTAAGGGTTACGGTTAGATAGGGTACGGTTTAGGGTTAGATAGGGTAAGGATTAGGGTTAGGGTAAGGGTTTGGGTTAGATATGGTCAGGGTTAAGGTTAGATAGGGTAAGGGTTAGGAGTAGATAGTGTAAGGGTTTGGGTTAGAGTTAGGGTAAGGGTTTGACTTAGATAGGGTTATGTTAGGGTAAGGGTTAGGGTACGGGTAATTGATAGGATTAGGGTTCGTGATAGAATTAGGGCTAGGATTAGTTAAGATTAAGGTTAGATTTAGGGTCAAGGATAGGAAAAGTTAGGGTAAGATTTCGGGTTAGTTTGAGTAACGGTAAGGGTTAGGGCTAGGTTTCGTATTTGGGTTAGATAAGATGAGGGTTAAGATAAGTGTTAGAGCTAAGGTCATGGTTAGGGTTAGAGTTAGGGTCAAGATTAGGCCTTGGGTGTGTTAGGGAAATGGTTAGGATAAGATAGGTTTAGGGTTATGGTTAGAGATAGGGTTAATGTTAGACTAGGGTTAGGGTTAGTGCGAGTAAGGGTAAGGTTTAGAGTTCGGGTTCGGGTCAGGGTTAAATAGAGTTAGGGTTTGGGTAACAGCTAGGGTAAGGGTTAGGGCAAGGGTTAGGGTAAGCCTTATGATTAGGGTCAAGATTGGGATTAGAATTAGGGTTAGCGTTAGGTTTAAGGTTAGGAGTGGGGTTAGTTAGGATTAGGGTTTGTTTAAGTGTTAATGTTAGGGTTGGGGTTGGGATTGGGACTTAGTATAGGGTCGGGCTCGGTTTAGGGTTCTGTATAGGGTTATGTTTAGGGTTCAGGTTAGCATTAGGATTCGGGTTAGAGTTAGAGTTACAGCTACTAGACAGAATGGACCATCTGTCCCATTTAGTTTTCTCGTGAGCTCCAACTTACCTTTCATTCAAATCGGATGGGTCACACACCCCACGACCTGATGAATTTGCAGAAGTTGGGTCAAGACAGAGGAAAAAGGCTCTTTACAGGTCGATATCCACATTTCTTTATGTGTCATCATTGATTTTAGTGCATCTTGATATTTTACTACTCTGAGTTTTGTGCCATGTCAAGATGATTGCAGTAAATGTGGTTATGTACACACAAGATACGAACTGAGATTGGCTTTCAGTTCAGAATCGAAAGGGGGTTAGGGATGAAAAAAAATCCCAAGAATAACTGAAGCCAAAGTACACAACAGCTAAGTCAATAGAACAGCAAAATAGTTGACAGCTTCTCATAATCCAAACAGAATTGGGTTTAGTACAAAAGAAGTGCCTATCCCAAATTGGCGAAGGTTTCACTTGCCATGAAGCAGCAGAAACTGAAGTGAGCCAAAGTGGAACTCTAACAGCCTGAGAGCTTTAAAAGCAATTGGGAATCGAAGAAAAGATAATGAGCAGAAAAAAAGAGGATGTGATAGAGGTTGTCAGGTAAATCAAGGCCAACAGTGAAAGATTCTTATAAATATATGAAGATAAAGGGAGTGATAAGGAGAAATGTGGGCCCGTTGCTAGATGCTAGACTGATTATAATAAATAAATAAATAAGCAGATTGTTGACTGAGAATTTGTAAACATTTTCACAGCACAGAAAGGGAACTAAACTAATATTGGAAAGAACAATGAAATTGAACAATTTAAAGGACCCAATGTTTTGTACCTTGGTCCAACAAGTCCGTGCTGACCATAATCCCAAACTAAACTAGTCCCACCTGCCTGCATTTAGCCCATACCCCTCCAAACATTTCTTATTCACAAACTATGGGGCGGCACGGTGGCACAGTGTTGCCTCACAGTGCCAGATACCCGGGTTCAATTCCTGTCTCGGGCAGCTGTCTGTGTGGAGTTTGCACGTTCTCCCCGTGTCTGCGCAGGTTTCCTCTGGGTGCTCCGGTTTCCTCCCACAATGTGCAGGTTAGGTGAATTGGCCATGCTAAATTACCCATAATGTTAGGTGTAGGGGAATGGGTTGCTCTTCAGAGACTCGATGTGGACTTGTTGGGCCGAAGGGCCTGTTTCCACGCTGTAAGTAATCTAAATCTAAACCTATCGGAACTTTTTTAAACATTGTGATTGTAGCTGCATCCACTACTGGAAGTTCGTTCTACACACAAACCACTTGCTGTGTCCCCTTAAAAATATACTCTTTAGCTTTGAAATCCCCCACCCTTGGAAAAGATACCTGCTATTCACCTTAACGATACCCCCCATGGTTTTATAAACCTCAAAAAGGTCCCTAACCTCCCACACTCCACGGAGAAGGTCCCAGCCTCTCCAGCCTCCCACTATACTTCAAGCCCTCCATTCCTGGTAACATCCTGCTAATTCTCTTCTGCACCCTCTCCAGTGCATTAATACCTTTCCTGTAATAGGGTGACCAGAACAGGACACAGAATTACTCTGTACAACCTCAAGATGACAGCCCAGCTTCTATACTCAAGGCTCTGAGCACAGAAAGGCAACTAAACTAATATTGGAAAGAACAATGATATTGAACAATTTAAAGGACCCAATGTTTTGTACTAAATGCCTTCTTAAGCACCCTGTCGATATGTGATGCAAACTTATGTCATTGAATCCAATATCAGTTTGTCTGGTACATAGCTGAATCAACAAATAAAGAAATAATAATCGAAGATTTAGAAATCATAATATGGTTAGGCAGAAAATATGATTTATGACATGGAGATCATGACTGACAAATCTCTAAGATTTTTGAGCATTTGTTGAGGTGCTTAGCTAAAGAAGGACCTGTAAATGGAGGATTTGATTTACTTCCATATAACAAGTGATCACACAAGATAAGGTTTCATGGGTCCAGGGAATAATGCACTAATCTGGACGGAGGAGAACAGCAAAAGGAACAAGCAACAGGATTAAATGAGCTATTTTCAGATGAACAGACTATCAATAATGTACTGGATCAGTGGTGCTGGAAGAGCACAGCAATTCAGGCAGCATCCGAGGACAGGCAAAATCGACGTTTCGGGCAAAAGCCCTTCATCAGGAAGGGCTTTTGCCCGAAACGTCGATTTTGCCTGTCCTCGGATGCTGCCTGAATTGCTGTGCTCTTCCAGCACCACTGATCCAGAATCTGGTTTCCAGCATCTGCAGTCATTGTTTTTACCTTATCAATAATGTAGTACTGCCCAGAATAGTACTGGGTCCTCAGCTATTTATAATCTATAACAGTGGCTTTGATGAAGAGATCAGCTTTAATGCATCCATGTTCGTTGTGGTATCAAGTGAGATGGAAGTGTGAGGTGTAAGGTGGCCCCATTAGGACAGTCTGTCTTTGCAATCCAGCAGTCCTTTCAGACTTTCTGCATTATACAATGCCTGCCAAGGTTTTGACTATCTACATCCCTTGGAACACACTTTGTGTCTTCCTCACAGTTTGCTTTCAGATCTATCTATATCATCAGCCATTCTCTACATCCAAGTCATTGATATAGAACCTAATTAGTCGAGGCTCCAGTCCTGATCCCAATGGCACTCCACCTAATTGCAGTTTGCCCACCAGAAGTGAACTATTTATCCAAAAATCTCACTCCCCTGTTCTTCATCCATGGTTTTCACTCCAAGGGTCAGGTCATGAGTGAGTCAGGTCCTCCACCTCTAGAAATGGCTGTTGAGGGGGTGGGTGTGGAGATGCGATGGTTAAAAAAAAACTACCTTGGTTCTTCAAGGTTTTATTATGACTTTATAAATGGAATATGACCTTGTAGCCATCAGTATTCATTCTGTCACTATCCCAAATGCCCCAGCATATCCTTCATCCCTTTATGCACTCAATGTTTCGCTGTCACCTCCATAGCTTTCAGAAAGGACAGACATAAAGAGACATGTAGAATTGAAAAACAAATCTAACAAATCTAGAATAACTCATGCACAGTCTACTGAGAAAAAAACCTCTCATTTTCAAAACATATTGAAAATGTCAAATTTTCATTACGTGATCAATTTTTTGCAAGAACAGACTTCTAAACCAAGACAGCTTATCGTTTAAAAGCCTCTTAAAACTCTCAAGCAAAATATGAACTCTACACTCTTTGTTGCCATAAATGGATTTTAGAAGTTTTGAATTTCAGCCAAGCATTTATTCACAACCTTCTGGAAATGTCAACATTGTAGTCAATAGAAACTGCAAGAACCGAGGGTTGTTAGTTTTTTTAAAGCTATACCAGATGGCCTGTAAGTCAATACACTTCAGAAGCAAGAACCTGCTCTGTAACCCAAACTGAAAGCTGAGAATTTTCCATTTTTCATTTTTAAAGAGTAGAGAATGTAAACAACTCAGAAAACAAGACTTCATTAGCCTTATTCACCTTTCACAAACATTTATGTGTCCTCTGTAAATTTATGACTCCCACACTATTGGCTAGGACCCTAATTGAAGCAAAACTCAGTCGCATTTCAAACGGTTCTATTTCATTTGCATTTCCAGCCTCCCTTCATATCCTGCACCCTTCCCCCATCCACAAAAAAAATGATCTGCCAGAAATGGGCTTGGAATGTCAGCATCTGCTATCCTTAAAGAGGTCATACAAATGTCCTGGAAATTAGGCCCCCAATCTCTGATCAATAGCTCCCCACACAAGCATTACTCAGTTTAGGGACTTTTTCACAGTTCTCTCAGCTAACTCTTCCTCACAGCAGATAACACACAGCCTTCCTACACAGTATAACCACTCAGCAAATGTACTTCAGGGCCTCTGTTAAGGCAGCAGTATGGCTAAGTGCTTTGAGCTCCAAGGAACCGTTTCTATCCCCCATTTTTATTCCATCGCATGGGGAGCTACTCTGCTTCCCAGCTTTTCCAGACTGGTGACATACTGTGCTGCAAATTGCACAATAAGGATATTTATACAGGCTGTTTGCATGCATTCTGAGTTGCCCAGCAACCTGAATAAGATATTGATTGCAGTTCCCCCCTTAAGTACAGCAGTCTGATGTTCCTTTGTGCGAGTTTTGACATCTTGATTCAATTGAATTACATGAGGTTTTGGCTCTTGATGAGAAATATCAAAATCTTATGATGAATGAAAGGCAAGTAAAGAATAAAAAAACATTTCTGTCAATAACGAAAAAAATGCACTTACTTTTTACAATGTGCAATCTGATAGACTTCCCATGGTGGCACTCGGATATGGATTGAACTGCAATCGAGAACAAAAGCAGCTTAGTTTCTTACTCTCTTTACTTTGAAAAGGCACCTCCACATTTCTCAAGAGCTGAACTGCAACAAGTAGATGGATACTTTATTTGGATTAGGCTGCAAGGTAGACATATTCTTTCTAGAGCTACATATTGACCAGGATGAATAATGCAATTTTGGTCAATGATGTTAGCCAATGTGGGGTTGAAGTTCAGCTGAGGAAACTGTGTGGCCAATTGTGTTATGAAGTGCAATCTGTTGGGTTATTGGCAGGGAATCAGATTCATCTCCCAACTTACAGCACGTCTATTTGACATGATTGAAGTAATCGAAAACCACAATTCAATACCAGCAAAATATCTCAGATTTAATTCCAGCACCTCAAGGAACTGAATGCCTTGGTCCTTCTCTTATGTTTCTATGGGATGAGCTGAAAATGCCCGAAAATAAGGTATGCAGTCAACATCTCTTAACTCCTAACACCCAGTGAGCTGAAATGTGGGTCTGCCTTCTGTTCTAGATGTCAGAGTTAGGATCTTTAGACCTGGCCACACCAGGCTGAGTCAAATGTAGGCTACATGTGAGCTCTGTGCTGTCTCCTCATTACTGTCCTTATGGGATGCGGTCAAGTGCCTGTAATTCAGTTCACAGCCTCTGACCTCTGCAAGATCGATTCGATGGTGCACAGTCAGTTTTCTGTCTTTAAAGGTGACCTGTCTCCCTTTTGGAGAAGCTGCATTTAATAATATTTAAAATGCGGCAAAGTGAACGCTGATTCAAAGAGAAGGCTCCAGCTGGAAGGATTAATGGTTATTGTGGGAAAGATGAGAGAGGCTATGAGCCTTCAATGAAGTAAGGATCACCTTCACATAGGCGAGGGAAGAGATGGGCAGACATTGTTTTTTTACCCTTTTAGCCCCAAGAATATACAAAAAAAATGGATTAAGAACCACTTGCAACCTTTGGTCTTTCCTTGTTAATGGGCTGATGTCTTGTTGTGGCCTAGTGTTCTGTGAAGGCTCCAGCTTGGGGACTGTCAGTAGGCACCTTTCTACTGTAGGTAAGGAAAGACTCTTGCTCACTTAATGCTGGAAGTCAGGCAAGCCTATGAAGTCACTGCCAATAAGGAAATCAGCCTTTCAGCTAACTTTCAGAGCCAAGAAACTTAAAATGAAGTATTTTATGACTTACGTCAGCATGACCATTGTCATCCAACTTAACAGCCTTCTCTTCACAGAACCCAGATACACATATCTTTATTCAACTTCTTTCTTTCACTCAATTCACATTTCTAATCTGTGTTTTGCTTTTCATTATGTTTAGCAGCTAATAAATCCACACTTTCTTTAATAGAAAGAAGCCTAGCTAACTTGAATTGAGAAAATCTATTTACAAGGAAAGGGATCATTATGAAATTAGTCTTGTGTGACCAATTGACAGCAGGGTTGAATTAATACAGTGAACCACTTGTCCCTCTGCAAAAAAATTGAGGTACTGTTTCTAGAATTGAAATAGATTTGTGACCACACCCCACCTCCCTGCATAGTGTTAGGCGCATTAGTCAGAGGGAAATGGGTCCAGGTGGATTACTCATTGGTGTGGACTGGTTGGGCCAAAGGGCCTGTTTCCACACTGTAGGGAATCTAATCTTAAAAAAAAATTGGAGGAGGCAGTTGAGAGAACAGCTGCAGTTTCCTTAACAGTTTGATTGAATGTAAATTCTATTCATCCTATAACAGCTATCACATTATGGAGGCCCCTGTTGAGAAGGTGGAGAAACAAGTTGGAACAATAGAAGCAGCCTGAAAGGGTGCGGTCAAGCTCCCCTAGAACCAAGATTTTTAGTTTTAGCCTTCGGTAGCAGTCGCTGGGGTCTTTTTCTTCTTCTCGCTATTATAGCTAAAAGCTGGGATTCTTTTTCTGCTGCTAGAATTGCATGTAAGACAATCAATTTTACTGAGTTTGCCTTTCTCAAGTGTGTATTTATGGGATATTACTATATTGGAACAGTTAATTTGTAGAAGTTAATATATCTATTATTTTGTTATGCATTTGAATAGAGTAACAGTTAAGTCAACTCTTTCTTTTATTTTGTTTATATTTTACGAATAAAATGTGTTGTGTTTCAAACCTGGTATTTTGACCAATCAAATTGCCCCTGAAACACAACGCCTTACACTTATATTTAAAGTTAGAAATAGTTAGGGTCTAGATTATCTTCTGAATATATCTGAAAGAGTTTGATCTGGTCCATGATACAAGAAGTAGCATGTTGTTGAGAGATATGAGGGAGCTAAGATAGACGCTCAAAGATATCGGAGGTATGGATAGAAAGGCAGGAAGGAAAAGCATTTAATGTCATTCCTTGGTAATGAGTGAGTACAGCAAAATGGAGCCAGCTGGACAACAACAGAGAGAGGCTTTTGAAGAGGACAATGCAGCCAATCATGTTACTGGCTGCAGACAGGTTCAAAAGGATGACTTTGGATGTTTTGCTAAGGTCAGAGCCACATAGCATGCTATTTGCAAGATTTATAAAGGATGTCTGTGGTTGGCAAATGTAGCTTTCAGGTCCCCGCCCCAAACTGAGATAATTCCACTGGCAAGATCTCCGACAAAAAAAAAGACCAAAATAATGTTCGAG
>NC_057725.1:64012778-64014722 GCF_004010195.1 Chiloscyllium plagiosum
GGAGTGAGGAGAGATTAGCACTGGAGTGGGGAGTGATTATTGCTGGAGTGGGGAGAGATTAGTAGTGGAGTGGGGAGTGATTATTACTGCAGTGGGGAGAGATTAATACTGGAGTGGGGAGTGATTATTACTGGAAATATGAAGTGATTATTGCTAGAGTGAGGATGCCTGGTGAATTCTCAATCGCGTGATGTCGACACAAACCAATTGCAAAACTCTCGGCTTCTTTATTTACATTATTTTTACAACTTCTCTCAGCTACTGCAGGCTGTCTGAAACTTTTGTAACATAAGCTTTGTAAGTTTTTTTTCTGACAGGTTTCTCTAAGAGTAGCTGTTTTCTCAAATTGAATGCAGCTGCTCTCAATGTCCTGGTTAAACCCATTTAAACTTCAATGTTCCGAACTCCAACATAAAGAGAAGGTCAAGGGCTGGGGTGGAGAGAAAAGAAATTAATCAATAAAGATGTGAGCATTTAAATCTGACTCGCTCCTTCAAGGTAGAATTGCTTTAATCTGGCTACTTTTATTGCTTGTCTTCAGTTGGGGCTGACTGACAGTCTCACTGGCTGCTTCTGTCTATCACAATGTCTGATGCAATTATTGTTATATAACATGTTTATATTCGAGCAAAAATTGAATTAACAGTCATTTGATGCACATAAAGTGACACAAGTGTCATATAGCCTGGAACTTGTTTGCTACTTCTCCATAATTGAACATTTTGATCTAAACTGAGACAGCCTTGGGGATCGATACAGTACGTCCACAATTTGTCCCTTACCTCTCTCCCATGCAAACATTTACGTCTGGTGTGTCTGGATGTGGTGGACCTTATAACTAAACACTCATCAGAAAATAAACCAAATCCAGTAGTTCCTATACAATGGCAGATTATCAATGAACCCACCACCCAAAATTGAATCAAACTGATGCCAGTGGCCAGAAAAGCTGCCAGTGCTCCTTCTCACTATCACCAGTGTCCCTTACCGCTGAGTGATACTTGCCGAAGGATGACACCACCCTATAACCTCCTGAATCACTGAATTCTCCTTCCTAGAAAACCTACATATTCCTCCATCAAAGGATCTGCACTCTGCAACAGTTAAAGTTAACTTTACAGTTCAACACATGGCTAACTGTTATAGCACAGTTTCATATACTGTCAACAGGCTCCACAGTTCGTTGCACTCAGAATCAGACAGTGGCCCTTCACACCATCATGTTTGTACTGCCGAAGCTGCGTTATATCTACTTTAATCCCACTGGTACAGTCCCACAGATATACAGCTCATTATGTGTTCAATTCTGAATACAGCTCATTGCTACTGTATTGTCCCACAAACAGCACATTGTGAGAGTGACCCTGAAACCTGTTCATTGTAATGGTAGTCTCACACTACCAAGTCATAGAACCCGACAGTGTGGAAACAGGCCATTTGGCTAAACAAGTCCACACCGACCCTCCGAAGAGTATCTCACCCAGACCCATTCCCCTACCTTATAATTCTATTTGATTTAAAATAGTGATGGAAAATGATAGACCAGATCTAAAAGTTGAAGTTCTAAATTGGCGAAAGGCCAATTTTGACGGTATTAGGCAATACTTTCAAAAGCTGATTGGAGGCAGACGTTCGCAGGTAAAGGGACGGCTGGAAAATGGGAAGCCTTCAGAAATGAGATAACAAGAAACCAGAGAAAGTATATTCCTGACAGGGTGAAAGGAAAGGTTTAGGGAATGCTGGATGACTAAAGAAATTGAGGGTTTGGTTAAGAAAAAGAAGGAAGCGTATGTCAGGGTATAGACAGGATAGATCGAGTGAATCCTTAGAAGAGTATAAAGGAAGTAGGAGTATACTTAAGAGGGAAATCAGGAGGGCAAAAAGGGGACATGAGATAGCTTTGGCAAATAGAATTAAGGAGAATCCAAAGGGTTTTTACAAATA
>NC_057725.1:64016568-64050841 GCF_004010195.1 Chiloscyllium plagiosum
AGAGTATTGAGTACAGGAGTTGGGAGGTCATGTTGCGGCTGTACAGGACATTGGTTAGGCCACTGTTGGAATATTGCATGCAATTCTGGTCTCCTTCCTATTGGAAAGATGTTGTGAAACTTGAAAGGGTTCAGAAATGATTTACAAGGATGTTGCCAGGATTGGAGGATTTGAGCTACAGGGAGAGGCTGAAAAGGCTGGGGCTGTTTTCCCTGGAAAGTCGAAGGCTGAGGAGTGACCTTATAGAGGTTTACAAAATTATGAGGGGCGTGGATAGGGTAAATAGGCAAAGTCTTTTCCCTGTGGTCGGGGAGTCCAGAACTAGAGGGTATAGGTTTAGGGTGAGAGGTTAAAGATATAAAAGAGACCTAAGGGGCAACTTTTTCATGCAGAGGGTGGTACGTGTATGGAATGAGCTGCCAGAGGAAGTGGTGGAGGCTGGTACAATTGCAACATTTAAGAGGCATTTGGATGTGTATATGAATAGGAAGGGTTTGGAGGGATATGGGTCGGGTGCTGGCAAGTGGGACTAGATTGGGTTGGGATATCTGGTCGGCATGGACGGGTTGGACCGAAGGGTCTATGACTCTACATTTACCCTGACTAATGCACCTAATCTACATATCCCTGAACACGATGGGCAATTTAGCATGGCCAATTCACCTAACCTGCGCATCTTTGGACTGTGAGAGGAAACTGGAGCACCCAGAGGAAACCCACGCAAACACGAGGAGAGTGTACAAACTCCACACAGACAGTTCGCCCAAGGCTGGAATCGAACCTGGGTCCCTGGTGCTGTGAGGCAACAGCTCATTGTAATGGTATAGTTTTATGCATAGCTTATTACTTACAAGCCCAATGACCAATTCCTGGGCAAAATTCCCAATGTTGCTACAGTTCTAAATAAGACAATTCAAATTGTTGAGATCCCGAGAGCAGATAGTTGAATTGTCCCCACTTGTTCAGGCAACCCTCCAATCGGATGGTCCTATTTTAGAAAGCATCTCTTCTCTTCTGGAAGCCTTCCTCCCAATCCAAAGAAATTTATGTTTTAAAGGCACCATTTCAAATCGGCTGCCTTTAATTAGCGAAAGTGGTGATTTTATTAATTGCTAATGGTGAGAAGAGATAGTAACAAAGTACACATACATACAGATTAGAAATACATGATAAATCCAACAAGATAAATGTTTAAAAAAGATAAACAGATCAGTCTCTCCTACCATTAGAAGCTGAACAGTGGATTAAAATTCTTGGCTTTGTGGGTTGATTGGAACATTTTTATCCTGATTCTTTTCAGTAGTAGTGGTCAGGCAGCACTCAGAATAAGAGCAAGCTTTTCCCTATACTGCAGGGGTGCTTAAATAACAAATGTTAGAACTGTGACTCTCACAGCATACAAGTCCTGCATGGAGACTTCGGGCCATCACCTCTGTAGATTGGTCCCAAAAGGACTTCTTCCAGAGAGCAACTGAATTTATATCTATGATCATTATTTCTGTCTGCAGCAGACCTCTTTTAGAAGTCACACTTTGGAATTAAAAGTGAACAATATACGTGGTTCTTATCTGTCATCATGACACATTCTGCACAGATTGGATGAAATAGAATCTATTATCATTTCATTACTAAGAAGGAAAATAAAAATAAAGTGCCATGCTCAAACACATTTCCTCCCCTATATTGTGAATGCAGGTACAGTGTTTCAACTTCTGACCTACTACACTGTGGTGAACACAGCTCTGTAGTACTGTGGGCACCCTTACTGGTGCGTGGCTGACTTGGGCTGTGGTAGAATTGAAAGATAAGTGCAATAAGATCTAGCTGAATGTTGAGATCATCTCTGTCCAATTTTGATGCTTTTCACAAACAGCATGGTGTGATTCTCACTAAGCAATGATGAGACACCAATTGACGTGATTAACATTTATCAAATGCCTTGTTAATAACATGACTTACCTCATTAATATTCAGACTCCCCTTTCCAAACTCTCCAATCAAGCTCAACATTGAGAAATCTCAACAAAGAAACCACAGCAAGCACCTGGGGGGAGGGCTATCAGCACACTGCTTGCTCCGGATGACCTCCATGTTCCCTACAACTAAACCCCAGCCCAGGGCACCTCCTCCGCTGCCAGACCAAGTACCTCTCCTCACTCTGAGACCAATCAGCCCATCATGACCATTCCGGTACGCCTTCTCTACACTGGCAGTGCGCTCTGGGAGGACATTCCTGTATTATTGGAAACACCAGAAACTAGCAGTGATAGGCTGCGGCATGGACACTTTGCGAATAGGGGCAGGACCTCAGCTCTCAGACTGGGCCAGGCTGGATCTCAGGAATGGCACTTGCTCTCTTACAGTCTGCTCACTTAGAACCTACCTGCTTGTTGACAGCACCTCTGCCTTACCTCTGCCTTGCCTTGTCATGCCACAGTCACAGAAATAGGCAAGTGAAAAGTATTCCATCACACTCCTGACTTGTGCCTTGTGGATAATGGACAGGCTTTGGGGAGTTGGGAGATGAGTTAGTCTAAGCTATTCCTAGCCTCTGAACTGCTCTTGTAGCTACTGTGTTTATGTAGTGAATCTAGTTGACTTTCTAGTCAATGATAACTCCTTGCCCCCAATACCCATTGATTCCAGTTTGTAAATACAGCGTTTCACTCCTGCTCTACTACTTGTTTGTGAGTACAGCTCTCTATTGTAGTATTTCATTCTTGCTCTATTAGATGCTTTTCTGTTCTCTATTGGTCTTTTAATATCAGAGTAGCATCATTATTTACATCATCTTTATTCACATGTTAAAATTCCATTATAGCATAATATAGTTTTTTTTAATTTACAGTCCGACATACATCCTATTGCTACAGTATATTCTGATTTTAGATTAGATTCCCTACGGTGTGGAAACACATCATTTGGCCCAACAAATCAACACTTACCCTCCGAAGAGTAACCCACCCAGACCCATTCCCCTCCCCTACATTTACCTCTGACTAATGCACCCAATTTACACATCCCTGAACACTACGGGCAATTAGCATGGCCAATTTACCTGACCTGCACTTCTTTGGACTGTGGGAGAAAACTGGAGCACCCGGAGGAAACCCACGCAGACACAGGGAGAATGTTCAAGCTCCACACGGTCACCCGAAGAGGGAATCGAACCTGGGTCCCTGGCACTGTGAGGCAGCAGAGCTAACCACTGAGCCACCTTGCCCCCCGCACCCCCCCACCATTACTGTTTATTTTTATATTACAGCCCCATGTATAGCCCAGTACTGTAGTACATTCCAATTTACAGTTCATGTCTGTAATAGTCCTCCAAGCAGCTCATTTCCACATTCTGGATCATGGGTGTTGGTAGTTTTTTCTCCACCAATCTGACCCCCCCGCCCCAGTTGCCTATCTTTACGTTGTATGCCTAGCTGTACAAGTGTAGATGTTATCATAACTCAGTCTAGGAACTCAACTATGTAATCACAGCAGGGTTTGCTGTCTGGTGGCAAGTTAAACATGGAACCCAATTGTTTACCTATTTATTCAGTAATGTAGACTGATTGTTATCTGACTTCCTCTACTCTAGTGGGGATTAGCTAACTCAGCACTGAATTCCATTCAAATAAGTACCTTCCCAGTCGATATGCTTAATGTGGCTGATTATGCCCCTGCCCAGCAAATAATTCTCAGCAGAATCACCACGTACCAAGCATGGTTATTGTTACTTTGTTTTCCTCTTTTAATTGATTCCTGATCGCAGCTCACAGCTCAGCAGAAATGGAGGCAGCTGAACAGGACAAATGCTATGTCAGAGGACATTTGCTCTTTAATCAGAGATTTGGGAATAACTAGTCAGCAGTTTCTATGCTTTCAAATGTATCCCCTTGTTTTAAGAATCGGAGTATAATCTGTACATAAATGGACACAACCGATTGTGAAACTGTTAAGCAGCTCTGATGTGAATGCAACTCTAACATGTTTGCATTTGTGACACTGAGAAGCGCAACTGTGTATACAGCATTGATTTGTGGTAATTTTCACATCATTTGTGGGGAGCATTGAACATTTGCGATCAAAGGCTACCTACAAAGAGAATTATATCAGAGGATGCAATTTCGCAGAAATTAGTGTGAAGTTTATGTGACTGGACCAAAGCCATTATTTTCATTCCAAGCAAAGGCACCCACTCAGCTTCATGTACTCCGACAGCACACCCCTCTATTGATTTACACCAGTATTTTAGGTCTGGTCAGAATATAATTCTTTATCACTTTGAGTCTGTCCAAGCTGCAAGTGATTTCATCATCTTCTATAAGTCCTCTCATAACCGACAATTCAGAATTAAAGGGAACACAATGGGATCTAAACAGTACTTGAATGTACAGAGTAAGGTAAATAAAGTTTGCGAGTTGCAGGTGAGGGTAGTCATGTACAAATATGATGTTGTGACAATAATAGCGACCAATATTCTCAGTGTCAGATCAAACAGATGCAGAGTTCCACATTTAATGCAATAAAATGATTACATATAATCTGTGCCTGTGTCTGTGTTTCCTGTAATTTGCCTTGTAATGCTTCAAAGCTTCATCTTAATCAATTTACTATAATAGTGAAAATATTTCTTTCACTTCCATCAATTTTGTTTCAGCAATGTAGTCATTGCTGGCTGGGTTAGCATTTATTGCCTGTCCCTAGATGGCCTTGAGAAGGTGATGGTGAGTTTTGACCCAGCAACAGTGAAGAAACGACCATATGTTTGCAAGTCAGGGTGGTGTTTTGCTCGGAAAGAACTTACAGGGGGTGGTGTTCCCATGTATCTGCTGCCCTTGTCCTTCTAGATGGAAACGGTCTTGAGTTTGGAAGGTGTTGCCTGAGGAACCTTGATTAATTTTCTGCAGTGAATTTGTTCAGTTTCAAATACTGTCTCAAGAAACATCACATCCTTGGCCCAAAACTGGTTCTAGTGCCTTAGAAATCTGTACCATTCCCTCAGCACCGCATCCAGATTCTGGACTTAAATATTGAATATAGCTGCTACTGTCAAAACCATACATGGGACGGGTAGTGATCCAAATATTGTGTGTTTAGCTCCATTTTGGAGACAGACATTTTGATATTGTAATTAATTAATACGTCACATGTAGACACGGTGTTTAAGAAAGCATTTAGCATGCTTGCCTTCATTGCTCAGATTTTTGTGTATGGGAATTGGAACTCATGTTGAAGATGTACAAGATGTTGGTAAGGCCTCTTCTAGAATAAGTTAACAATCAGGTTATAGTCCAACGGGTTTATTGAAAGTACAAGCTTTCAAATAAATCTATTGGATTAGATTAGATTACATTACAGCGTGGAAACAGGCCCTTCGGCCCAACAAGTCCACACCGACCCGCCGAAGCGCAACTCACCCATGCCCCTACATTTACCCCTTACCTAACACTACGGGCAATTTAGCATGGCCAATTCACCTGACCTGCACATCTTTGGACTGTGGGAGGAAACCGGAGTACCCGGAGGAAACCCACGCAGACACGGGGAGAACGTGCAAACTCCACACAGTCAGTCGCCTGAGGCGGGAATTGAACCTGGGTCTCAGGCGCTGTGAGGCAAACCTGTTTTGTGATTTTTAACTTTGTGCACCCCAATTCAACGCCGGCACCTCCACAACCTCTAGAGTAGTGTGTGCAATCCTGTTTGCCCTGTTCTAGGAAGGATATTGTTCAGCTGGAAAGGGTTCAGAAGAGATTTCGCAGGGTGTTGCCAGGAATGGAGGGTTTGATATATGAGGAGAGGCTGGATAGGCTGGGACTTTTTCACTGGAGAGAAGGAGATTGAAAGGTGACCTTATAGAGGTTTATAAAATCATGAGGGATGTAGATAAGGTGAATGGCAGGTGTCTTTTCCCTAGGATGGGGGATTTCAAGACTAGGGGGCATATTTTTAAGGTGAGAGGAGGAAGATTTTAAAAAGACATATGGGGCAATTTGTATGACACAGAGAGTAGTTTGTGTGCGGAAGGAATCTCCAGAGGAAGTGGTGGATGTGGGTACAGTCACATCATTTAGAAGACATTAGATAAGTACATGAACAAGAAATGTTTGGAGGGACATGGGCCAGCAGAGGCAAGTGAGACTAGTTTAGGTCGGGATTATGTTCGGCATGGACTGGTTGGACCGAAGGGTCTGTTTCCGTGCTGTATGACTCTGTTACTCTATCTCATTGAAGTGTGAACTTAAAAAAAAGACAATATTTTCCCAAATCAAAATTATTTTTGTGTTCACATTTATAAAATAGCATTACCAAACTCTGAAGTGTCAACATACCAAGACCTCAAGAAAGACAGGAAATCAGAACATGGGGTCAGGATAGAAGCTGAGGTCACAGCTGTTGAAACACATTGCAATATTTAGTTGCTGTCATTGAAACCAGCGTCTCACATACCTCAGATGATTTTGAAATCAAGATTTGTAGATGAAAAAATGCCATTCTTGTATGCATTATCCCTGGGTGTGAGATGAGAAATGAAGACAGAACATCTCTGTTCTCCAATCATCAACTTACCCAACAGCTTGTTAGACAGGGGAGATTAGTTTGGAGAATTACACGTGTACTTTGTGTGCTAGCTGGCTCTCCATATTCATGCAATCTCCATCTCTTCTGTAAACTGCTTTCAGCTTTGTTTGTGCCAGCCTTTAAATGCATTACTTGAAGCATAGTGTCAAAATTGGCCAGATTTTCAGAACTGCAAGTCAGCCAGCTACTGTTAGAAAAAAAGGTTAGAGCCAAAACAACTGCAGATGCTGGAATCCAAGGTAGACAAGCAGGAGGCTGGAAAAACACAGCAAGTCAGGCAGCATCAGGAGGTGGAGAAGTCAGTATTTCAGGTGTAACCCTTCTTCAGGACCTGAAGAAGAATTATGTCCAAAACATTGACACCTCCACCTCCTGATACTGCCTGGCTTGGCTGTGTTTTTCCAGCCGTCTGCCTGTCTACTGACTGTTTAATAGCGAGTGACGTTTCAGTTGTACAGGGCTCTGGTGAGGCCACATCCAGAGAACTGTGTAAAGTATTGATCACCTCATTCTGTTTTACTGTTTAAAAAAATCCTGTAAGGAAGAACCAAACTCCTGTCTGGAATTCTGATTTGCCGGGCAAAATGTCCGTGAACTTCCCACACCCTGCTGCTGGGGAACTGGATGGAGAAATGAGGTTGAATGAGAAATGAGGCCTAGTCATACAAACACAGAGACCAAGAGCAGAAAGAGGCCATTCAAGCCTTCCAGCCTGCTTCATTAGTCAATAAGATCACGGCTGATCTGATCATAACCTCAAATCCATATTTCCACCCACCCCAGATAATCTTTCCCCTCCTTGCTCAACACAAATCTAATCACTTCTGCCTTAAAAATACTCTGCAACCATTACCTTTTTGGGAAGAGAGTTCCAAAAATTCATCAAGACCCTCTGAAAGGAATCATTTCACTGTATCTCTGTTTTAAATGGGTGACCACTAATTTTTAAACAGTGACCCCTGCACCTTGATTCACCCATTAATGGAAACATCCTCTCCACATCCAACATATCGTGGCCTCAACCTATCAAGATATTATACGTTTCAATCAAGTTGCATCTTATTCTTTTAATCTCTAGTGGATATAAGCTCCACCTGTCCAACCTATCCTTATGCCCAACTCATTTACCTCTCTCCTCAGAATGAGGTGATCTATACTTTACACAGTTCTCTGGATGTGGCCCCACCAGAACCCTGTACAACTGAAACATCACTCGCTATTATTGGATTCACATCCCCATGCATTATTGATAACATTCAATTAGCATTCCTAATTACTTGCTGTACCTGCAAACTAACCTTGAGGGATTCAGGCATGAGGATATCCAGGTCCTTTTACATTTCAGAGATCTGTAATTTCTCATCTTTTAGATAATATTTCTCTTACCAAAAAGGAAAGAAATCATATTTTTCCGCATTTTACTCCATTTGTCAAAGTTTGTCAATGCTTTTAATTTATCTAAATCTTGAACATACCTACCTAAATAGGTATAGACCTGATATAATTGAAGTTCTGATTCTGAATTCAGTGCTCACAGTTATCATATTGACTGTGCAGAATCTTCTTTTCTTTCCTACCTGTTTAAATTGTGCCTGTATGGCCCACGTCCTATCTCCTGGCTGCAATTCTTGCTAATGCCCCGAATCCTAGCGCTGAGCAGGTATTTGGTCTCACACTCTTTCCTCTGACTACACTGTCTCCTAAGAGTATTACATTCCCCTTTAGTCCTTCTGCTTGAATTGCCTCCCACACCACATCATCAGAGCCCTTATTTTCTTTCAAAGCTGAAAGCACCTCAAAGATGCTCAACAATTGTGAGGACTGAGGATCCTATGTTCCTGCCCTCTGGTGCCACTTCACTCACAGTCACATTCTCCTGTCCCCGAACACTAACCAAATCAGATGAAACAAACCTTACAGATGCCACTGTCCCCTGGAACAAGGAGGTCATTTCCTCCTTCCCTGATGCAGCATAGTTTCTCTAGTTCAGGTTGTGGCTCACAAACTCTGAGCTGAAAGTTCAAGGACATACTGTATTTGTCCTACATCAAACTGCTATCCATGAGCTCCCATATGGCACATCACAAGTCCACCTCCTTGATGTGTTCTCATGAAATACTTCATTATTTTAGTCAACTACATATTTACTTATGATTCACGTAATTAGTTAATCTTACTCCCTGTTACTATA
This sequence comes from Chiloscyllium plagiosum, assembly GCF_004010195.1. Classification (NCBI taxonomy): domain Eukaryota; kingdom Metazoa; phylum Chordata; class Chondrichthyes; order Orectolobiformes; family Hemiscylliidae; genus Chiloscyllium; species Chiloscyllium plagiosum. Next base: position 64,025,336 of record NC_057725.1, read on the forward strand.
CTATGTTGAATATTAGGAATAGAATAAACCTTGCCAGATGAAAACCAAATAATTAGCTTCTTCTTCTCCTGTAGCAAACTAAGAATCAATTCTGGGAATTTTAAAAAGTTAGGCATGGCCAATGCAATGGAGTACCTCTTAGTTCGAATTCCCTAAATCACACAACTCCAACACTCTGTTGTAAGCTACACTCCATTAATCGCCCAATTCCAGCACTCTATTTAAGTCACTTTAAGTCTAGGGCGGCATGATGGCTTAGTGATTAGCACTACTGCCTCACAGCAACAGGGACCCAGGTTCAATTCCAGCCTTGGGCAACTGTCTGTAGAGTTTACCCATTATCTCCGTGTCTGGGTGTGTTTCCTCCGGGTGCTCTGGTTTCCTCCCACAGTCCAAAGATGTGTAGGTTAGGTGAATTGCCTGTAATGTTAGGTGCATTGGTCAGAGGGAAATGGGTCGAGGTGGGTTACTCTTCAGAGGGTTGGTGTGCACTTGTTGGGCCAAAGGGCATGTTTCCACACTATAGAGAATCTAATCTAATATACTGGTTTAAATGCTCCTAACACAAGAGGTCTATCTCACCCAGTTAGCTGCTTCTTTGACTAATTAAACTCAACTGTTCTTTCAGTGGCTCTGCAAAAGAATCTCACTGGACTTAAAATGTTAACTTGGTTCTCAATGCTGCCAGACAAGTTGGGTTTCTCCAGAATTCTCTGCTTTTCATCCACTGGGTACCTTGTTAAAACACTGCTCAAGACCAGGAACTTCCAAATTTAAACTGTAGATTTCATTTAAATGCTAATTAAAAGTTAGATTTGTACAAAACTAAAGGCTGTCTTACTCGCTAACTTCCAGAATTCAGTCTATTGTCTTTCTTCATCAGTCTTTCAATCCATACCAATATTGGAGAAACAAAGTGACAAAACACTTCAAAGCATCTTTCCCATCTACTTCTATCTGTTCCAAGGCATCTACAAAAAATATTACTCCATTTGCAGAGATATTGTCTGAATGTGACACACAAGGAAGGAAACAGATGTACATGCTGTTGAAAGCAGCACTCCCTATAAAGATGATGCTAAAAATTGAGCCTACTCAGTCTAGCCTAAGAAAAGCAAAGGACGTGCACTACTGACGCAATAAGAACAATGAGATGAAGGACGACATCATTGTCTGTAGTGAATAAAAGGCCAAGCAAGCCAAATGACCACTTATAATAAATGGCATCTCAGATAGACATGGATGAAACTGAGAGTAGATATCTTTATTCTCATAGGAACTGATTATCATGTTACAATAAACTACTATTCTGACTATTGGGAGTTAGACGAGTTGACATCAATGATTATCACTGAGATTGTAGAATCTCTGAATGTACACTTTTATCATTACAAGCATTCCATATATAATGATGAGTGACAATGGGCCTCAATTCACTGGTGAAGAATTTGGGCACTTCATCAATGATTGAAAAGTTCAACCCCACACATCAGCTCCACACTGTCCCCATCAAACAGGAAGGTTGAGGCAGCAGTGCAAATTGCCAAAGAGATCAAAACGAAATTGAGAAATCCCACCATAGACTTGTGCATGGCAATTCTTGAGTGAAGAAACAGACCTACTGAAGGTCTGATCAATAATGAAGCCCAAAAACTAACATCTTGTGGTACCAGAGCAACTCTTCCAGTTGTAACAAAGCACTGAAGCCAGAAGAAGTAACAGCTGGGAGTGAAAATGTTGAAGGTAGAACCACAGGAAGCCAACTTTCACTTCCATAAAATTGCTAAGTCATTGTTCAATTTCCCAAGGTACAGCAACAGCACTTACCGCAGTAACAGCACTCTGCATGGAAAGAGCACTCTCCAGAGAAGGAATATCGCCCCGTGAATGAGCAAATATGAGTCAGCTAGCCAACAACACAGATCTGCACTGTTAGAAGATCCTCACAAGGCAAGTGCAGAGACTGACAAAAGTGGGACAGATTATGACTAACACACAGTTTAATTAATGAATCACTGTCTTTGTTTACCACAGATATTGGGGAAATTCAATAAATTACAGCTGAAAAATTGTAGTGCATGCAGTTTTTTTTTAATGGAAAGAAACACATTTGTATGTGGAAACCTTGCTGTAGTCTTGTAACCTGTTGCTTTCATTTTAGGTTAGTGGCAGCCACTAAGCACATTACTCAAAACAGAGATTTTAGTCCCCTTTGTCTGACATTGACTTGAATTCATGTATAAAAGGACTAATGCCAGTGTGGGAATGTATGTGTAATCTTTAGTCAGGGATGTGTTATTTATCTTATTTTTTTTGTTGACTTGAGCCTTTATCTTAGAATTGATATGATGACTGATGCAATATGCCATTTTGTCCATTGGATAGTAAGGCAATCTCCATCCTTTTTCCAAATTAGGTCTGCTTCCAGATTAAAACCTATGATGCAAGGGTTCGCACCCAGTTGACTGTCCAGATAAAACCTTCTTCCATTTGAAAACACATTTAAATGCTATACCAATAGGGATGGTATAGTTACATATTGCCTGTTACTTCTAGACTCAACTAATCGAACCTCCAACCTAGACCCTTTCCCTACCTTGAGCTCATCCAAAACGCTGCTACCATATCTTAATTTATACCAAGTCCTATCCACCTGGCTCATTGTGTTTGGAGACATCATCATCCTCCCCCAGCCCCAATCCACCCAAACCTGGAGGGTTTGAGACAATCATTGTCTTAGTACAAGTTTGGGAGGCAGTTCAGATAGTTTCAGGATATGAATTTTTCCACCTTTTTGTTCTGTAATATTCCTTTGTCCTATCCAAATGCTGTTGAAGCATTTTCAGGAATCTATAGACTGACAATCAGATGAACCCCACCTCCCCAACACACGCACACACACACACACACACAAAATGCCATGTTTCCAGTGTCCATTTTCAAACTAAAAGAGTTCCAGAAATTTCCATAGAAACCCAGTCCATGTTTGAAATCATGAGTATAACATATCTTCACTGACTAGGCATTAGAATTTTGTCCCTAAACCATTCTTTTCTAAATTAAATGCTCCATAAACTATTTATTTGACTTATGCTAATGTCTCCTACTGGTCGGCAAGGACCCAGGTTCAATTCCAGCCTCAGACGACTGTCTGTTACTGTCCGGGTGCTCCAGTTTCCTCCCACAGTCCATAGATGTGCAGTTTAGGTGGATTGGCCGTGCTAAATTGCCCATAATGTCCAGGGATGTGAAGGCTGGGTGAATTAGTCACAGGAAATGCAGGGTTACAGGGATAAGGAGGGGTGCTGGGTCTGGGTGGGGTGCTCTTCAGGGGGTTAGTGCGGACTCGATGGGACGAACGGCCTGCTTCCATTTTGTCAGGATTCTATGTGTCAACATTTATTAGATAACATGAATTTTCTCGGAATGTGGCACTGAAGGTGCAACATAAATGCAAGTAGTTGTCATTACAAACACAGTCCACAGTGGTAGTAATGCAAAATCAGACACAACACTGATCCGGAATAGTTTTGCAGTGTGAGCATCTGCCCACAGTGCCATTTACAAATCTGTTAACAAAGTCAACATGGAATTGTTCATACACAACTGTTATAAGGGATGAGCATGCCTTTAATCTAATAGATGAGCAGGAATGTGCGAAACATGCACTTCGCAATCAAACGAAGATATAAATTATGCAGCTGTTTATGCTTTAATCGATATACAAGGATTTAATTACAGTATGGCATTAAAGTAATTGCTGAAGTCATAATTCAGTCTGTAATTAATGTACAATTCCCCATTCTAACATAAATCAGAAAAACAAAACACAGTACGCATCTCAGGTTCTTCATCCTAATGAGACACACCTCACATTCGGTGACTGTTCCGCAGAACATTTTTCATTCAATTTGCATGGACTCCCAGTTGCCTGCCATTTTAATTCTCCACCATGACCCTACTCTACAAACTACACCTCTTCTACTGATTGGCTACATTACAACCTTTCAAGCTCAATGTTAAGTGCAACAATTTCAGATCATGATCTTTGCCCTTGTTTTGTTCACTTTGTGTTTCTTGGCTTTGGTATTTTTTTCTCTTTTCTTTGAAGTTACGAGTTATTCATAATTCACACTTCCGCTAGACCCATCTTTGATTTCTTTACTGGTCTCATTACCATTCAGTTTTCTCATTTCATCTCTCTATCGGAAGCCTCCAGGCAGACATTATCAATCTCTTTCAACAGTGGAAAAGGAGAAAAAGAAAGAAAAGACAAAAATTTAAGGAATTATGAATAACTCGTAACTTCAAAAAAAAGAGAAAACAATACCAAAGCCAAGAAACACAAAGTGAACAAAACAAGGGCAAAGATCATGATCTGAAATTGTTGCAATCAGGCATTGGCTTATTTGTTAATAGTTTTTATTTGTTACTGCCTACATTTTATTAATCCTGTTCTTTCTCCTATATTTTTATCTGCCCACACCTGATCATGTATGAGGCAGGCAAAGTGCTTACATCTGTTTCATTGCTAGATTTTTTTGGAATGCCAGACTGTCACCAGAGGCAATGACAAACATAGAGAATCCTGGAGAAACTCAGTACATCTGGCAACATCTGTGGAGAGAGAAACAGAGTAAACATTTCAAATGCAGAATGTTTCTTCTTTTTCCATTCTGAAGAAGTGTCATACCAGACTCGAAACATTAGCTGCGCTTTTCTCTATCTGCACAGATGCTGCCATACCTGCTGAGTATCTCCAGACATTCTCTGTTTGATTCAGATTTCCAGCATCCAAAATTGTTTGCCTTTTCCAGAGGGTCATAACTTGAGGGAGATCGCTCTGCATCAAACATTGCTGGTCCTGTTTTTTCCTGCCCTACCGTTGATGGACTGTCTGGGCTCACAGGCTGATAATTAACCCAGTCAGCTATGTTACAAAGACACCGCACTCCATGGCCATCAAGTCCTGAAGTGGATCTCAAGCCTTTAACTCAGACATAGGGAAACTACCCTTGACAATGAGACCACCTACAATATAATGCATTTGAGGTTTTTTCTTGTCAGCTAAGAGCAATGAACAAACATCTGATCCACTTGATTTTGTTGCAATCTTAGTACAGTATTTAGGAATATGAGGAGGTTAGAATTGGGGAATTTAAACACTTGCACTTTTATATTCTCTATCTCTGCACAAGACGCGCCAGCTATCTGGTTAATAGCTGCTGGCAAGTCCCTGCCCCAACCCTGCCATCATCCTACTTTGCTCGTTCCAGGGGACCTCTTTTCTTGTACTGTGTTCACCATCCCATATCTCCCACCCCAACTCTTCGCAATCAGCTTCACGTTTGAAAGTATCGATGTACAGGAAAAGCTCTTGCAGTGCAATGAGTAGGCCACCTACTTCTGCTAGAAGCTTTGTGTTTGAGGACTAAACCAAGACTTGAAGGTCAAGGAAGATGCACTCACGGAATTAAACATGTTGATTATCATTCTATAATCTTCCAATACATCAATATCAGACAATAACAGTGCGAGGGCATTCACTTCAGCCATGTTTGATATATCCTTCAAGCGAAGCCTCTGGCAAGAACCTAGCAACTTCTTACAGAAAACAAAAATAGTTGAGAAAAAAACGTCCTTTGTCTGACACCAGATGTAGACTGAGGAAAGAAAGGAAGGAAATAATATATTGTGTTAACAACACACAGGAAACAAAAGGCTGGAATCGTTCCAAATGGAAGTCAAGAGAGTATGGTCAAGGGAGTGCCAGGCAATGTTTGAGAAGTCGAAAGCCATTTTGATCAATTAACGAATGTTGGTTACATCAAATTTCACTAAGCACTTCAAGGTAGCAATTGATGTCAGTGATTTGGGAGTGAGTGTGCGTCTGTTTCAAGAAGATTGGTCAGGCATGCAGAAGATAGCAGGATTCTTGTATAAAAAACCAAATTAACACCAAATAAAGGAAAAAGAAACACTCAGGTTGCCATTAGCACTTAAATGCTTTAAAGTATATGTCAACTACAGAGAGACATTAGGAGATGCTGTTTGTAAATCTCAAGTATTTGTGGAAAAACACCAAATTCAGTCTATTTTGATGGAGTTTGCTATTACAGCCTCATCTTTAAAAAAAGCTCTCATGTTGACAACAAACAGAATGTAACCTCCAATATGCTGTCGAGAATGTAACTTTGTTTGAATTTACTAAGTGCTGAGAAGTTTACCTCAAAGGGCAAACGAAAATGTATATGTGACGACTTAATTTTCAAATCTGCTTTATGTTTTGTCCACATGTTACAATGGTGTTCCATTTTTCCATTTTGGTGTGGTTAGTCTTTTGTCACATGTGTTTGTCATGAGGGCGGCATGGTGGCTCAGAGATTAGCACTGCTGCGCCAGGGTGCCTGGTTCAATTCTAGCCTTGGGCGACTGTCAATGTGGAGTTTGCACATTCTCCCTGTAGCTGTGTGGGTTCCCTCCTACATCACAAAGATGTGCAGGTCAGGTGAATTGACCATGCTAAATTGCTCATAGTGTTAGTACGTTAGTCAGAGGGAAATGGGTCTGGGTGGGTTACTCTTCAGAGGGTCAGTGTGGACTTGTTGGGCCGAAGGGTCTGTTTCCACACTGTGGGGAATCTAATTTTATGTCAGACAATTAAGTTTTGAGTTTGAGACAGAGTGGTTCAAGTAAAAGCCAAGTCAGGCATTGTCTTCAATATTATTCTTCAAAGTAATATTGCTTATTAGATCTTTGTAATAAATGCTATTATACGTGGTAATCTTGTGCCAGGCTCTGACTTATCGTTGCATTAGGTAATAATTAATCTATCTTCTTTGAGCATGCATGTCCATGTGCTCTCTCAATCTCTTTCAGAGAGTCACATTTTCCAGGGTGCTTCATCCAGTGTTCATTCCAAAATGCTCTAATTCCAACCCACACTATAGTATTTATACCCAGTCACTTCCAGTCCCATTACATCATTATAGGGTCACCAGAGGGTTCAATCACACTTTTCTAACAGTAACAAAGGGGCTTCATATTTAATGTTTCTTGCAGGGCTTAGTTTTTGAAGGATTGTGGGAGAAAAAGGAATTCATTTCATATTTATGGAAATATTAGCGACGGTTTCTTCAAAAGATGTTCTTGTATGGTCATGGCTCCTTTTAACAAGGCTTTCTAAAAATCACGGTGCTAACTGTGATAACTATTTGTTTTGCCGTCGACTCCTGCTGGAGCTGTTTTAAATGTGATTGTTTGGAGACTACTTTGGTCTCTGTTGAGAGTGTGTGCTGGAAAAGCACAGCAGGTCAGGCAACATCCTAGGAGCAGGAGAATCAACGTTTTGGCATAAGCCCTTCATAAGCCCTTCCTGATGAACACAGGACTTCGGGTAGCATCCTAGGAGCAAGAGAATCGATGTTTTGGGCATAAGCCCTTCCTGATGAAGGGCTTATGCCCAAAACATCGATTCTCTTGCTCCTAGGATGCTACCTGAAGTCCTGTGTTTTTCCAGGAGTACACGCTTGACTCTGACCTCCAGCATCTGCAGTCCTCAATTTCTCCTGCTTTGGTCTCTGGAATTACTTGAGAACAGTATGACCATGTGGACAGGTTGCCCAGCTGATCTCTCCTATTTCTGAATAAAGCCCTCTTGTTGAGTTCAGGGTGAAACCCCTATTTGTTCTTCTGGGAGTGTGACTGATAGAGCTTCTCAACATTATATTTCTTAAGCAAGTTGTATCTGCCAAGAGGCCAGAGACAATTCTGCATGATTAGTGACTTGACTTCACAGACTGGAATATAGACTGCCAGGATTCAGAATCTTTTAGATATTTTCTTTATTGCTTTTGCCTTCAAAAAAATAACTCTGATGGCTAGCAAGTATTTTTATAAGTGAACCTCTGTAGAGTGAAACCCATTTCCTTTCTCTTTCTCCGAAGTAAGTGTGTTTGTGTATTTTTTTGAGTTACTTAGAGAGATGAACATTTACTTCCATATTACTAGATGTTTATGCTATTAGTGCATCTTCCTTGAAAAACTTTTATGCCAATAACAAACTAATAATTGGATTTATTAAAGAAACTCAACTGACAGATCTTTTTATTTAAAACCCTAGCATTAGTAGAATTAGAGTAATCTCCCATCTCAGTTATTATATAAATGTGCATTTATTTATGTAATATGGGACATGACTGATAACAGGACTTAATTCATAAAATTAAATATGCATTTAAGCAACTGAGGTTGATTTGCATATGCACAGTGAAAATATTATGGGGTGATCTTTGTTAGTACATTCAAGCAATAAAGATCCTGCAAGTGGATGAAGATGGGACTTTATTAGCCTGGTAAAGGCATTGAAAACAATATGAGGAGTAATTTCCTGGATACTCATTATTGATTGATTATTATCTAAAACGCCTGTTGGGTCTCATGAAGGAAGCTGCTCAGAATTTCAGTTTCATTCTGACACTGTCTCTAACTGCAGCCATGAAGTGATGTGAATATCAGACATCACTTGGTAGCTTCTCCCTTGATTCATAGCTTGTTGCTGCTGGGATTGTGAAGAGGACCTTAGGAACACATTGGGCAACATTTCACCAGTTTTGCAACTGTAATTATTCCAGGTCGTCCTGCTAAAATGTGTGTTCCATCAATGTGAATTCACTGTAAAACGATTAACGAACTGGGGACACTGTTTCTAAAGTGCCAACTTTTAAAACGTGTTGGCTGTAACGCGATTTACATCGCCAATACTTTAAGCACTGTTTCTAAAGCGCAGTTTTTCTATAACACATGGTTGCACAAGAATACAACCATCGCATTATAGAAGAACTACCTGTATTCTTTAAAAACATCAACTAAAAAACCAATTGTGTGTTATTCTACATTCTTGGGCACCTTATAGAATCCACCTGGAGAAAGGATTAGCACTTCGCTACGAGTTACACTGATATGATTGTTACAGAGACTATGAGTTGGACCTGGATGGTAGGTCTTACTGCTTTGAGTCCTAAACTGTTCTCCCACCAAGTCCATATAAGATTACCACAGCAGCTGGTGCTACAGGCTCTCCTCAAGATTAACCCTTTCAGACTTTTGCACCCTTATATATAACATCCTGCACTACTCCTTTGGAGTCCCGGTCGGAGCACTGCACATTCTGAGTGTTCAAGCTGCAGCTGTCTGATTTAGAAACTCCAGGCAAGTACCAATAATGGTCATCACCAAATTTAGACAAAGCTGGGCATTTAATCCAGACCTTCAAGAAGATGTGTCTTATTATTACAACATCTATTTGGAAGTAACCCTTCAGGTTTTGGTACAATTCTTTTGAATTCTGTTTAAGTATTCTGCTGATTTTGATTTTGTAATGAAGCAATGCTGCCAAAGCTTCCTCTTCTAATTTAAGAACAGAGCTTAAGGAGGCTCAATACTAATGAATCCTTTCACATCTTGAGTGTAGTAGATTTTAAAAATTAGACACTGTATTTTTGTATAATTCATAAAACAATTCCCTCATCTGCTCCCCATTTTTCTGGCAATCAGCTGTTTGCACCCCTTTTACTGCTGAGATGACACTTCATTGTTCTAAGGAGCAACAAGCAAACGCAGAGAACATGATAATCCACACGTTCATGCCTGCCCCTCACTGTCGGATCTTTGCACAGATCGTTTGGAAGGTGTCAGATCCTTATGCAAGAACACAAGCTGCTCAGCTCCTTCGGAAACAGATTACTGGTGAGCACAACCTGGTCAATGTTGTGCTGCAGTCACTTCAGCACATTCAGCCCAATCCCAAATTCTTTCAGACTGCATTTGACTGCCAAATTGACACTGCAACTTTCAAACTTTACATAATTCTGCAATGAAGCATCCACAAAGCTGTTTTCTTGCAATTTCCATGCTGAATATTGCAAATCAAATATCATTGAGAACATAGACAATTCATCAGATAATTATGTTCCAACACATAATGGACAGAACAGGGCAGAGACTTGACTGTCTACATTTCAGTCCCTTTTTAAATTCAGTGCACCTGAGCCACAAGAGCAGGTTAGAGGCTAGGAATCCTGCAGCGAGTAACTCATCTCCTGACACCCCAAAGCCTGTCCACCATCGACAACGCACAAGTCAGGAGTGTGATGGAATACTCCCCACTTGCCTGGATGGGGGCAATTCTGACAACACAGGCTTGGTACAGACTCTCTGTAGGTAGAGGATTGGTACAGAGTCTGTGCTGAGAACTGAATTTCTTTGGTGTTTCTTTAAGGCGAGACAGAGAGGTCGTTTGGCAGAAAGTGATGGAGAGAATGTACCAGAACATATTCACTGTTTAAAACCAGCATGTCAGTTTGGTTTTTGTTTCTTTCTTAGGAATCAATTTTAGAGGTTGTCTGAACAGAATGGGTATCTTCGTCTTCTCCTGGTCACACTGAGACCAATTGTTGGCAATTTAACAGATATTCATTAACTATTAAATTCTGGATGTGATGTTTTCGACTCTAATTCATTCTGCAATCATTAAGGCAGTACATGGAAAGCGATGGGGAGTAACTGCTGGCTGGCAAATATTTAATGATTTGTAAGCACTTTGCATAGTCATTCCTTTACTTCAACAGTTTTAATAATTCTTTTCCAGTGTAGTCCCCATACTTTTGGCATAAACAAAGTTTCTTGTTGCAATAGCTAACAGGGATTATGTACTCTGATCAATACAGGTACCGAGTAGCACAGAGACTAAGGTGCTGCAGATACCAAGCAACAGCAGATATTCGGGGGCAGGAACTGAGGAGCTGGAACTGTGGAGCAGCATATTCTGAGGGAGTACAGAAACTATAGAACAGCAAATACTGAGGAGCACAAAGATGCTACTGGTACTGGAGAGCAGCATATGCAGAGGAGCAACAGACACTGTGGAGCACAGGCTTTGAGGAGCAGCATATATAGAGTCTCCTCTAACTCTGCACTCTCTTGTCAATCCAAAACCTGTCCAATTGGGTGTTGGATATAGTTGGTAACCAATGTTGTCTGAGTAGGTAAATTCCAAAGACTGAGAGAAGAAATTTCTCCTCATCTCCGTCATCAAGGTTTCCCCTTGTGTCCCCTCATTCTAGATTCTCCCAGGAGGTGAACTCTCAGCACCCACTCTGACAAGCCCCTTTAGCTGCAGACATGTTTCAATGTGAACCCTCTCATTCTGCTGGACCTCAATAAGTACAGGCCCAGACTGGTTAAGCTTCCCACATCAGACCCTCCCGACATTGCAGGCCTCAGCAAAGGCCAGTAAAGGTGGGTGGGCTCCAACAACATTGACTCACTCTCAGCTGAATGGTCTGAGCACAAGGAAGGAGAGTACGAGATGGCATAGCAACGGACAGCACCTTCTGCAAGGTGCTCACAGAGTTAACCTACTCCGAACAAGCAGTAAGACCATTTAAAAGGATTGGTTTAAAATGTGAGTCAATGCGGCTGATGAAACTGGCCTTTTGGAAAACAATTCCTGATGGTAATCCCACTCCGACTATAAAAAAGAAAATGTCAAAGAAGAAAGGAATTGTTGACTCCAGTTCATACAGACCCCTGACTCACATGACTATTAGCCTCTCGGTCTGTTGCACTTACTATTTGAGTTCTTACAATTGCTTGGCTACAACATTTCCGACTGTATGTTAACACAACCAGATCTGCTTCAGTCTCTGAGCGTAATTCATTAAACAAAACATACCGAGCAATACATACTTTAATTTGTGTTCTCCCTCACTCAACAAGCTGATAACATCTCCATCCTGCTAAACAGCCCAGAGTGTACATGAAGGAGTTCAGGCTAAACTTAAGGAGCTACTGCTTAGTCTACCAGTCCCTTATCTGAACCCTTTCACCACAAATGGCCTTTGGGGAGCTGTGGCACAGCTCCACTTGTTAAGGGTGAGGATGTATTTGCCAATTCACGCCTGCAACAGAGTTCTTCTCTCAAGGAGCAAGTGAAAGACTAAACAGCCTCAACAGGCAATTCAGGCTTAACCAGCCTTGGGTTTTGGATATTATAAACATTTCATCCCAACACACAGAGTGACATCAGTGTGAACATTAAAACAGCAGCCACAATCATTCAAACTTACCTGGAGTATTACTTCAGCACTGAGAACCCACAGTCAGATCTCAGCTATTCTTGTTAAATTTCAATCTTTGCAGAACAAGTTACAATGAAGATGCAGCCAAGAGGTCCGAAAGCAGGGTGTGGAAGGAAAGCAGCCCTTTCCTCACAGTCACACAAGATTCTGCTGCTTTGTGCACTGACAGCTCTCAGCTCATTCACATACTCCGAATCTAGCAGCTTGAGCAGTAGCTCTGCCTCTTGGCAGGAAGCTGTATGTCACGATTTTGAACTAATCTCACATGACTGCCTGAGAGAGGAAGAGTGTGAGTGAACTGGAGCACAGGCAAGGCATGAAGGGAGACAGGAGGATGCCTCCAGACCTCATAAAACCTAAATGCACTTCCAGAACCACACAGATCCTTCGTCAGAACAATCGTATGTGTGTGTGCAAGAGAGACAGAAGATCATTTAATTACAGGCATCCTGTGGTGCTGCAGTGCTGGCCCAGTCACTGCCATTATTAATTCCAGCAAGTGAGAAAATGGCTCTCGAATGTCCTGGGGCTCAATGTGATTATGGTACTTTAAAATTTCGCATGGAGCCCAGGCCACCCTTGGTTGTAAAGGATAAGAAAAGGCAGCAGCACAGCCAGGTCCATGTATCGTTTGTGTCCATGGACCAGGAAGTGTGTGATGGAGCGAAATGCTGTCAACAGAAGTGGTTCAGAGGCTCACACAAACAACGAACCTGACAGGCATAAGTTCTCTCTCATTTTTCTTGTTCTAACAATGGTCCTTTATCCATCCATTTGCAGCAGATAGGTTTGCATAGCAGAAAACCAATATACTTCATCCTAACCTATGCAACTTGTCTGCCACAGGAATCTAAAACTTCAGATCCTGACATATTCTTCATTCCCGAGTAAACCTGCCAACCAACGCTGGCTCAGTAGGGAATATAGGAAAGCTGGGAGTAAGGCGGGGTAGCTACGACACATGCAAATATGTGAAAATAACAGGAGCAGTCTGCAGTAGACTGAGCTACCAAACTTACAGTCCATAGGTCAGGTTATAGTTCTGAGCCGTGTACTCAGATAGAATTGTCCAGTGGATGACGGATCTTCCTGAGGTCCCACTATTATAGATCCTAGTCTTCAGTCAATTCCCTTTGCTCCGTGTGACATTGAGTTCAGTGAAGATAGCTGTAGTTGAGAAAACATGGGCTCCAGAACTAGCCACACCTTCCGGCAAGGCCGAGTTACAGTGGATACAATTCTGGCATCTCTCCAACAATCCCGAAGATGTAGTATCATTCCAACACAGCCAAGTACCACACCGTTCAACTTACTGTCCATCATCAATTCAACTTCCCATTTTCTCTGATGCAGGGCCAGTATGGGTATGATGAATGGCTCCCTTCTGTTTTAAGCTCATTCTTTGACAATTACTGATTCCCCAGAAATGGGGATGAATGAATAATATGTGTCATCAATAATGGACTATGTTCGAGGGAATCAAGCTAAATTGGGCTCTTCATTGTTGTTGCTTTTTTTTTCTGTATCTCCTGTTGCTCCCTGAACAGAGCTATGGGCATCAAAGTTAAAGTCAGCAATAATATCAACTCCACGTCCACCCAGCAAGCTCTCTCGTTGTCAGCCTCCACACAGACAAGGATCCCAGAAGATTGGGATATCCAATCCTTTAGATTAAGGTTTAGGCTGGAGTAGAAGCTGACATCTGTTCATCTTTGACAAGACAGAAAAGCAGCAAAAAAGACAAAATCACCAGACAGGAAAAATTAACAATGCAAATAATAGCACAGCATTAAGTGGCCTCTATGAGATAAGTATGAAAAGTGGGGTGTGCTTTCTTTTCATAGATGTAGGTCATTCAGAGAATCTCTACAGTGTGGAAGCAGGCCATTTGGCCCATCAAGTTAACACTAATCCTCCAAAGAGCACTCCACCCAGACCAACCCCACTACCCTATCCCCGTAACCCTGTATTTCCCATGGCTAATCCACCTAGCCTGCATAACCCTGGAAGCTATGGGCAAATGCACTACATCCGGTTTCCTCCCACAGTCCGAAGATGTACAAGTTAGGTGGATTAGCCATGCTAAATTGCCCATAGTGTTCAGGGATCATTAGGCTGGCTGGATTAACCATGGGAAACGCAGGGTTACAGGGATAGGGTAGGTGGGTCTGGGTGGGATGCTCAACTGAGGTTGGATGTGGACTCAATGGCATGAATGACTTGCTTCCACACTGTGGGAATTCTATGATCCTATGAATTTCTCCTGGCCAACCTACTTAACCTGGACATCATTTGACTTTAGGAGGAAACTGTAGCACCCGGAAGAAACCCATACTAAGGTGCAAACTCCAACAGCCAGTCGCACAAGGGTGGAATCAAACCTGGTCACTAGCACTGTGAGGCAGCAATGCTAACCACTGAGCCAACAATTTAATGAGGTGGGGGAGGGCACATTCTGCCTTCCCTCCACTGCCCTCATTAACCACAAGGTAGGAAGGCTCCTGGGTGACCTTCCCTCCCCATCACCAAGTATAGCCTGACACTAGGCAACCCATGCCCCAGCTTATGGGCTTCACGCTGCATTGCTGTAGCTGCTGACATTCCAACAGTTTGGAATATTGCCACAGGGAGCCAGAGAAACATTCTTTGACAATTTGCTTCTCCGTTTCTGGGAGTGCCATGCTCAAGGCATATGTGCTCGGAAGTGAGGAGAGCATCTGGCAGCCATTCCTTTACCCAAAATGCCCACTCTCTAACCCCGATACTACTCTCATTGATCTGTGACCTGGGTCCCCTACTGATCCTACCAGCTGCCTGAGTGGCACTGTCTAAAGTAAGACAGTTTTTATCCCTGAATTTGTCCTGGCGTGTTGCCTTCCGTGGGGTGAGTTGGAAGGATTTCACAGAGAGGGAGCTGAATACTGCAGGGGCTGGGGAATGAGCTGGGAATGATGGTACCCATTGGTATCAATGACAGAGAAAGGACAGGTACTGAGATCCTCAGGTCAGGTTTTAAGGTGCTAAACAAGGAATTGAAAAGTAGGAACAATGAGATAATAATATCTGAATTACTCCCAGTGACGTGTGTGAGTGAGTAGATGCAGGAGGATGGCAAGGATTGAGTCATGGTACAGAAGGGAGGGTTTCAGCTCACTGGGACAGTGGGACCAGTGCTGGGGTAAAAGGTACCTTGTAGCGGTCACAACTCAACAGTTTTGAGACCAATATCCTTTTCAGAAGGTTCACTGGGTGCAGATTGGCTAGGATTGAACCAAATTCGCTGGGGAATGAGAACCAGCATATTGAAGTCACAAAGAAGAATAAGGTGTTTGATGAGGCAATTTTAGAAAAGGCTAGGAGTAATCCGAGAGGATCTAATAAAATATTCGGTAAATTCAGAGTAATTGAAAAATGGAACAAACTGTACTTTGCATTTACTGAACGTGTATTGTGAATCACGTGGAGTGGGCTCAGTATGATTGGGTGAATTGCAGGTGCAAATTGCCACATGGAGGGAGAATGACATTTCTACAATGGACAGCCAGCTGCAGGAAGAACAGGGACAATGTTCCAATTGCTCAGGAAAGACAAAGGGGTGGGGAGCTGGGGGTGAGGAAGGTGGGGGTGGGGAGGAGTTGAGGGGAGTACTGGTATTGTTGTTGTATTGTTTAAGGGGAGCACTGCACTGCTGAAGGAAGAGGACGTCCCAGAGGATGAAGGACAGAATCAATTTGGCCAGAGCTCAGAAACAAACAACAATGCAATTAACTTGACCAGTGGCACCAATTAATGGGAAAAAAATGTAGAGGAAGACATTTGTAAGGAAATTGCAGACTGATGCACGAATTGTAGAATAGTAAATGGAGGACTTTAATGATCCAAATATAGAATCCCCACAGTGTGGAAGCAGCCCATTGAATCCAAACAGGCCCTCCAAACAGCATCCCGAACAAGTCCTACCCTATCCCTGTAATTCCCATGGCTAATCCATCGAACCTGCCCATGCCTGGACACCATAGGCAATCCACTTAACCTGCACATCTTTAGACTGTGGGAGAAGACCAGAGCACCCAGAGGAAACCCACACAGACACAGAGCAAATTCTACGTAGACAATTGCCTGAGGATGGAATTGAACCCAGGTCCCTGGCGCTATGAGGCAGCAGTGCTAACCACCGAGTGACTGTGCCACCCAGGAATAATAGGATAAAGGGCAGAGTATCAGATAAAGTGTTTTCAGGAAACATTTCTACTGTGGTATGATTGCAACCTAATGAAAAGAAGACCGTCTTGGAGCTGCTTCATGGAAATGAGGTGAGCCAAGTAGCTAGAGTGTCAGTGGAAGAACATTTAAATATAGCAAGTATGTTACCATAAGGTTTGGGGTGGTTATGGGAAAGGACATGGAGCAGGCCAGAGGAAGATGGCTTGACTGAGGGAGACAGGAGAGAATGGATCTGGCCCATATGAAATGGAATCAAAGTCTGGCAGGCTGGACATGAACAATAGGGCTGCCTCTGGAGAACAGAGAGTTTGTGCACAGTCAGGATATATTCCCAGCAGGTGGAAAGCAAAGCAAAACAGGTTGGGTGCTCCCCAAATGTTAAAAGACAACCGAGTAAAGGTATAGAATAAAAATTGTGCTTATGAGAGGTAGAAAGTTCAAGTGAGAACCAGGTTAAATATACAACGTTCAAACAGATGGTGAAAATGAAATAACAGAAACAGTGAGGGGTATAAAGGGAGACTGACAGCTAATCTAAATGAACTCCAAAGTCCTCAATAGGCAAATCAGTCATAAAATACTTGTAAAAGATGGAATGGGGATGATTAAGGTCCAAATTCAGATATTCAAATATCGAGCAGAGCAGTGGTATAATTCTTTAAAAGGAAGAAGGGGCTACCCAGGTGACAGTGAAAGAGGAGTAAATTCAGAAACATGATGGATTTAGATAAGGAGTATCAGATTAAAGAACTCGGAGATTCGTTCAGCAGGCAGCATAGCTATAAAGCAGACTGGGAGCGTGTGTAGTGAGTCAGTATCAGCGTAAAACTGGGAGGAGTGAGCACTTAGTCAGTATCATGTGAAACAGACTGGGAGGAATGTGCAGTGAGTCCATATCACTGTGAAACAGACTGGGAGGAATGTGCAGTCACTGGATCAGTGGTGCTGGAAGAGCACAGCAATTCAGGCAGCATCCAATGAGCAGCGAAATCGACGTTTCGGGCAAAAGCCCTTCATCAGGAATAAAGGCAGAGAGCCTGAAAGGTGGAGAGATAAGCTAGAGGAGGGTAGGGGTGGGGAGAAAGTAGCATAGAGTACAATGCATGAGTGGGGGAGGGGATGAAGGTGATAAGTCAGGGAGGAGAGGGTGGAGTGGATAGGTGGAAAAGGAGCTAGGCAGGTCGGACCTATCACCTTCATCTCCTGAATTGCTGTGCTCTTCCAGCACCGCTGATTCAGAATCTGGTTTCCAGCATCTGCAGTTATTGTTTTTACCTCGGAATGTGCAGTCAGTCAGGACAACTGTGAAACAGACTGGGAGTAGTGTGCAGTGAATCAGTGTCACTGTGAAACAGACTGGGAGGAGTGTGCAGTGAGTCAGTATCACTGTGAAACACACTGGGAGGAGCGTGCAGTGAGTCAGTATCACTGTGAAACAGACTGGGAGGAGCGTGCAGTGAGTCAGTATCACTGTGAAACAGACTGGGATGAGTGTGCAGTGAGACAGTATCCCTGTGAAACAGACTGGGAGGAGCGTGCAGTGAGTCAGTATCACTGTGAAACACACTGGGAGGAGTGTGCAATCAGTCAGTATCACTGTGAAACAGACTGGGATGAGAGTGCAGTGAGTCAGTATCCCTGTGAAACAGACTGGGAGGAGTGTGCGGTGAGTCAGTATCACTGAAACAGACTGGGAGGAGTGTGCGGTGAGTCAGTATCACTGAAACAGACTGGGAGGAGTGTGCGGTGGGTCAGTATCACTGTGAAACAGACAGGGAGGAGTGTGCAATGAGTCAGTATCCCTGTGAAACAGACTGGGAGGAGCGTGCAGTGAGTAAGTGTCACAGTGAAACAGACTGGGAGGAGTATGCGGTGAGTCAGTATCACTGTGAAACAGACTGGGAGGAGTGTGCGGTGAGTCAGTATCCCTGTGAAACAGACTGGGAAGAGTGTGCAATGAGTCAGTATTACTGTGAAACAGACTGGGAGGAGCGTGCAGTGAGTCAGTATCCCTGTGAAACAGACTGGGAGGAGTGTGCAATCAGTCAGTATCACTGTGAAACAGACTGGGAGGAGGGTGCAGTGAGTCAGTATCACTGTGAAACAGACTGGGAGGAGTGTGCAGTGAGTCAGTATCACTGTGAAACAGACTGGGAGGAGTGTGCAGTGAGTCAGTATCACTGTGAAACAGACTGGGATGAGTGTGCAGTGAGACAGTATCCCTGTGAAACAGACTGGGAGGAGCGTGCAGTGAGTCAGTATCCCTGTGAAACAGACAGTGAAGAGTGTGCGGTGAGTCAGTATCACTGTGAAACAGACTGGGAGGAGCGTGCAGTGAGTCTGTATCGCTGTGAAACAGACTGGGAGGAGTGTGCAATGAGTCAGTATTACTGTGAAACAGACTGGGAGGAGCGTGCAGTGGGTCAGTATCACTGTGAAACAGACTGGGAGGATTGTGTGGTGAGGCAGTACCACTGTGAAACAGATTGGGTGGAGTGTGCAGTGAGTCACTATCACTGAAATGGACTGGGAGGAGTGTTCAATGAGACAGTGTCACTGTGAAACAGACTGGGAGGAGCGTGCAGTGAGTCAGTATCACTGTGAAACAGACTGGGAGGACAATAGACAATAGACAATAGGTGCAGGATTAGGCCATTCAGCCCTTCGAGCCTGCACCGCCATTCAATATAATCTTGGCTGATCATTCCTAATCAGTATCCTGTTCCTGCCTTATCACCATAACCCTGGATTCCACTATCTTTGAGAGCTCTATCCAACTCTTTCTTAAATGAATCCAGAGAGTGGGCCTCCACTGCCCTCTGGGGCAGAGCATTCCACACAGCCACCACTCTCTGGGTGAAGAAGTTTCTCCTGAGCTCTGTCCTAAATGGTCTACCCCGTATTTCTAAGCTGTGCCCTCTGGTTCGGCACTCACCCATCAGTGGAAATATGTTTCCTACTGCCAGAGTGTCCAACCCTTTCATAATCTTATACGTCTCAATCTGATCCCCCCTCAGTCTTCGAAACTCAAGGTAATACAAGCCCAGTCGCTTCAGTCTGTCAGTGTAAGGTAATCCTGCCATTCCAGGAATTGACCTTGTGAATCTACATTGCACTCCCTCAATAGCCAGAATGTCTTTTCTCAAATTTGGAGACCAGAACCGCACAGTACTCCAGGTGTGGTCTCACCAGGGCGCTGTACAGCTGCAGAAGCACCTCTTTGCTTCTATACTCAATTCCTCTTGTTATGAAGGCCAGCATGCTATTAGCCTTCTTCACTACCTGCTGTACCTGCATGCTTGCCTTCATTGACTGGTGTACAAGAACATCCAGATCTCTCTGTACTGCCTCTTTACCTAAATTGATTCCATTGAGGTAGTAGTCGGAGTGTGTAGTGAGTCAGTATCACTGTGAAACAGACTGGGAGGAGTGTGTAGTGAGTCAGTATCACTGTGAAACAGACTGGGAGGAGTGTGTAGTGAGTCAGTATCACTGTGAAACAGACTGGGAGGAGTGTGTAGTGAGTCAGTATCACTGTGAAACAGACTGGGAGGAGTGTGTAGTGAGTCAGTATCACTGTGAAACAGACTGGGAGGAGTGTGTAGTGAGTCAGTATCACTGTGAAACAGACTGGGAGGAGTGTGTAGTGAGTCAGTATCACTGTGAAACAGACTGGGAGGAGTGTGTAGTGAGTCAGTATCACTGTGAAACAGACTGGGAGGAGTGTGTAGTGAGTCAGTATCACTGTGAAACAGACTGGGAGGAGTGTGTAGTGAGTCAGTATCACTGTGAAACAGACTGGGAGGAGTGTGTAGTGAGTCAGTATCACTGTGAAACAGACTGGGAGGAGTGTGTAGTGAGTCAGTATCACTGTGAAACAGACTGGGAGGAGTGTGTAGTGAGTCAGTATCACTGTGAAACAGACTGGGAGGAGTGTGTAGTGAGTCAGTATCACTGTGAAACAGACTGGGAGGAGTGTGTAGTGAGTCAGTATCACTGTGAAACAGACTGGGAGGAGTGTGTAGTGAGTCAGTATCACTGTGAAACAGACTGGGAGGAGTGTGTAGTGAGTCAGTATCACTGTGAAACAGACTGGGAGGAGTGTGTAGTGAGTCAGTATCACTGTGAAACAGACTGGGAGGAGTGTGTAGTGAGTCAGTATCACTGTGAAACAGACTGGGAGGAGTGTGTAGTGAGTCAGTATCACTGTGAAACAGACTGGGAGGAGTGTGTAGTGAGTCAGTATCACTGTGAAACAGACTGGGAGGAGTGTGTAGTGAGTCAGTATCACTGTGAAACAGACTGGGAGGAGTGTGTAGTGAGTCAGTATCACTGTGAAACAGACTGGGAGGAGTGTGTAGTGAGTCAGTATCACTGTGAAACAGACTGGGAGGAGTGTGTAGTGAGTCAGTATCACTGTGAAACAGACTGGGAGGAGTGTGTAGTGAGTCAGTATCACTGTGAAACAGACTGGGAGGAGTGTGTAGTGAGTCAGTATCACTGTGAAACAGACTGGGAGGAGTGTGTAGTGAGTCAGTATCACTGTGAAACAGACTGGGAGGAGTGTGTAGTGAGTCAGTATCACTGTGAAACAGACTGGGAGGAGTGTGTAGTGAGTCAGTATCACTGTGAAACAGACTGGGAGGAGTGTGTAGTGAGTCAGTATCACTGTGAAACAGACTGGGAGGAGTGTGTAGTGAGTCAGTATCACTGTGAAACAGACTGGGAGGAGTGTGTAGTGAGTCAGTATCACTGTGAAACAGACTGGGAGGAGTGTGTAGTGAGTCAGTATCACTGTGAAACAGACTGGGAGGAGTGTGTAGTGAGTCAGTATCACTGTGAAACAGACTGGGAGGAGTGTGTAGTGAGTCAGTATCACTGTGAAACAGACTGGGAGGAGTGTGTAGTGAGTCAGTATCACTGTGAAACAGACTGGGAGGAGTGTGTAGTGAGTCAGTATCACTGTGAAACAGACTGGGAGGAGTGTGTAGTGAGTCAGTATCACTGTGAAACAGACTGGGAGGAGTGTGTAGTGAGTCAGTATCACTGTGAAACAGACTGGGAGGAGTGTGTAGTGAGTCAGTATCACTGTGAAACAGACTGGGAGGAGTGTGTAGTGAGTCAGTATCACTGTGAAACAGACTGGGAGGAGTGTGTAGTGAGTCAGTATCACTGTGAAACAGACTGGGAGGAGTGTGTAGTGAGTCAGTATCACTGTGAAACAGACTGGGAGGAGTGTGTAGTGAGTCAGTATCACTGTGAAACAGACTGGGAGGAGTGTGTAGTGAGTCAGTATCACTGTGAAACAGACTGGGAGGAGTGTGTAGTGAGTCAGTATCACTGTGAAACAGACTGGGAGGAGTGTGTAGTGAGTCAGTATCACTGTGAAACAGACTGGGAGGAGTGTGTAGTGAGTCAGTATCACTGTGAAACAGACTGGGAGGAGTGTGTAGTGAGTCAGTATCACTGTGAAACAGACTGGGAGGAGTGTGTAGTGAGTCAGTATCACTGTGAAACAGACTGGGAGGAGTGTGTAGTGAGTCAGTATCACTGTGAAACAGACTGGGAGGAGTGTGTAGTGAGTCAGTATCACTGTGAAACAGACTGGGAGGAGTGTGTAGTGAGTCAGTATCACTGTGAAACAGACTGGGAGGAGTGTGTAGTGAGTCAGTATCACTGTGAAACAGACTGGGAGGAGTGTGTAGTGAGTCAGTATCACTGTGAAACAGACTGGGAGGAGTGTGTAGTGAGTCAGTATCACTGTGAAACAGACTGGGAGGAGTGTGTAGTGAGTCAGTATCACTGTGAAACAGACTGGGAGGAGTGTGTAGTGAGTCAGTATCACTGTGAAACAGACTGGGAGGAGTGTGTAGTGAGTCAGTATCACTGTGAAACAGACTGGGAGGAGTGTGTAGTGAGTCAGTATCACTGTGAAACAGACTGGGAGGAGTGTGTAGTGAGTCAGTATCACTGTGAAACAGACTGGGAGGAGTGTGTAGTGAGTCAGTATCACTGTGAAACAGACTGGGAGGAGTGTGTAGTGAGTCAGTATCACTGTGAAACAGACTGGGAGGAGTGTGTAGTGAGTCAGTATCACTGTGAAACAGACTGGGAGGAGTGTGTAGTGAGTCAGTATCACTGTGAAACAGACTGGGAGGAGTGTGTAGTGAGTCAGTATCACTGTGAAACAGACTGGGAGGAGTGTGTAGTGAGTCAGTATCACTGTGAAACAGACTGGGAGGAGTGTGTAGTGAGTCAGTATCACTGTGAAACAGACTGGGAGGAGTGTGTAGTGAGTCAGTATCACTGTGAAACAGACTGGGAGGAGTGTGTAGTGAGTCAGTATCACTGTGAAACAGACTGGGAGGAGTGTGTAGTGAGTCAGTATCACTGTGAAACAGACTGGGAGGAGTGTGTAGTGAGTCAGTATCACTGTGAAACAGACTGGGAGGAGTGTGTAGTGAGTCAGTATCACTGTGAAACAGACTGGGAGGAGTGTGTAGTGAGTCAGTATCACTGTGAAACAGACTGGGAGGAGTGTGTAGTGAGTCAGTATCACTGTGAAACAGACTGGGAGGAGTGTGCAGTGAGTCAGTATCACTGTGAAACAGACTGGGAGGAATGTGTAGTGATCAGTATCACTGTGAAACAGACTGGGAGGAGTGTGCAGTGAGTCAGTATCACTGTGAAACAGACAGGGAGGAGTGTGAAGTGAGTCAGTATCACTGTGAAACAGACTGGAAGGAGTGTGTAGTGGGTCAGTATCACTGTGAAACAGACTGGGAGGAGTGTGTAGTGAGTCAGTATCACTGTGAAACAGACAGGGAGGAGTGTGTAGTGGATCAGTATCACTGTGAAACAGACTGGGAGGAGTGTGTAGTGAGTCAGTATCACTGTGAAACAGACTGGGAGGAGTGTGCCGTGAGTCAGTATCACTGTGAAACAGACTGGGAGGATTGTGTGGTGAGGCAGTATCACTGAAACATACTGGGAGGAGTGTGCAATGAGTCAGTAACACTGTGACACAGACTGGGAGGAGTGTGCAATGAGTCAGTATCCCTGTGAAACAGACTGGGAGGATTGTGTGGTGAGGCAGTATCACTGAAACATACTGGGAGGAGTGTGCAGTGAGTCAGTATCCCTGTGAAACAGACTGGGAGGAGTGTGCAGTGAGTCAGTAACACTGTGACACAGACTGGGAGGGGTGTGCAGTGAGTCAGTATCCCTGTGAAACAGACTGGGAGGAGTGTGCAATGAGTCAGTATCACTGTGAAACAGACTGGGAGGAGTGTGCAGTGAGTCAGTATCCCTGTGAAACAGACTGGGAGGAGTGTGCAATGAGTCAGTATCACTGTGAAACAGACTGGAAGGAGTGTGCAGTGAGTCAGTATCCCTGTGAAACAGACTGGAAGGAGTGTGCAGTGAGTCAGTATCACTGTGAAACAGATTGGAAGGAGTGTGCTGTGAGTCAGTATCACTGTGAAGCAGACTGGGAGGAGTGTGAAGTGGGTCAGGATCACTGTGAAACAGACTGGGAGGAGTGTGCAGTGAGTCAGTATCACTGTGAAGCAGACTGGGAGAAGTGTGCGGTGAGTCAGTATCACTGTGAAACAGACTGGGAGGGGTTGCTATGCTCAGAGCACCAAATTTGGTATAAAGCAAGTGGAGTGTGATGAATTTGGTGAATTGGTGCTGGTAGTGTGCATCTTTCAATTGATTTAAATTAAAAGCATTTGGAATAGGGTCAGGTGAGTGATTCTACTTTTTCTGCAAATGACTGTTGCAGTCCATTAGCTTAAAGAATGTAAGATTGGATAGTTTGACCATAGAGTGACTGTTGGATTGGAAAAAGGTCCCTAGTCTAATTAGTATTCATTAACGGGAGTATCTGATGAGCTTAATCTGAGAGGAAAGTCATTGCAGCAGAGTTCACACCTGTTCCTGGTGACCATGTGTACAGAATTTGTGTCCTGCTGCAGTTACTGACTAACCACATTTCAGAGCAGGAGCTGTGACCAAACTCACTGTGGAGCATAGAGTCATAGAGATGTACAGCATGGGAACAGGCTCTTCGGTCCAACCCGTCCATGCTGACCAGATATCCCAACCCAATCTAGTCCCACCTGCCAGCACCCTGCCATATCCCTCCAAACCCTTCCTATTCATATACTCATCCAAATGCCTCTTAAAAGTTGCAATTGTACCAGCCTCCACCACTTCCTCTGGCAGCTAATTCCATACACGTACTACCCTCGGCATGAAAATGTTGCCCCTTAGGTCTCTTTTATATCTTTCCCCTCTCACCCTAAACCTATACCCTCTAGTTCTGGACTCCCCAACCCCAGGAAAAGACTTTGCCTGTTTATCCTCTCCATGCCACTCATAATTTTGTAAACCTCTATAAGGTCACCCCTCAGACTTCGACGCTCCAGTGAAAATAGCCCCAGCCTGTTCAGCCTCTCCCTATAGCTCGGATCCTCCAACCCTGGCAACATCATTGTAAATCTTTTCCGAACCCTTTCAAGTTTCACAACATCTTTCCGATAGGAAGGAGACCAGAATTGTACACAGTATTCCAACAGTTTCCTGACCAATGTCCTGTACAGCCGCAACATAACCTCCCAACTTCTGTACTCAATACTCTGACCAATAAAGGAAAGCATACCAAATACTTTCTTCATTATCCTATCTACCTGCGACTCCACTTTCAAGAAGCTATGAACCTGTACTCTAAGGTCTCTTTTTAAGCAACACTCCCTGGGACCTTACCATTAAGTGTATAAATCCTGCTAAGATTTGCTTTCCCAAAATGCAGCACCTCACATTTATCAGAATTAAACTCCATCCTGTTGTAATCTGAGGTAACCCTCTTCGCTGTCCACTATACCTCCAATTTTGGTGTCATCTGCAAACTTACTAACTATACCTCTTTTGCTCGCATCCAAATCATTTATGTAAATGACAAAAATTAGTGGACCCAGCACCGATCCTTGTGGCACTCCACTGGTCACAGGCCTCCAGTCTGAAAAACAACCCTCCACCACCACCCTCTGTCTTCTACCTTTGAGCCAGTTCTGTATCCAAATGGCTAGTTCTCCCTGTATTCCATGAGATCTAACCTTGCTAATCAGTCTCCCATGGG
>NC_057725.1:64052831-64062913 GCF_004010195.1 Chiloscyllium plagiosum
TCCCCTGGAACATCAAGCTGCCAGTCCTGCCCATCCCTGAGCCATGTTTCCGAAATTGCTATGATATCCCAGTCCCATGTTCCTAACCATGCCCTGAGTTCATCTGCCTTCCTTGTTAGGCCTCTTGCATTGAAGTAAATGCAGCTTAATTTTTTAGTCCTACCTTATGGGATTCTACTATATTGGAGCAATTAATTCATAATGAGTTACTATTATTCTATTATTCTGTTAAGTTTTCCAATACAGTTGAGTTATTCTAAATCTCTCTTTCTTTGGTTGTATTTTAACCTCAGTGTTTAAATCAATTGTGTTTTGATTAACGTTGGTCGTTTTGACCAATCACATCACATCTAGAACATGGCATCTACCTTTAACATTAGAATAAGTTAGAATGTAGGCTACGTTCTTAAAGTATAGTGAGGGGGTCTGGTCAGGTCCAGAACACAACAGCACCATAGGTTGCTCCGATGTATCTGGGGGGACGGATGAAAAATTAGAGTGCTCTTGTGATAGAGGATTCAATAATAAGGCAAACGTTCCTGTGCCATAAACATTCTTCAAGATGGTATGTTGCCCGGGTCAAGGAGCAGCTGAAGGGCGAGGGTGAACAGCCAGCGGTTGTGGAACATATCGAATGTATCAATGACATGGGTGGAAAATGGATGAGATACTACAGGCAGTAGGGAGCTCAAAGATAGTCACCTCAGGATTATTATCAGTGCCATGTTCAAATAAAGGTAAAAATAACTGGAAATACCAGATACATATGTGGCTGGTGAAATGGTATCAGACAGAGGAATTCAGATTCCGGAGACATTGGACTGGTTCTAGGGAAGGTGGAACCCGTATATAATGCAGGACATTAGTACCTGGGCAGGACTGAGACCAGTGATCTTGGGGAGGACAGAGGACGAATTTTTGCCCGCGCTTTCAGGGAATGTTTAAGGAGAATGGGACCCCAACCAGGAAGGCAGAGAAGGGAGGAGCCAGGACAAAATTTAAAGAATGAAATGTAAGTAGTAAAACAAAAAGGCAGAAAATAATGGCTGAAAAGCAAATGGAACAAAACTGCAAAATAAGATGATTGATAACATTAGAGAGACAAGTCTAAAGGTGTGTCTTAAGGTGCAGAGCATTCGCAATAAGGAATTAGCAGCAAATATAGATATAAGCGGTTACAATATAGCTGTGATTAGAGAGGCATGGCTGCAGGGTGTTCAATATTTAGGAAGGACAAACTAAATGGGAAATGGGGTGGGATAGCAATGTTAGTAAAAGACAAAATCAATGTAATAGTGAGAAAGGATATTGGCTCAGAAAGTCAATGTGTGGAATCTGTATTGGTGGGGATAAGAAACACCATGGGGCGGAAGATATTGGTGGGGATTGTCTGTTGGCCTCCAAAATGTAATGGAGGTGTTGGAGAAGGTATTAAACAACCGATTAGAAACATGCGTTAAGGTTACAACTGTAATCATACTTCACTTCATATATATAGAATGGACAAACCAAGCTCGCAATAATACCATGCAGGAGGATTACCTGGAGGTATGTAGCATAGCTTTTTAGGCCAATGTGTTGAGGAACCAATGAGAGAGCAGGCTATCCTGGATTGGGTATTGTGCAATGAGAAAGGTTTAAGTAACAATATTATCATAAAACAAACAACTACAGATGCTAGAAATATGAAACAAAAAAAACAGAAATTGCTCAGCAGGTCTGACAGCATCTGTGGAGAGAGAAACAGAGTTAATGTTTTGGATCCAATGGCTCGTCATCAGAACTGCAGAACCTCATTCAGATGAAGGGTCACTACACCCAAAATAGTAACTACTTTCGCTCCAGAGATGCTGCTGGACCTGATGAATTTCTCCAGCAATTTCTGTTTGATTAACAATATTTTTGTGCGGGATCCATTAGGGAAGAGTAACCATACTATGATAGAATTGTTTATTAGATGGCAAGTGAAGAAGGGAAATCTGAAACTGGAATCGTGAACCTACATAAAGGCTGCCATAGAGGCATGGGTCACAGGTCAACAATGATAATTGTGGAACTTTATGAAATGGGCTGGAAGTAGATATCAATGGATAATATTTGAAGAATATGTGCATGAATTCAACAATTATTCATTTTTACCTGATGGAAAAACAAAACAGGAAAAATGCATCAATAATGGCTTACACAAAAAGTTAGGGACAGCATTAGATGCAAAGGGAAGACATGTAAAATTGCCAGAAATCCTAAGGATTGGGAGCATTATTAGATTAGATTAGATTCACGACAGTGTGGAAACAGGCCCTTTGGCCCAACAAGTCCACACCGACCCTCTGAAGAGCAACCCAGACCCATTCCCCTTATTTAACCCCTGACTAATGCACCTAACACTATGGGCAGTTTAGCTTGGCCAATTCACCTGACCTGCACATCTTTGGACTGTGGGAGGAAACTGGAGCACCCGGAGGAAACCCACGCAGACACGGTGAGAATGTGCAAACTCCACACAGACAGTTGCCCGAGGTGGGAATTGAACTCAGGTCTCTGGCGCTGTGAGGAACCATGAAGACAGAAGAGGAGGATCAAGAGGACGAAAATAGAGTATGGCATTAAAAAAAATGACTGTGAAAGCTTCTATAAATATGTGAAGAGAAAAAGATGAATGAAGACAAACATAGGTCTCTCTAGACAGAGAAAAAGTTATTGGAGATAAATATAGGTTCCCCCATTGACAGAAGCCGGGAACACTATCAGGGCAAATGACAAAACAGCAGATGAAAATATAGGGTTGGAGATAATATATGGGCATTGATTGAAACTGATTTGGCAGATCGATGACAGTGAGATTAAATGTCTCCTTTTGGGTGGTAGGCACAAGGATCAGTGCTTGGGTCCCAGATATTCATAACGTATATCAATGACCTGGTGGGGGATCCAAATACAACATTTCCAAGCTCACTTTTGCGGGCACAAAATTGAGTGGTATTGTGAGCTGTGAGGAAGTTGGAAGGAGGCTTCAGGGTGCTCTAGACATGTTGAGTGTGTTGACAAACACATGGCAGATGTAGTATGATGTGGACAAATGTGAAGTTAGATACTTTGGGATAATCACACAGCGTGAAGGGGAACAGTTGTAATGCCACAGGGAGAGACTTGAGGAAATGGGACTCACTGGATAGATCTTTTAAAGAGACAATATTGGCCTGACGGACTGCCTGACCTCCTTTTAGATCGCATCGTTCTGTAATTCCCTGACTGTCTCAGTGTAGCTGTCACACAGGTCGCTGACAGTAATCTTTTCAATGAACAATCCCTTGGGACTTTAGTATTATACAGTAAACAGTGCAGTGGTACCATTAGAGCACGGGGGAATAATGCTGCATAATTAAATATATTGCTTAGATGCACTCCACATTAATTAAAGTAAATAGCAGATGCTGGATTTTGCTTCTAATGGTAACTTAATATAAAATGTGCCCATGTACATAGCAACAGTAACAACTCTTTACATTTATATAATATCTTTAAAGACATACAACGTTTCATTTCACTTCACAAAAGCATTATCAAGCAACACTTGACATCAAAGGGAAAAAGAAATACTTAAGTATACAATATCCATAGGATGATATTAAGAGTGAACTACATTTTACTCAAAGTATTTGGGACAAGTGAAAATGAATAATTGTTGAATTCATGTATATGTTCTTTAAATATTATCCATTGACTATTCACTACCAACACATTTGGGAAAGCTGCCCAATTATCATTGTCAGCTTTGTTTCCGGAATGTGCTACACTTCACTGTAAGAGTTCAGGACCACAGAATCTACTCCCTGTACATCAAATCAACGGAGAAACAGAATTGATATATAAGCAGAGCAGCATTTAACTGGTTCTGTACAAGTAGGCGAGGCCCATAGTTCATACAGCAATATTCTTCGAAGGTTAGAGGAGACATAAGTGTTTAGGTACTGATGCCCTAGGGACCCAGGTTCAATTTCAGCCTTGGGCTACTGTCAGTGTAGAGTTTGCATATTCTCCGGGAGCTCTGGATTCCTCTCATAGTCCAAAGATATGCAGGTTAGGTGAATTGGCCATGCTAAATTGCCCATAGCGTTCAGGGATGTGTAGCTTAGGTATATTAGTCAGGGGAAATGTAGAGTAATAGGATAGGGGAACAGGTCTGGGTAGGTTACCGCTCAGAGGGTCAGTGTGGACTGATTGGGCCAAGGTGGCCTGTTTCCACTCTGTAGAGATTGTGATTTTATAGGGATTCTATTAAGACAGACACGTCATTCTAAAAGTGAAGAGGTGGAATCTGCTCTCTGTCATGACCCTATGGAGATGTTGATTGGACGATCTATCTGGGTCAGATGTTTGATGCAGTGCTTCACATTATGAAATCAGTGCAATCAGATTATAACTAATCCGTATATGCTGCCAGGTTTGGGGAAGAGTCTACCAATAGATCTGTGCAGTTACAGATGAAAGACATTTGCATTGATGCCAATCACTGAGCAGGTGGTAAATCCAAGGGTGTCTTCACCAGTGTGTGCTTTCAATCTCACAGAGGTTCAGCAGACTGGAATGTCATTAAATCTTACAGAGGGAGCTGCATCTCCAGTCTTCAAAAGGCTGCCCTGACTGGCTTTGACATACTGAGTGGTTAGAATTAAACAGCGTTGGGAAAGGGATTCCTGCTGAGAAAGCTGTGGAGTCTGTCTTAATTTATTTGTACTTTGATGTGTGTCATGAAGTGTTCAGTGCTCCTCCTTGCCTCACAAGTTTTAGATTGAACTTTTTTGTCCACACAATACATGTAGTAAAGAGGTCATGTCTCCTTGCAGAAACTTT
This sequence comes from Chiloscyllium plagiosum, assembly GCF_004010195.1. Classification (NCBI taxonomy): domain Eukaryota; kingdom Metazoa; phylum Chordata; class Chondrichthyes; order Orectolobiformes; family Hemiscylliidae; genus Chiloscyllium; species Chiloscyllium plagiosum. The sequence goes on from NC_057725.1 coordinate 64,057,686, forward strand.
GGGATGTTTCATTGTGAACGATAGATTCCAGGTAAATATCCCTGGGATAGCTTTTTGCTGAACATGCTGACCACTGCCAGCTATTAGATATTCCTTTGTATAGTGCTCAGAGTTTGGCAACTTGCCCATTGGTCACTTTGTTCAGTATACAACCAGTTCATTTTTCTCTTTTTCTTCTCAACTCTAAAGCTTTTAAATTAATTAATAAGATTTTAAAAATTACCAGTCCATATTTTACATCAACATGGACTGAATCTCCCAGTGCAATTTAGTCTGAATCAGAAAGTAGCCCCAGGAGTCTGGGGTTAGGAAGACTAAAAAATATTACAAATATGATTAGAACAAAATAGTTTGATGCTTGTTTTAGACTGGCACAGACTTGGGCATTTTTCCATGCTGTAGACCTCTTTGTTCTGTCAACAGAGCTTGCTCGGGAGGGATCAGCACCTCAATACTACAACATTGACTTTCTTGCCAGTGGATGTGGAGAGACTTTGACAGTGTTGCTGTGGTGCCATTCCAGTGTTTTTAGCTGCCTGCTGTTTTAACTGTCCATGTGTCTGAAGCAATATCCGAACACAGGAATCACTGTTGTCTAGTGAACCATGACTTCAGTCTCAGCTTTGAGATCCTGCTCCTCAAAGGCTCTTTCCTGAATTGGCCGAAAGCTGAGCTGGCACATTGGCAGTAGTGATGAGTTTTGTAATCATCATTTGCCTGAGAAGGCTCCCAAACTCTGGAAAATAATCCATGTTTTCCTTGCTGTTGACCCTTAATCAATATGCTGTGGGAGTTGGTTGGAAGAGGACATTAGTCTTCTGGATGTTTAGTGAAATGCCTATTCTCTCACCTGCTGTGGGGCTCAGCTTTTGAGTGAGCACTACCTCAATTGAAGCTCACTCTGCCAAGGAAATGCAAGTCCTGGGCCTACTCCACCACCAGATTCTAGCCACCTGATGCCTGGGGAAAGAATGTCTCATCATCCCCCTTGGGACCCTGCAACCACCTGGGATCAATGTGGATTTTGCAAGTTTCCTCATCTCTCCTCCCCCCACCTTATCCCAGATCCAACTCTCCAACTCGACTGCGTCCTTTTGACCTCTCCATCTTCCTTCTCACCTATCCGCTCCACCCTCCTCTCTGACCTATCACTATCACCCCACATTCATCTACCTATTGTATTCTCAGCTACCTTCCCCCCCCCCTCCCCCCCAGCCTTTCCTGCTCCTCGGATGCTGCCTGACCAGCTGTGCTGTTCCAGCACCACACTTTTTGACAGTGCTCCTTGGGGCCTTTAGAGGAGAGTTAAAGTGGGGAATAAAGATGCATCCAGAGGGCCAGAGGAGGAGAATCCTCCCAGATAAAACCACCAGGATTCTGAACCACATCTCAAATTTCTGCAAAGACTCAAGGGACTGGTTTTGAAATTCCTGCTTAACTCCGCAAAAGGCCTTTTTCTTTGTAACTAAAATGGAGATGGACTGGTATTGATTCTGGACTTACAGAATATGCCCCAATCAAATACGCTGTGTGCACAGATACCTAACCCACCACCATAGATGGTTGTTGCAAAAAGCCACCTAGTTCAGTAATGAAAACTTACCATCCCTATCTGGCCTAGCCTACTTCAGCTCCAGACCCACTAGAATGTGTGGTTGACATGATACTGCCCTCTGAAAGGTCCTAGCAAACCATTTAGTTCAGAGGCAATTACAGATGGGCAACAAACGCTGGCGTTGCCAATGAAACCCACATACTGTGAAGGGAAAAGAGAAAAAGTCCAAATTGAAATGGATTTGTAGATGAGAACGGTGATTTGGGTGGTTAGTATCACACCATTTGGGTCACACCACATACTCTGTCCATCCAGAGAGGTGTCAGACCTGCTTTACAAAGTGCGAAAGTGTTCAAAGGATCCTGTCCAATTCTTTGAAACGTATTGTCCCTAAATTCTGCGCAGATTCCAGTCTTTGTACTCTCTCAACAAAATATCTCTTCAAGTCACAGGGGACACAGAAGCATTTGTTTCCAATCTGGCTCAGCCTTACCAGTGAAAGCATCCACAGAATGTGCTTTTTTTTTCACTACATTACAGGTCCCTCCTTGGAAATAAAGGTCAAACTCTTCCTGACCTTCTGAATAATGGCGCCATGAATGCAGCGTGAGACAATTCAGACCAGACTGCTGCAGTTAGATGGCATCTCATGGGGCTGCAGTTGGCCTAGGTTTGGTGGATTCTGGGTTTCTTGCTGCGCAGTGCACTTAGCTCTTAGCTTCATAGAGCAGACAGCAGATGCCAAATGTAGTCAACGAGCTTTTCACTATGAATGCACCTTCGCTTTCAGTCTGGACCAAGAGATGTAGAGTTTTAACTCCTCTTCGACTGTGGTGTAAGAGACTCCTTAATGCTCTCGAATGAGTCTGATTCTCCTGTTGCGGATCCTGTAGAATAAACTAAGATCATACAAGAATTCTGCAATTGCAATGCAAGAAACTCATAGGACTTTCACATCCATTTTCGACTCATCTTAAGACAGCAATTTGAAACAGTGGAGGGGCTCTCAACATAGCACCCAATCAGCTATGACTGTCTGAAAGGTGTTTATTGGCAAATCCAGTACCTGATTGTCCCCTGTCAATATGTCTGTCTTAAATGTCATCACTTTGTATTGAGGCAGTTCCTGGAAGAACTGGCAACAACATTTCCAGTTGTTGCAAAAATAGCTTTTTTTGATGATGACCACCCACGCAACAGTAGACATATGAATCTGATAACTTAAAAAAACAATGCAACTGATTTCACCCCCTAACTCACTGTCATAGTCCTGGAGCAACAGGCATATTCTGTAAGCCCTTTCACAGGCTGCAACGAACAGAGGTCGGTCAGAGAGATACTGGTAGAATTCACAGGTCATGGACATTGTCTGGTTCTCACTGCTTCACAAGTTCCTCCTGCAGAGTAGAACATGATTTCTGGCAAAGCACTGAACTAGAAAACCATTGCATTTTTACTTTCTGTCACAGGAAATCACCTAACAGTTTGTGAGTCCGTAAACATTGTCCTTGGACCAGGTCCCACGTGGGAAACTGATGAAGAAAGTAGAAAGCTCATGGGATCCAGGGTAAGTTGGCAGGTGGATCCGAGATTGACTTAGTCACAGGAGACAGTGGGTAGTGAGAGAAGGCTGTTTTGTATGACTAGACCCTGCTAGGCAGTGGCATTCTACGGGGATCAGGGCGGAGCTGCTTTTATTTGTGATGTTCATTGTTACGGACTAGGCCAGACCATTCAAAATATTCTTAAGCAGGTCGCCCCAGACCATAACTTTGCAATTTGTTTCGGTAAGTGTACAATGAAAATTACCCGGAGTAAGTTAGCGAGGTTGACTACTAGATTTTAAAACAGACAAAAATTTATTTACAAAGTTACACAATGAAGCACAAAGAACAGAATAAAGAATCCCTGCAGAACTCAACTTATCCAACTAGACTTAATTATACTGTTCCGAATATACACAACATTCCCAAAATGTTTAAAACCCAGTATAAATGGAACACATGCTAACAGGTTGAATTGAAGGGCAGAACTAAAACTGCTCAGCTCAGCGAGAGAGCTGACCACTCCCATTTCATTCTACAGGTCACTTCTAAAACATGACCACTTTGGCCTGAAATCTCATCTGTTTACACATAAACAAAAGACCTCTCAAAATCCTTTTCATCTATGTACCAAACGAGACTGATTGGAGCCTGGCCTGGTTTATTGCCCCTCGGAAAAAAATCAACAACAGAGTATCCTTGAGCCAAGGAACAGCTTTGAGAAGAGAAAGGGACTAACTTTGTGCCATCATAAATAATGTAGATGTGAACGTGGCGGGAGATGATAAGCAAGTTTGTGGATGACTTAAAGATTGGCAGGGTGGTTGACAGTGATGAGGAAGGGGTCAGGTCATAGGAGAATATAAACGGATTGGTCAGATGGGTAGATCAGAGGTAGTTGGAAGTTAAAGATAAGAGAGCACTCAATGAATAGCAGGACTGAGAAGAATAGTGAGATTTTGGGGTCTTGTTCGCAGGTCCCTGAATGGAGCTGCACAGGTTAGGAAGGCAAACAGGACACTCATCTTTATCAGTCATAGTGTAGATTATAAGAATAAGAAAGGTCAAGTTGGGATCTGTGTAGAACTTTGGTTAGGCCACAGCTGGAATAAGGTGTGAAACTCTGGTTTTTGCACAATAGGAAGGACGTGGGTACACCGGAGGGAGTGCAGAGGCGGTTCACCAGGGTGTGACCGGGCTGGATCATTGTAGCCACAGAGAGGCTGGATAAGCTCGGGTTGTTTTCGTTGGAGTGGAGAAGGTTGAGGGAAGAAGGGCTTATGCCCGAAACGTCGATTCTCCTGTTCCCTGGACGCTGCCTGACCTGCTGCGCTGTTCCAGCAACACATTTTCAGCTCTGACCTCCAGCATCTGCAGCCCTCACTTTCTCCTCTATAAGGTTGAGGGGGTCTTGTTAGAGGGTTATGAGGTGATGCGGGGCACGGACAGGATGGACAGAAAGTAGCTGTTCCCCTCTGAGAAGTGGCAGATGGAGTTTAATTTAGATAAGGGTGAGGTGCTGCATTTTGGGAAAACAAATCTTAGCGGGACTTATACACTTAATAGTAAGGTTCGAGGAAGTGTTGCTGAACAAAGAGACCTTGGAGTGCAGGTTCATAGCTCCTTGAAAGTGGAGTCGCAGGTAGATAGGATAGTGAAGAAGGTGTTTGGTATGCTTTCCTTTATTGGTCAGAGTATTGAGCAACAGGAGGTCATGTTGCAGCTGTACAGGACATTGGTTAGGCCACCTTTGGAATATTGCGTGCAATTCTGGTCTCCTTCCTATTGGAAGGATCTTGTGAAACTTGAAAGGGTTCAGAAAAGATTTACAAGGATTATGCCAGGGTTGGAGGATTTGAACTATATGGAGAGGTTGAATAGGCTGGGGCTGTTTTCCCTGGAACGTCCGAGGCTGAGAGGTGACCTTATAGAGGAGAAAGTGAGGACTGCAGATGCTGGAGATCAGAGCTGAAAATGTGTTGCTGGAAAAGCGCAGCAGGTCAGGCAGCATCCAAGGAACAGGAGAATCGATGTTTCGGACATAAGCCCTTCTTCAGGAATGAGGAAAGTGTGTCCAGCAGGCTAAGATAAAAGGTGGGGGGGAGGGACTTGGGGGAGGGGCATTGGAA
>NC_057725.1:64063856-64082647 GCF_004010195.1 Chiloscyllium plagiosum
CCGCCTAGGAATCCTCCAACCACAAGGGATGAACTCAGATTTCTCCAGTTTCCTCATTTCCCCTCCCCCCACCTTGTCTCAGTCAAATCCCTCGAACTCAGCACCGCCTTCCCAACCTGCAATCATCTTCCTGACCTCTCCGCCCCCACCCCACTCCGGTCTATTACCCTCACCTTGACCTTCCTCCACCTATCGCAATTCCAATGCCCCTCCCCTAAATCCCTCCTCCCTACCTTTTATCTTAGCCTGCTGGACACACTTTCCTCATTCCTGAAGAAGGGCTTATGCCCAAAACGTCGATTCTCCTGTTCCTTGGATGCTGCCTGACCTGCTGCGCTTTTCCAGCAACACATTTTCAGCAGGTGACCTTATAGAGGCTTATAAAATCATGAGGGGCACGGATAGGGTAAATAGACAAGGCCTTTTCCCTGGGGTGGGGGGAGTCCAGGACTAGAGGGCATAGGTTTAGGGTGAGAGGGGAAAGATATAAAAGAGACCTTAGGGGGAACATTTTCACCAGAGTGTCGTGCATGTATAGAATGGGCTGCCAGAGGAAGTGGTGGAGGCTGGTATAATTACAACATTTAAAAGGCATCTGGATGAGTGTATGAGTAGGACGGGTTTGGAGGGATAGGGGCCGAGTGCTGGCAGGTGGGTCTAGATTGGATTGGGTTATCCCAACCCAATCTAGTTGGCATGGATGGGTTGGTCCGAAGGGTCTGCTTCCATGTTGTACATCTCTATAACTCTATGCTGTATGAACAAATGGCACATTTTAAGTGAAAGCTGTGAGGTTTTGCATGTTTGAGGCTTGAAATTTGGCACATTCGAGGCAATGCGCCTAATGTGGGAATGTGTGCCAGCATAGATTTTGGTGGTGCAGACCTGATGGGCCAAAGGACCTCTTTTGTACTGTCTGATTTTATGATTCGGTGATGCTATGAAAAATTCTGTGCAAATGTATATATGTCAGATGGCTGTTCTTTGTTAGAAACAGGCATTTTAATATATGTGCAACAGGATTGTATAATATGAAAGTGTAAACAGCATTAGAAGGAAGGTGTAGGTTGCCTCATTAGTGAGTTTGCAGATGACACTAAGATTGGTAAAGTCTTTGAAACTCTTCATTGTCCTGTTTATCAGCAAGTTGCATTCCCTTTATCCTGTGTTGCTGTCTTAATTGTTCAATGTTATTATACAGGACATTGATTAGGCCACTTTTGGAACATTGCATTCAGTTCTTGTCTCTCTGCTACAGGAAGGATGTTGTGAAACTTGAGAAGGTTCAGAAAAGATTTACAAGGATGTTGCCAGGATTGGAGGGATTGAGCTATAGGGAGAGGCTGCATAGGCTGGGGCTATTTTTCTCTGGACCGTCAGAGGCTGAGGGGTGACCTTATAAAATCCACGTGGGGCATGGATAGGGTAAATAGACAAGGTCTTTTCCCTGGGGTAGGGGAGTCCAAAACTAGAGGACATAGGTTTAGGGTGAGAGGGGAAAGATATAAAAGGGACCTAAGTGGCAACGTTTTCACACAGAGGGTAGTGCATGTATGGAATGAGCTGCCAGACGAAGTGGTCAAGGCAAATACAATTACAACATTTAAAAGGCACCTGGAAGCACACATGAATAGGAAGGGTTTAGAGGGATATGGGCCAAATGCTGGTAAATGGGACTAGATTAATTTAGGATATCTGTTTGGCATGGATGAGTTGGACCAAAGGGTCTGTTGCTATGCTGTACATTTCTATGACTCTTTGTTGTTCACTGCACAGTGTTGCCATTCTTCACTGGCATTTTCAGTACACGGCGTTCTTGCGCGTTTTGTTATTGCGAATTTGCTGGAAAGCAATCAACAAATTGGGGATACTGTTTCTAAAACATGAAAATGTGTGTTGGTTGTAATGCGATTATATCAACCAACACTCAAATACTGTTCTGAAGCGCGATGTTTCTACAACATGGGGTTGCAAAAGAACGCAACTATTGCTACCTGTATGTTTCTTTGTGTTTAAGCACTGTAATATCTGTCACATTTACTGTGTATTTCCTAACACCAATGCTTTGTTTCTCATTGTGTTGAGCTGTCACATTCTTCATTATTTTATATTGACATATTCACTGTGGTATTGACAGTGCTCGGTCCATATCCTTATTCTGTCACCTTATTCATAAGTTGGTATTGCTCTGTGTTTTTTAACTCTGTTGTTTTGTTCGTCATTACCTCACTGCTAAGTGCTTCCCTTTAATTTGAAGTGCTTTCCCTTTAATTCTATTCAGCTCCTTTGTCATTTATATGGTTTTGCTATGTCCTTTACGAACTGTGTTGCAACATTTAATCTACAGTGCAGCTTTATCCCTCGCCACACCGCATCATATTTGCATTGTAGAGTGTCACTTTGTATTTCTTTTGCAAAGAAATGTTGCTTATTTCAATTGTTTAGATTATATACCATGATGAATATAATTCTCAAACCCAGGCTGACATGACATAATGAGGCTTTTCCTATGTGCTTTGGTCTTGAGTGGTATCACATCAGCAAGCATGAATATATCAGGATTTGATTTTGTAATATTCAGTCTTACAAAAAGCAGAAAACTCACTGCTGAGAACTAAGAATGGTTCTGATTTTCTAATGACTTTCCGAAAATAAACTCTGGATACTTCTTTAGGGGTATTTCAATTATTTAATAGTTAATCATTTCTCTTCTTCCCCAGCAATGAAATGCTGTTTGTTCCATAAGTTTGAGTTACCACAAAATGTTTCTAAGTGTATTTTCAAATTATGATTCTGCAGCACTGCAGATGTGTCACAGTCAAGGATGTATTGTACAATAACATCTAATTACAGTTACAATTGCCACAGCAGTTATTTTAATGGTTTCGGATGGGGATAGAGGAGCTTTCTTCCTGCAATTCTTCCTGGAGCAAAATCTCAGTCAACATTCACAAAGGCTGATTCCTTCCATTTTCCACTGGTGTACCACATCCTGCAGAGATTTAAAGTACAGAAGCAGGAACTCATTCATTCGTGGGTTTTTGTGTCGGATCTCCAGGTTTCTCCAGATACAGCAATCAGTGCTGATGACAGACAGTTTAAATACGGCTAACATACGATCCAATCAACTAATTTCTTCTTTAAAGTGTTGCAGAAGCCTGCAGCTGTGAGGCCCTGGATCTGAGAAGGAACAACAGAATTCCAACTGACTGCAGCATAACTACGAGCTAAACCGAAACCCTTTATTGGCAATTGTACAACAACAAGTAGAACAATGTGCATTTATATAGGGCCTTTAAAAATAATTCTAAAACTCTCAAATGTCTTTAGAATGCGAAGGAGACCAGATGTGATGAGTTACTAGGAGAGGTGATCAAATACGTAAGTTTTGAAGAATGCCTTAAAGAGAAAAAGAGAAATAGACAGAATTCCACAATTTTCAGCCAGTGTTAAATGAAGAGATGGCTACCAACTGTGAAGTAATTAAAATCAGAGAAGAAACCAGGTTCAGAAGCCATGGATGATTGTGAGGTTGGAGGAGACCAGTCCAGTTCAAAGATGTGCAGGTTAGGTGGTTGGCCATGCCAAATTGTCCATATGGTGCAGGGATGTGCAGGCGAGGTGAATTAGCCCTGGGAAGTACAGGGTTACAGGGATAGAGTAGGGGGTGGATCTGGGTGGGACACACTTCGGAAGGGCGATGTGGACTTGATGGGCTGCTTCCACATGGTCGGGATTCTATGAGACAATAGAAGTAAGGAAGGCCAAGGCAATGGAGGGATTTGATCGTAAGGATGTGAATTTTATATCCACATGATACTGATGAGAACTTCCTTAGTTCAAATAGTTTGGATGGAACAGATTTGTCAGGTGTGACCAGGAAGGATTCCTGACTCAATATATTGATAGGCCAACTAGAGGGGAGGCCATATTGGATTTGGTGCTTGGCAACATTTCCGTGATAGTGATCACAACTTCCTGACCTTTACTATAGTCATGGAGAGGGATAGGAGCAGACAGCATGGGAAAGTATTTAATTAGGGGATGGGGAATTACAATGCTATCAGACAGGAACTGGAGTGCCTAAATTGGGAACAGGTTTTCTCAGGAAAATGCATGACAGCAATGTAGATGTTGTTTAGGAAGCACTTGCCAATAGTGCTGCATAGATTTGTCCCACTGAGGCAAGGAAGGGATTGTGGGTTGACAGAACTTTGGGTGACAAGGGATGTGGAACATCTAGTCAAAAGGAAGAAGGAAGCTTACTTTAAGGTTGAGGAGGCAATGATCTAATAGGGCTTTAGAGGGTTACAAGGTAGCCAGGAAGGAACTGAAGAATGGACTTAGGAGAGCTCAAAGGGTGCATGACAAAGCTTTAGTGGGTAGAATTAACAAAAACCCTAAGGCATTCTACACTGATGTGAGGAAGCATGAGGATAGGTTCGATCAGGGATAGTAGAAGAAACTTGTGCCCGGAGTCAGAGGAGGTGGGGGAGGTCCCTAATACTATGCTTCAGTATTCACGACTGAGAGGGACCTTGATGTTTGTGAGGACAGCGTGAAACAGACTGATATGTTCAAATAGGTTGGTGTTAAGAAGGAAGATGTGCTGAAAATTTTGAAAAATATGAGGATAGATAAATCCCCTGGGCCAGATATAGGAGAAAGTGAGGACTGCAGATGCTGGACATCAGGGCTGAAAAATGTGTTGCTAGAAAAGCGCAGCAGGTCAGGCAGCATCCAAGGAGTAGGAGAATCGACATTTCGGGCATAAGCCCTTCTTCAGGAAGGAATGCTGTCTGCTCCTGAAGAAGGGCTTCTGCCCGAAACATCGATTCTCCTGCTCCTTGGATGCTGCCTGACCTGCTGCGCTTTTCCAGCAACACATTTTTTCAGTCCAGAGGGGATATACGTAAGGTTAGAACAGGAAGCGAGTGAAGAGATTGCTGTGCATTTGGTAATGATCTATGCATCCTCACTCTCCACTGGCATAGTGCCAGATGATGGGAGGGTGGCAAGTGTTATTCACTTCTTCAAGAAAGGGAATAGGGATAATTTTGGGAATTACAGACCGGTCAGTCATGCATCTGTGGTGGGCAAATTATTGGAGAGGATTCTGAGAGACAGGATTTATAATTATTTGGAAAGCCACTTTGATTAAAACAGTCAGCATGGCTTTGTGGGGGGCAGGTCATGCCTCACAAACCTTATTCAACTCTTTGAGGATGTGACAAAACACATTGATGAAGGTAGAGCAGTCGATGTTATGTACATGGATTTTAACAAGGCATTTGATAAGGTTCCCCAGGGTAGGGTTATTCACTAAGTAAGGAGGCATGGGATGCAGGGACATTTGGCTGTCTGACTACATAATTAGCTGGCCCATAGAAGACTGAGGGTGGTAGTAGATGGAAAGTATTCAGCTGGAGCTCGGTGACCAGTGGTGTTCCACAGGGATCTGTTCTGGGACCTCTGCTCCTTGTGATTTGTATAAATGAATGGGATGAGGAAGTGGAAAGGTTGGTTAGTAAGTTTGCCAATGACACGATGGTTGGTGGAGTTGTGGATAGTCTGTAGGGCCATTGTAGTTTGCAACTGGATATTGACTGGATGCAGAACTGGGCTGATAAATGGCAGATGGAGTTCAACCTGAAAAAGTGTGAAGTGATTCACTTTGGAAGGTCACATTTGAATGCAGATTACAGAGTTAAAGGTAGGACTTTTCACAGTGTGGGGGAACAGAGGGATCTAGGGGTTCATGTCCATAGATTCCTCAAAGTTGCGACCCAGATTGATAGGGTTGTTAAGAAGGCATGTGGTATGTTAGTTTTCATTAGCAGGGGATTGAGATTAAGAGCCATGAGGTAATGCTGTAGCTCTATAGAGCCCTTGGTTAGATCACACATGGAATATTGTGTTCAGTTCTGGTTGCCTCATTGTAGGAAGGAATTGGGAGCTTTAGAGAGGGTGCAGAGGAGATTTACCGGAAATCTGCCTGGACTGGAGGGCATGTCTAATGAAGAAATATTGAGGGAGCTGGGCTTTTCTCATTGGAGTGAAGAAGGATAAGAGGTGACTTAATAGAAGTGTACAAGATGGTGAGAGGCACAGATAGAGTGAATAGTCAGAGACTTTTTTCCAGGGCAGAAATGGCTATCACAAGGGGATATAATTTTAAGGTGATTGAAGGAAGGTATAGGGGAGACATCAGAGGTAGGTTCTTCACTCAGAGAGTGGTGGATGTGTGGAATTCGCTGCCAATAGCGGTAGTAGAGTCAGATACATTAGGGACATTTAAGCAACTGTTGGATAGACACATGGAAGATAATAAAATGTTGAGTATGTAGGTTAGCTTAATCTTAGAGTAGGAGAAAAGGTTGATACAACATCAAGGTACGAAGGGCCTGTATAGCGCTGTGTTCTGTGTTCTATGTTCACAGTCATAGAATCTGGGAGGCCAGCCAGGAAAATGTTAAAATAGTCACAGTGAGAAATGACCTAAAGGCAAATCCACACCCTATTCGTTTCCAATTTCTTTTACTCTCTGATTACAAAATTGATTGTAACATTGTATTATTTGATTGAACAGTTAGCCAAATGTACACCTGCATCAAAACTGTCCTCTTTTTTTTCCTCTGATAGTATTCTTTATGATTTCTCAACTCCAGCCTCCCCACTACTCTTGACCCACTCCAATTTGCCTATTGGACCAACAGATCCACATCAGATGCCATATCACTTGCCCTCTCAATGCCGGCAAAACCAAGAAACTGATTATTGACTTTCTGTGGATTGTTACTCATACCCGGTAAAAACAAGGACTGCAGATGCTGGAAACCAGAGTCTAGATTAGAGTGGTGCTGGAAAAGCACAGCAGGTCAGGCAGCATCCGAGGAGCAGGAAAATCAACGTTTCGGGCAAAAGCCCTTCATCAGGAATAGAGCTCACATACCCCTACACGTTAACAGCATAAAGGTGGAACGAGTGGAGAGGGTCAAGCTCCTGGGAGTGGTCATCCACAACGAGCTTTCTTGGACCCTTCACGTGGACGCACCGGTTACAAAGGCCCAACAACGTCTCTTCTTCTTCAGGCAGCTGAGGAAATTTGGCATGATGGCAAATACCCTTGCCAACTTTTATAGGTGTGCCATCGAGAGCATTCTGTCTGGATGTATCACTACCTGGTATGGCAACTGTACCATTCAAGATCATGATGGTTACAGAGAGTGGGAAACTCACCCCGGACAATCACAAAGGCCCAACCTCCCATCTATAGACTCCATCTACCAGGCCCGCTGTCAAGGAAAGGCCGCCAGCATTCTCAAAGATCCCTCCAACCCTGGCAATGTTTTTCTACAACCTCTACCATCGGGGAGAAGGTACAGAAGCCTGAACACACGCACCAGCCGGTTTCACAACCGTTTCTACCTGCTGTTGTTAGAATACTAAATGGGCTCACAAACTCTGAACATTTGACTGTGCCTGTGTTTTTGTTTTTTGCTGCTGTTACCTATTATTTATTTATCTATGTTACTTAACTCTGTGATCTGCCTGTATTGCTCGCATAACAAAACTTTTCAATGTGACAATAAATTCAATTCAATTTAATTCAATTTATTACAAGCTACTCAAACCTTTGTTTATCAACAGGCTTTTGACTCCAGACTCTCAGAAATGTGGTAGATTCTTAACAGCCCCCTGGGAAATTGGGGTTGGGCAATAAATGCTGGTCTAGCCAGTGACATCCAAATCCAATGAATGAATTAAAAACAAGCAATGTCTCTGTGCTAGTGACTTTCTGTGCCAACAGAATACACTCTGTGCTAATCACCACAGGATGTCTTCTACTTTCATTTAATGCCAGGTCTTCCAGTGGGGCCTGTTCTTTGGTCAAACCATGCCCAATTTTGATTGAGCAGAGCTTGGGTAACCCAATTCGATTCTGGGTCTAGATCAGAGTGGTGCTCCATTGCTGCCAAAATAGACAGAAAGGAGGCTGGAAGAACACAGCAAGCCAGGCGGCCTCAGGAGGTGCAGAAGTCGACGTTTCGGGTGTAATCTTTCTTTCTTCAGGAGTGCTAGCATTGTGGCAGTCAGAAAGGGACTCACTAAGCTGACAGACAGAGATAAACAATGAGTTTGAAATGAGTGGGACCTAGTGATGGTGCAGATATGTGAACGTTCATCTCAGAGTCAACTGTGACACCGAGGTTCCAAACAGTCTGGCTCAGCATCAAACAGTTGCAAGGGAGAGGGTTAAAACCAGAGGCTCAGCAATTGAGTTCACCACAGGAGCCACAGACAATGCTTTCAGTCTTCTCGATATTTAATTGGAAGAGATTTCTCCTCATCTGTTGCAGCCTGCAGAATCTGACAGAGCCTGTACTGAATATATTTATTCCAGGCAAATTCTTGTTGAGGAGAATAACTTATGCTCATGCGAACCACCTTTTAACCAGATGTTTCATTTGTGAGAATAAGCATAGCTTATGAAAAATATGAGCATTACCAGTATATCATCACCAAATCCAACTTGTGGTTTTTCATCAAAACAACCGCTGAAACATAAGAGGTTAGAATTAGGATGATGGGGGTGTGTGGATTTGGGAGTGGCTCGGGTGTCCAACTTGTGAAAATTGACAGCACATGAGTAAGAAGCTGCAAAAAGAACAAGGTTACTATCGTGATGAGAGTCAAAACGCGAGATGCTCTATTTGTTTTTTGCCTTTAATTGCAAAATCATTCTTCTTTTAAAAGAAAGAGAGCTGTTACAGAGACAACTGCACGTGTAAGTTAAGTAGCTGCCTGGAGAGAGGCCTAGAGTAGGTTACATCTGAGTGTCAAAGGGGCAGTGGTTATATTGTCTCTTATTGGAGATTAGTCAATGTTATGAAAAGCAGGGTGCAACTTTGAGGATTAATTTGGGGTATCTCTTTGGAGAGATCAGGTACCCAGGATACTTTGAAGGGAGGGTTTGGAGCTCTTAAGGAACATCAAGTACCATTTAGGGGTCAAGCTCCCTCTGGGATTGGAAAAAGTAACAAGACTGTGCCTAAAATGTCCATAAATCCATAATTATCAAATAGTCAAAAAACTGTCAAATCTTTCAAAGTCTTGTCAAATAACTATCAAAATTACCAAATAAATATTGAAACTGGCACAGGATTAACACAGTCTGGTGTAAAAATGAAACAAAGTGACATTAGAACAAATCAATGCTAGCTACGTAAGTGCAGCCCATTGATACAATCCTGAGGTTTTTTCACAATGGAATTTATTTTGAATGACTGTTTTCCCGAGGTGCCTGTTTAGTGAACAGTTTGATTGGCAGTTCCAAGTGCTTGTAGAATAGAAATAGTTGCTTTCATAAAAAAATCATGTAATCAAGTGAAATGTCTGTTCACATGAAACAGTAGTTGGAGGAATTTCAATGTAATGAATTGGATATGCACAGGACATTAGTTGATCTGGGTTAACACAAGTTCAGCATAGGAGGGACAGTGTAATAGGTCTGATTACTGGAGGGCTGTTTTTGTTTTTTATAGATTAATATTCTATTGGCGTTGGTACGTAGTGTTGGTGCTCCAAGGCATGTCTGCTGCCCAGCTCCCATATACAGTTATGAGCCTCTGCTCTCTATCCAGCGATTCTGAGCTGCGTCCCAGAGCTTACCCCCAACCAGATTAAAAGCCCAACAATACTACCCAGATTTTGCTGGGTCAGGTTTGTGGATCCCACCTCTGTGTTCCCAGCTTGGGAGAGAAAATTGTGACCCAAGGTTGCACATGGTAGACTAGTTAGTAAAGTTATATCATATGCCATTCAGGTGAGTTTGCCAATTAGTTACAAAATTGGCTTAATGGCAGGGGACAGAGAGTAATGGTGGATGGTTGTTTTTTGGACTGGAGGCCTATGACCAATGGGGTCCCACAGAGATCGGTGCTCGGACCACTTTTGTTTGTCATTTATATAAATAATTTAGATGAGAATATAGAAGACATGGTTAGTAAGTTCATGAATGACACCATAATTGGTGGTAAAGTGGTCAGTGCAGAAGGTTATCTATGGTCTGAGGAATGGAAGGTTGAGTTTAATTTGGGCAAATGCAAGGTACTGCATTTTGGTAAAACAAAGGCAGGGCTTATACAGTTATAAGTCGGGCCCTGGGTAGCGTTGTAGAACAGAGAGACCTAGGTGTTCAGGTACATAATTCATTGAAGTTTGCATCACATGTAGACAGGATGGTTGAGCAGGCATTTAGCACGCTTGCCTTCATTGCTAAGAGCTTTGAGAATAAGAGTTGGGATGTCATTTTGGTTAGGATATTGGCAAGGCCTCTGCTGGAGTATTTGGGTCCAGTCCTTGTCGACCTGTTATAGGAAGGATATTATTAAGCTAGACAGGGTTCAGTAAAGATTTTCCAGGATGTTGTTGGGAATGGAAGGTTTGAGTTAAAGGGAGAAAATGGATAGGCTAAGACTTTTTTCACTGCAGCCCGGAAGGTTGAGGGGTGAACTGAAAGAGATTTTTTAAATCATGAGGGGTATAGGCATGAATGATAGATGTCTATTGCCCATGAGGAGTACAGGGGTGAATGGTAGATGTCTATTCCCCATGAGGGGTATAGGGGTCAATGGTAGATGTCTACTCCCCATGAGGGGTATAGGGGTTAATGGTAGATGTCTATTCAATATTGAGGTTCAGGGGTGAATGGTAGATGTTAATGCCCCATGAGGGTTATGAAGGTGAATGGAAGATGTCTAATCCCACTGACGCGTATAAAGGTGAATGGTAGATGTCGATTCCCCATGAAGGGTACAGGGGAGAATGGTAGATATCTAATCCCGATGTGGGGTATAGGGGTGAATGGTAGATGACTAATCCCCTTGAGGAGTATAGTGGTGAATGGTAGGTGTCTAATCCCCATGAGAGGTGTAGGGTGAATGGTAGGTATCTAATCCCCATGTGGGGTATAGGGGAGAATGGTAGATGTCCATACCCCATGAGGGGTATAGGGGTGAATGGTAGATGTCTATTCCATACAAGGGGTATAAGCATGAATGGTAGATGTCTAATCCACATGAGGGGTACAGGGGTGAATGGGAGATGACTATTCCCCATGAGGGGTACAGGGGTGAATGGGAGATGACTATTCCCCATGAGGGGTATAGGGGTGAATGGTAGATGTCTATACCCCACAAGGAGTAGAGGGGTGAATGGCAGATGTCTATTCCACACAAGGGATATAAGCATGAATGGTAGATGTCTAATCCCCATGAGAGGTATAGGGGTGAATGGTAGATGTCAAATCCCCATGAGAGGTATAGGGGTGAATGACTGATGACTATTCCCCATGAGAGGAATAGGTGTGAATGGTAGATGACTATTGCCCATAATGGGTATGGGGTGAATGGTAGATGTCCATACTCCACAAGGGGTGTAGGGGTGAATGGTAGATGTCTATTGCACACAAGGGGTATAAGCGTGAATGGTCGGTGTCTAATCCATATGATGGGTATAGGGGTGAATGGTAGATGTCTAATCCCTATGAGAGGTAGAATGGTGAATGGTAGATGTCTATTTCCCCATGAGGGGTATAGGGGTGAATGACTGATGACTATTCCCCATGAGAGGTTTGGGGTGAATGGTAGATGAGTATTCCCCATGAAGGGTATAGGGGTGGTTGGTAGATGTCTAATCCCCATATGGGGTATGGGGTGAATGGTAGATGTCTAATCCCCATGATGTGTATAGGGGTGTATGGCAGAAGTCTATTCCCCATGAGGAGTATCAGGGTGACTGGTGGATAGTCAATCCCCATGTGTGGTATAGGGGTGAATGGTAGATATCTAATCCCCATGAGAGGTATAGGGGTGAATGGTCGATATCTAATCCCCATGAGGGTTATAGGGGTGAATGACTGATGACTATTCCCCATGAGAGGTTTGGGGTGAATGATAGATGTCTATTCTCCATGAGGGGTATAGTGGTGAATGGTAGATGTCTATTCCCCATGAGGGGTATAGGGGTGAATGGTAGAAGTCTATTTCCCATGAGAGGTACAGGGGTGAATGGTAGATGACTATTCCCCATGTGGGGTATAGGGGTGAATGGTAGATGTTTAATCCCCACGAGAGGTATAGGGGTGAATTGTAGATGTCTAATCCCCATGAGAGGTACAGGGGTGAATGGTAGATGTCTATTCTCCATGAGGGGTATGGGGTGAATGGTCGATGTTTAATCCCCATGAGGGATATAGGGATGAATGGTAGATGTCTAATCCCCATGAGAGGTATAGGGGTGAATGGTAGATGTCTATTCCCTATGTGGGGTATGGGGTGAATGGTAGATGTCCATACACCACAAGGGGTGTAGGGGTGAATGGTAGATGTCTATTCCACACAAGGGGTATAAGCGTGAATGGTAGAGGTCTCATCCATATGAGGGGTATTGGGGTGAATGGTAAATGTCTATTCCCCATAAGGGGTTTAGGGGTGAATGGTAGATGACTATTCCCCAAGAGAGGTAGAGGGGTGAATAGCAGAAGTCTATTCTCCATGAGTGGTATAGGAGTGACTGGTGGACGGTCAATCCCCATGTGGGGTTATGGGGGTGAATGGTAGATATCTATTCTCCACAAGGGGTATAGGTGTGAATGGTACATGTCTAATCCCCATTTGAGGTATAGGGGTGAATAGCAGAAGTCTATTTCCATGAGGAGTATCAGGGTGCCTGGTGGATGGTCAATCCCCATGTGTGGTATAGGGGTGAATGGTAGATGTCAAATCCTCATGAGGGGTATAGAGGTGAATGGCAGAATTCTATTCCCCATGAGAGGTATAGGGGTGAATGGTAGATGTTTATTTCCCCATGAGGGGTATAGGGGTGAATGGTAGATATATAATCCCCATGAGAGGTATAGGGGTGAATGACTGATGACTATTCCCCATGAGGGGTATAGGGGTGAATGGTAGATGTCTATTCCGATGAGGAGTATCAGGGTGACTGGTGGATGACTATTTCCCATGAGGGGTACAGGGGTGAATGGTAGGTATCTAATCCCCATGTGGAGTATAGGGGTGAATGGTAGATGACTATTCCCCATGAGGGGTATAGGAGTGAATGGTAGATGTCTAATCCCCATTTGAGGTATAGGGGTGAATGGTAGATTACTATTCCCGATGAGGGGTGTAGGGGTGAATGGTAGGTGTCTATTGCCCATGAGGGGGATTTCAAGACTTGGGAGCATGTGTTTAATGTGAGAGGAGAAATATTTAAAAAGGACATGACTTTTTTTACAGAGAGGGTTATTTGTCTGTGGAATGACCTTCCACAGGAAGTGGTGGATGTGAGTACAGTTACAACTTTTAAAAGAAATTTCGATAAGTCCATGAATTATAAGAGTTTGGAGGGATATGGGCCAAGAGCAGGCAGGTGGGACTAGTTTAGTTTGGGAACATGGTCTGCATGAATTTGTTGGACTGAAGGGTCTGTGTCTGTGCTGTATGATTCTATGACTCTATAAATGTGCCCCTTGTTAACGAATCCTTCCTTCGCTTCACTGTTACTGAAGTGACCCACTTGGCTTTCTCGAAGCAGCAAATGGAATCAATCCAGTGACAATCTCACATCCAGTAAATTGTTGAGCCATAATTAGGAGAAAGGTTTGGGATCAATCAGCAAATGCATTTGTCTCCACAGAGACTGCATAGCTACTATTGGAGCCAAAGTCAAATTCAACGTCTATTAGCCTTTGGCTGAATTATTTATACTGAATATGCAAAGTGTTAAAAGATGTGCACCAACTTTGACGCTAAGTGACTGCTACCTTCATGTTTTTTGAATTGTGATATCATACAGTCACTCCAGATCAGCAACAGCTTGCCCAGGAGCTGGTAAAATGCAAAAGGTAGCGTCTGGTCTTGAGCTCCCCCAGCACATGTCACCAAATGTCAGCTGTATAGCATTTTAGTGAGGGATGGACAAGGGAATAAAACTCTGTTAGCGAGAAACTGCCAATTGGACTGCTATATATTCATTAGCTGAGCTATCCACACCATGGCTTCTACAGGATATCGGTGCATATGGGGCTTGCTTTCAGTGTGCTCAAGAGATCTGAATCCGTGTTATGTGAAGACCTTTGAAATGCAAGCAATGCAGCAGGAACATTTCTTTAAAATACCTGTGGCATCCGTAAATGCTCTTCAGAATGTTAGGAAAAGACTTAAGAGTTTGCATTGATTGTGAATGAATCAATTGCAATTTTCACTGATAACAAGAAATATTGCAAATATTGACATGGAAGCAATGCCAAATGGAAGGAAGTTAAGATGCTCAAGCTTCATGGCCAGTCACAAAGCAGAGCTGAAGCAAAGGAGCTGGAGTGTGAAGGCAGTCAGCTCAGCAGAAGCAAGCACAGGTAGAGAAAGAAACAGAATTTGTGTAAGGAGAGCACAGCTCTACAAAGAGATTCATTTTCTGCTTTGCAGTAGAAGAAAATTAGAATTGCAGATCATCTTTGGAATGTCTCAGGGAATTAATAGAGATGGAAATTTTAAAAATGATGCATTAATTCAGCCAGTTGAAAGTTTACATCAGAGAATTGTGAGCTGGGTTTCGATGGTTGGACATTTGGAAGGTGACATCCTCACCACTGATGTGCCTGAGTGAGAGAATGCTGGTAGACATGTTATTGAATTGCTAACTCCTAGAGAGTAATTGTTTCCAGACAGTTAACGCTGAAGATTACATTTAACTCCAGTTCGATAATGTCAAATGCAAGTCCAAAAGGAAGGCATCTTTGGATCTTGAAGGGGACAAAGGTGTTTTCTTGGGTCAGCCTATATAACATAACAATGGACACAGATAAAGTCTCCATAGAGACCAGCGACATAGCATGGTTCCAATGAAACTAAGTAAAATTGTTGACTCAGGAAAACGTAGACCATTAAGCGAACAGCTGAGGAGCTGTTAAACCGATCCATACTTACCATACTCAATTCTAAATACACCATCGATAGACCACATACAGCTCCAAGCCCTAACCTGATACCTCCCATACTAGACATGACACCTCCCACAACATTGCAATCCCCCCCATATCCTGACCATTTCTCCCACATTATGATCTCCCTCCCTCCCACCAACCCCACCCCCACCCCAACACACACACACACACACACACACCATGTTTTAGATGATGGGGATTTTTGCTCTATCCTACAGTCATCCCAAAGCCTGCCCACCATCTACGAGGCACAAGTCAGGAGTGTGATGGAATACTCTCCTAGATGGGGGCAGCTCCAATAACACGCAAGATGCTTGACACCATTCAAGATAAAGCAGCTCACTTGCTTAGTGTTACATTCACAAGCATTCACTCCCTCTACCACAGATGCTCAGTCGCAGCAGTGTGTACTATCTACAAGATGCACTGCAGGAATTCACCAAAGATCCTTAGACCACACCTTCCAAACCCACAACCACTTCTATCTTGAAGGACATGGGCAGCAGCTACATGGCAATATCATTTCCTTCAAGTTCCTCTCCAAGCTACCCACCATCTGGAATTCCCTCCCTAACAACATCATGGGTCTTCCTACACTGACATGGACAGCAACAGTTCAAGAAGGCAGCTCATTCTCAAGGGCAGCTGGAGACCGGCAATAAAGGCTGGTTAACCAGGGATGCCAACATCCCATTTTTTTTAATCCTGACCCCTCCCCAACATCCCAACCACCCCTCCCCCATATCCA
The DNA here is from genome assembly GCF_004010195.1 of Chiloscyllium plagiosum. NCBI lineage: Eukaryota > Metazoa > Chordata > Chondrichthyes > Orectolobiformes > Hemiscylliidae > Chiloscyllium > Chiloscyllium plagiosum. The sequence goes on from NC_057725.1 coordinate 64,079,612, forward strand.
GACCCCTTCCATACATCCTGGAAGTACAAATTAAGATTTTAAAAATAGATAAATAAATTGCTCTCATGAATGAACAAACTAAGGTATTTGCCACCTCTCCCCTCACGTCCTGCACCTCCTCCCACATCCCAAAGCCCCCAGCAGCCATCACGACTCTCTCCCCTCCATGTCCTGAACCTCCTCCCCCACATCCCGACACCACCTTGCCATGTCTTGACCTCGCCTCCCCATTTGGATAGGTATGTAGATGGGAAGGGACCAAAGATGAGCAATTGGAACTAGCTGAGTGGCACCATGGTCAGCATAGACGAGTTTGGGCCGAAGGGCCTGTTTCCATTCTGTACTACTCCATGACTCTCTAACTGCAGTGGTTCAGGAAAACAGCTCACTGCAACCTTCTCAAGGGCAGCTAGGGACATGCCACAAAGCACATGTCCCAAAAGGGAATGAAAAAAAGCCTGGTCATGCACACTTTAGGTTCTGTGCTGCTGTGGTGCTAAAATCCCATTTCAGTGGAGACAATTGCTTGTTTAAATGGCTAGCTGCCTCTATTAAATGTTCAAAACCAAGCCTGACAAAAGTGGGAAGTGTCATCTTGGGTGAGATGTTATATTTCGATGGGCTCTCTATTGTGATGAAAATCCAGGGCATTACTGGGGAGGTTGCTGATCCTCAGAAGATAGTAAAGAGTCAACCACATTACTGTGGGCCTGGAGTCACATGTAGGCCAGTTAAGGGTGGCCTTTTCCTAAAGGACATGAGTGAACCAGTTGAGATATTCCAAACAATGTTGTCGTGGTCACCATTAGACTCTTCATTTCGGATTTTGATTGAATTCAAATTCCACCATCTGCCGTGGTGTGATTTAAACCAGGGTCCCCCGAACATTTGCTGGGTCTCTGGGTTAACAGTCCAGTAATAATACCCTGATTCTGGATTCCAACCTGTCCCTTTCACTTTTCAAAATGAAATTGCCCAGTAGCTGTGGTGTCAGTATCAGGAATTGGCATGCACCGCAATGTGCTCTGGAAGAGTCCCATTCTGATGGCCCACCAGGCTGCTGAAGAGAATAGCGTGGACACATATTCTGTCAATGGAGGCTTAACGCTCACTGCAAGCTGGGTGAATGTTCATTTATTTACAGCTGATATCAGCAGGCACAGAGCTTGCTTGGAGTGCAACCAACATTAAATTACATGCAAGAAATGTACAGCTTCATAGCTATGGGAACGAATCATTAATAACAGATAATGCAAAGTTAGCAATCTTGGATGAAGTTGATGACACACAGGAAGGAAGTTTGTGAGGATTAATAAAAGCTTAAATGTTCCAATATTTAGCTATAAAACAAAAAAAAAGTCCTCTAATGTCGTGGCATCAACCTGCATTTATAGAGTAACTGTTCAGAGTTTGATATTGCGATAGTAATGTTAGCTTGATATGACTGAAATTTACGAGCTGATTTAAGAGTTTAGGGAGCAATGTAGCAGTGACTTGTTTGTGAGTAGTTTTAGTTCAACAAGTAGAAATGTAAACCTATTTAACTAAAATGTTGTAATTGCTTTCTGTGGAAGAACTAGGTTTGTTAAGCAAGTAGACTTTATTGGATCAATATTTTCTTCGATGTAAGCTGCATACATATAGAGGTGATAAATAGACATGCATAATTTCAAGAAGCCTCTTCTTACCTCTCAAAATGCCAATGTGGATTATTGTTAAGAACATTGGAGAGAAGGTGCAAATGGATATGCCACTTCTTATGCGTTTCTGTCAATTTTCTGTCACAGATATAATGGCTGACTGGGAGAAAGCCCACAGAAAGTCTGTTGCAGTTTTGTTCCTCCTGTTCTTGCCAGTTCAACAATGATGTATCCACATTCCTGATGAAGGGCTAATGCCCAAAATGTTGGCTCTCCTGCTCCTCGGATGCTGCCTGACCTGCTGTGTTTTTCCAGTGCCACATTTTTCAACTCTGACCTCCAACATCTGCAGTACTCACTTTCTCCTGACCAGTTCAACGAGTTAAGTTCTCTAGCCCAAAGTACTTAACTGTAGATGTGGATGTAGGTCTTCTATTTCATTAGTATCTTTCAATTTCCCTCAAGTTCCTTTTCTATCCTTTCTGGACATAGCTGGTCAACTATGCTCCTTCCATGAATTGATCTAAAGTTCAATTCTTTTCTTTGTGCATTACACTAGCAGGGTTACTTTGTCCTACACCCAGGAATTAAAGGTTGGAAGTACAAATTAAGATTTTAAATATAGATAAATAAATTGCTCTCATGAATGAACAAACTAAGGTATTTGCCCATTGAGTGTACGTACTTGATGTGATAAAGCTGGAAATCAGACCACTAAAATATTTCTAAGAAGTATTTTATTTGAAACATTTCTTATATCATCCAACAACTCAATTCAACAATTAATTACCTAATATTATACAATTATTTTAATTTACAATTTTAACTCAATTTATAAATATGAAACTTGAATTAAATTGTTGCAAAATTATTAAAGTCGAAATCATTACTTGCCAAAAAGAAAACGTATTTTATAATGAATTGACTTTTCTTTGTTTTATTTGACCTGGCTAAATCTTGTTAAAATCAACGAGGTAAAAACAATGACTGCAGATGCTGGAAACCAGATTCTGGATGGTTGAGGCCTGTCTACCCCCCCCTACCCCACTCCCACCTCTCACCCTCACAATGCGCAGCCCTCCAATCCCTCTGCTCCAACCCCAACCTCCCCATCAAGCCAGCAGATAAAGGGGGTGCAGTGGAAGTCTGGCGCACTGACCTCTACACAGCTGAAGCCAAACGCCAACTCGAGGACACCTCTTCCTACCGCCCCCTCGACCATGACCCCACCCCTCATCACCAAACCATCATCTCTGAGACCATACGGAACCTCATCACCTCAGGAGATCTCCCACCCATAGCTTCCAACCTCATAGTCCAGGAACCCCGCACTGCCCGGTTCTACCTCCTTCCCAAGATCCACAAGCCTGACCACCCTGGCCAACCCATTATCTCA
>NC_057725.1:64083732-64097504 GCF_004010195.1 Chiloscyllium plagiosum
GGCCCAATATTTCAACTCCCCCTCCCACTCTGCCATGGACATGGAGGTCCTGGGCCTCCTTCACTGTTGCTCCCTCACTACCAGACGCCTGGGGGAAGAACGCCTCATCTTCCGCCTCGGGACACTTCAACCCCAGGGCATCAATGTGGACTTCAACAGTTTCCTCATTTCCCCTTCCCCCACCTCACCCTAGTTCCAAACTTCCAGCTCAGCACTGTCCCCATGACTTGTCCGGACTTGTCTATCTCCTTTTCCACCTATCCACTCCACCCTCTCCTCCCTGACCTATCACCTTCATCCCCTCCCCCACTCACCTATTGTACTCTATGCTACTTTGTCCCCCCCCCCACCCCCCTCCAGCTTATCTCTCCACGCTTCAGGCTCTCTGCCTTTATTCCTGATGAAGGGCTTTTGCCCGAAACGTCGATTTCGCTGATCCTTGGATGCTGCCTGAACTGCTGTGCTCTTCCTGCACCACTAATCCTAAATCTTGTTAAATCTGATTTACAATTAGCTTGTAAATGTGACTTATGTGAGTTCTGTTAATCATACCCTGGACCCTGTGACTCTCAAAATCCTCAAGTTCAAAATCTCTATCTGCTCTCATTTCTTCATTGTTTGTTAATCTTCTGAATATTTCATCAGTAGTGTCAAAGACAACATAGGTAGTTTCATTTATTTAGTCTCAATGCACTTTTGGCATTTTGTAAGGTTTTAATTATTTCATGAAGAGTCGCATTACATTTTTTTTTCCCTCTTTAGTCAAAAATAAAGAGATTCCTTGGTGATCTTATTTATAAGCACCAGACATAGAACTAAATGCAAAAGTGACTGTGAAAATCATAAGGATTTCAGATGGAGACCTGCCATTTTGAAATTCTGGCCTCGTTCTTTGTTACTTGACATGACAAAGCAAATTTTGAGTGAAAAGATAGTTTGATAGGATCATTAGAATTCTTGGAATAAAGATATCTTCATCATTGTGAGGAACATAGGTAATCCTGAAAGATTCTTGGGGCTGGATTTTCAGAGTCAGGAGGGATCCATGTGGAACTTTACAAATGGTGGATGGAACCGATTTGCAGATGCGCATCTATTTCCAACAGATCCAATTTTTGCTTCCAAGCAGGAAACAGTGGACATGATTCACAAACAGTGAAGGAGACTATGATCTCAGCAGCACCACTTGAAGTCATTGCTGAGTTTTAACAGTTATGTTTTCACTGTTCTGAGGGATTGCTCTCACAGTGCAAGGGCCATAGACATTAACACTCTTGAAGAGCAGATAACTGTGCAACTGGTAAGAAGCTTTTTTAAAACACTCATCTCCTTAAACCTATAAATAAAACAGGTGGCAATTGTCAGCAAGGGCTGAATCTCACCAGAGACCAATTTTAGTGAGTTGCTTAAAGAGATTCACTTCATGGTGTTATGGACCAGACTAGCAGGGATTTATTTTTAGAGCTCTTGGCGTAGGGTCAGCCCAGCCAGTGAACCATGTGGACAATGGCGAGAAAGTTGAGAGTCATGTGACATTGACAGCAAGGAGATTCCTAATGTCACGAGCGAAAAGGCCGATTTTTCCAACCAAGTGTGAGGCGAGATTCTCACGGCTGAGCGACAAGAGGCTTATTTACATATATTAGCATGTACTAACATCCTCATCTCAACTCATTAGTATGCAGATTCCCATTCTCCCAATCGCTGAGCAGAAACATGACGGTGACAATTCCCTACATGACCATAAGAACAGTAGCTGGTGATTCCAATTCTCCACCTTCAGCCCTCCATCTTAGACACCAGCATCTCAACATGACACAATTACACCCACTTGACTCTCAGCTTTCTCATCATTGTTCACTGGCCAGCTGATCCCACTCTGAGAGCTTTAAAAAAAAGAATCCCTGCCAGACTGAATTCTTTGAAGGTCAAAAATATTAGCATCTGCTAGTGCAGTTTCAATGTAGATAAACGACTTGAGGAGATTTATGAAGTTTCTTTCATTTTCAGTGAGCTTCTTTCATTTTCAGGTCTATGACACTGAGAGCTGTATTAGATTATTAGAGAAAAATTAAAGAACTGTGGATGCTGGAAATCAGAAACAAAAACAGAAATTGCTGGAATAACGTAGCACGCCTGGCAATATCTGTGGACAGAAAGCAGAGTTAATGTTTAGATTCCAGTGATCTTTCAGCTGATCAGGGTTCTTGAGGTCTGCCCATGGTTAACCCTAACTGTGATGGCAGCATAAAGGGTATGAAGAATGTAAGAGGTGGATAAGGGCATGAGTTGGCATGGAGGATGTGATGAAGGTGCGTGGAGTGTCTGAGGGAATGTGAATAGGTGAGGGTTACAGAGACTAACAACTTCTAACCTACCTGGGTAAGGTGACAGACAACTGAACCAGCCCACCTCCACAGTCACCCAATCTAATGGCAACCCAGACTCTTCTTCTGGAGTCAGCTCTAACTCTTTCCCATCTGCCCAAAGTGAACCTATGTGTTTTGGAGTAGCTTTTAACCAAAGCCGGGCCGGGGACTTGTGCTACCTCGTTAGCCAAAATCTTGGTCCTTTGCTTGCAGGATTTCTTGCATTTTGTCACTCTGTCAACTTCTTGCTCAAGCTTCTTCATCATCCCTTTCACTGAATAATTCATACTTCACCGTTGTACGTTCAATTTAGCAGATGTCCTCTGCTGAGTTTCTTGGGATCTAACTTCAAGTTGATTCACTCATGGTACGAGCAATCTTGGAAGATATTCGTCAGATTCCCCTCTTTGGATTTCCTTGCGCAAAACAATTCTCCTAACAGGGGAAAGCCACAGTGGCTGGGTTTCTGGCACTGAGCCTGACTCCTTGTCTCAGAAGGGAAGGGGGGAGAATCAGAGAGCAATAGTGATAGGAGATTCAATTGTGAGAGGAACAGACAGGAGATTCTGTGGGCGTGGATGAGACTCCTGGATGTATGTTGCCTCTGGGGTGCCAGAGTCAGGGATATCTCGGATCAAGTCTATAGGATTCTGAAGGGGAGGGAGAGCAGCCAGATGTTGTGGTACACATCGGTACCATTGACATAGATAGGGAAAGGCGAGAGGATCTGAAAAGAGAATACAGGATTTGGCTAGAAGGCATGACAAGCAGAGCCATAATCTCAGGATGGCTATGGCTGCCATGTGTTAGTGAGGCTAGGAGTAGAGAGAGAGCACAGATGGACACGTGGTTTTTGTAGGATGGAGGGCTTCAGATGTGGATCTTTGGGATACCTTCTGGGGAAGGTGGGACCTGTACAAGAAGGACAGTTTGCACCTGAACTGGAGAGGCACCAATATCCTGGGTGGGAGGTTTGCAACAACTCTTTAGGAAGGTTTAAAGAAGATTGGCAGGGGCTATGGATCAGGTGATGGAGTCAGTGGTGAACAGTTGGATACAGCATGCAGAGAGTCTGTGAGGAGGGATAGGCACTCGATAGGGCAAAGAAGCAGTCAGTGTGATGGGTTGTAGTGTGTCTATTATAATGCAAGAAGTATCAAGAACAAAGGTGATGAATTCAGAGCATGGATTGGCACTTGGAACTATGATGCTGTGGCCATTATGGAAACTTGGATATCACAGGGGCAGGAACGGTTGATGGATGTTCCAGGGTGTTCCAGGGTTGAGATGTTTCAAAAGAAATAGGGGGGGAAGGTAAAAGAGGTGGAGGGGTGGCATTGCTAATCAGAGATAGTTAGCAAGTTTTGAGAAGATTTGTAGCTCAGGTTGAAGTTCTGGACATAAGTTTGCTCGCTGAGCTAGAAGGTTCATTCTCAGACATTTCACTATCAAACTAGGTAACATCATCAGTGAGCCTCCGGTGAAGCACTGGTGCTAGGGACCCACTTTCTATTTATGTGTTTAGGTTTTATTGGTTGGTGATATCATTTCCTGTGTTTATGTCATTTCCTGTTCTTTTTCTCAGAGGGTGGTAGATGGGATCTAACTTGATGTTTTTGTTGATAGAGTTCTGGTTGGAATGCCATGCTTCTAGGAATTCTCGTGCATGTCTGTTTGGCTTGTCCCATGTTGGCCAAGTCGAAGTGGTGTCCTTCTTCATCCTTCTTCAAGGATAGTAGTGAGAGAGGGTCATGTCTTTTTGTGGTTAGTTGATGTTTATGTATCCTGTTTCCTAGTTTTCTGCCTGTTTGACCAATCAGGGATAGTTTCACTGCTGCAGAAAGAGACGCCGTTGAGGAGGGGCTGTCTTCAGAGTCACTATGGGTGGAAGTGAGAAACAGAAAAGCAGGTCACTTTATTGGGAATTTTCTACAGAACTCCCAGTAGCAAAAGAGGAGACAGATTTTGGAAAGTTGCAGAAGTGACAAGGTTGTTGTCATGGGTGACTTTAACTTCCCTAATATTGATTGGAACCTATTTAGTTCAAATAGTTTGGATGGAACAGTTTTTGTCAGGTGTGACCAGGAAGGATTCCAGATGCATTATATAGATGGGCCCACTAGAGGATTGGATTTGGTGCTTGGCAACGAACCATGCCAGGTGTCAGATCTCTCAGTGGGACCACATTTTGGTGATAATGATCACAACTCCCTCACCTTTACTATAGTCATGGAGAGGGATAGGAGCAGACGGTATGGGAAAGTATTTAATTGGAGGAGGGGGAATTACAGTGGTACCAGGCAGGAACTGGAGCACCTAAGTCAGGAAAAGGTGTTCTAACAGAAATGTGGAGTTTGTTTTGGAAGAACTTGCTGATAGTGCTGGACAGGTTTGTCCAACTGAGGCAGGGAAGGGATGATAGATTGAAAGTATTTCAGGTGACAAGGGATATGGAATATCTAGTCGAGAGGAAGAAGGAAGCTTACTTAAGGTTGAGGAGGCAAGAATTAGATAGGGCTTTAGAAGGTTACAAGGTAACCAGGAAGGAACTAAAGAGTGGACTTAGGAGAGCTGGATGGGAGCATGGTAGGACTAAGGAAAACCCTAAGGCTTTATGTGAGGAACAAGAGGATGGCCAGAGTGAGGGTAGGGCTGATCAGGGATCGTGGAGGGAATGTGCACCTGGAGTTGGAGGAGGGAGAGGAGGTCCTTAATGAATACTTTGCTTCAATATTCACTACTGAGAGGGACCTTGACGTTTCTGAGGATGAACTTCCATAGGTGGGTGCAGGTACAGTTACAACATTTAAAAGATATTTGAATAAGATTATGAATTGGAAATATTTGGAGGGATATGGGCCAGGGAGCAGGCAAGTGGTTCTAGTTTAGTCTGGGAACATTGACAATTTGGGCCAAATCGTCTATTTCCTATTCATAATCTTATTCAAACATCTATTAAAAGTTCCTCTGGAAGTTCATTCCACACACAAAACACTCTCTGTGTAAAAACATTGCCCCTTGTGTCTTTTTTAAAAATGTCTCCTCTCACTTTAAAATATGCCCCCTAGTTTTGAATGTGCCACCCCCACCCAAGGGAAAAGACCCTTGTAATTCATTCTATCTATGTCCCTCATGATCTTATAAACCTCCATCTCTATGCTCCAGTGCTGTCTATTTTTTTAATCTCAAACGCTGCATTCCTGTTAACATCTTGGTGGCTGTTTTCTGAACCCTCACCAGCTTAATAATATCCTCCCTATAACTGGGCTAACAGAACTGTACACAGTACTCCAGGAGAAGCCTCACCAACATCCTGTACAACCTCAACATGATGTCCCAACCCCTGTACTCAAAGGTCTGAGCAATGAAATCAAGCATACTAAATACCTTCATGTGCAGTATTTGAGTTGAGGCAATACATACAAATTCATTGTATTTTTACTTGGGATGCTTGATTACATTTGGTTAAAGTGTGTCTGAGTGAAATGTCAGAAGGGACAAGGTTACAGAATATCTTGCTAGGAGGCCAAAGCAATTTATTGATGGTAATGGTTCATTGTTAACTCCCTTATTACATGTCCATTAATCCAAGGTATCAGTTGACATAGGAGGTATTTGAACTTGCACAGAAGCAAACATAGAATTCATCAACATCCTCAAAACTTACCAATACTCCATTAAACCTAAAGCCACAACACACAAAGAAAGCATTAGTTTCCTCGACACCACAGTACTTAACTTGGTGCAAGGCAGCACAAATAAGTTAACAATGAAAGTTTTCTGCAAAATAACTGCCACACACCTACACACAAAAAGCCATCACCCTAAACATGCCTTCCACATTTTGGTGGTGTCACAGCAAAGGCATTTCCACGTTGCACAAAACTGTCAGATTCTAACTGTATTTCAAATCTTCACAACCATTACATTTATCTCCATGTAGTAACTCTGAAGTCTTAAGTGAGTAATCTCACATTCATTTGCGAGGAGTTAATTGCCTCAATACTTCAGGTATTCCCAGATCCCACTTGACTGAGTCTTCAACTGACAGGTTGAAAACTGTTCTTTGCAGCCTCCCTCTCCCTCCACTCTCTCCCTCTCTTGCAGCCTTCCTCTCACACACTTGCTACCTTTATTCATTCATGGAATAAGGGTGTCACTGGCAAGGCCAGCATTTATTGCCCATCCCTAATTACCCAGAGGACAGTTCAGAGTCAACTGCATTGTTGGGAATCTGGAGTCATATACAGGCCAGTCCAGATAACAATGGCAGTTTCCTTCCTTAAAGGACATTAGAGAACCAGATGGGTTTTTTCCAACAATTGACAATGGTTGAAGTGGTCGTCATTAGATTAATGATTACAGATTTTTTAAATTGAATTTAAATTCTACCATCTGCCATGTTGGGATTTGAACCCTGACCTCTGGAACTTTATCTGGGTCATTAACCGGCCCAGCGATAATACCATCAGGTCATCACCTGCCCCGAATTTACCCTTACCTCTTTCTCTCTCTCTTTCTTGTTGCTTTCCTCCATCCCTCGACCTTTGCTAACTCCCTCTCTCCTCCTTTGCTGTCTTCCTCTCTCCATTCCTAGCCTGTCAATCCATTCTTCTGTAGCCCCAGCAGCACTCCAGTAACCCAGAGGCCCATAGCCCCACTACCACGCACCATCTAGCTCCTCCTCCAATCACTTATAAGCCTATCGGCAACAAACATGAGAGAGAATATTGTGGGATTGGAGGAGCAGGTTTGCAGAGATTCTGATGGTTATAGGGATGCCTATTCTGTGATTGGTCGTCACTGTGATTGATTTTCCCTGGCTACATTGGAGTCTTTGATGGCAAGTTACCATCCTGCCTGCTTGGTTGAGGTTGGCCCACAGACCGCTGAGGAATTTGCAAACAAAGTGGGAGAAAATCAACCATTTCATTTTACATTTGGCAGAAAGCAGAAGTTACTGCAGCTTTGAGAAATGAGGAATAACGAGCTGAGTTCTTCTCGAACATTTAACATTTACTTTTCCACACTCAAACTGAATGGAATGAATGCTGCACAAATGTATTCAATCTAACTGAGGTCTCACACATTACATCCACACCAAGAAAGCCAGATAATTGTTAGGTCCATATTAAAAATACATTTATTAGAGGCTTTTTAAATACTGAGAAAATACTATCTCCATCACAGAATGAATTGGAATGTTCGCTACTCCCCACGTCCAGTCTATAAATCCTTTTATATCCTTACCCCGATGATAGTTATTATTGCATTAAGTTTCCATTGAGATTTTCTTGAGTCCACTAATAATAATCTGGTGAAGTGTGTTAAATTTTTGAATGTGATAAGTCTTATATGGACATTATCTACACTTCCTTGTGCCTCTCTTTTGCCCTTCATATACCTAAAGAAACTCTTACTGTCTTCCTTTATATTACTGGCTAGCTTACTACATATTTAATCTTCTCCCTCCTTATTTCTCTCTTTATTGCCCTCTGTTGGTTTTTGTAAGCTTCCAAATCCTCTGGTTTCCCACTGTCCTTCACCATATTATATGATTTTTCTTTGGCTTTTATGCTATCCCTGACTTCCCTGGGACAGCCATCGTTGCCTCATCCTCCTTGTGCCATGCTTATTCGGGGTGAATCTCTGTTGTGTCTCCTAAATTACTCCCAGAAACTCCTGCCATTGTTATTCCACTGTCATTTCTGCTAGGCTCTTCCCCCAGTCAATTCTACCCAGTTCCTCCTTCATGCCTCTGTAGTTGCCTTTATTCAGCTGCATTACCTTTACCTCTTGATTCTATGTTCTCTCAAATTGCAGAGTAAATTCAATCATATTATAATCACTGCTTCCTGCGGATTACTTCAGCTCAAGCTCCTTTATCAAGTCTCATTGCATAACACTAAATCCAGAACTGCCTCTTCTCTAGTGGGATCCACCACATTCTCTCCAAAAAGCCATCTCGAAGACATTCCACAAATTCCTTTTCTTACAATCTACTACTGACCTGATTTTCCCAGTCCATCTGCATGTTGAAATCCCCATGGTCAATGTAACTTTGCCTTTCCTACACATCTTTTCTATCTCATGGTGTATCTTGAACCCCAGCTCCTGACTACTGTTTGGAGGCCTGTATGTAACTCTAACTATGATGTTTTTACTTTATCGGTGCCTCAATTTTACCTACACAGATTCTACACCGTCTGACTCTACTTCATTTCTTACCATTGATTTAATTTAATTTCTTACTTATAAGACAACCCCATCCTTTCTGCCGGCCGGCCTATCTTTTCAGCTCCCAATCCTGATCCACTTGCAGTCACACCTCCGCGATGCCCATCATGTCATACCTGCCAATTTTGATCAGTACCACAAGCTCATTTCCCTTATTCCTTCTACTGCATACATTCAGATATGACACCTCCAGTACCGTATTAACCCTCCTTCTTCATTCATTGTCATTCATTTAACCAGTGTGCTTGAAGTTTGATTGCTAACCCTTTTCATACATTCTGACCTCTTTGTGTCTGCGCTGAAGTTTTTAATAACCTCTCCTGAGTTCTGAACTCTTACCTCCTCCTTTAATTCAGGTTTTCTAATTTCCCCTGTAAGTGAACCCTCCCCTCTCCATAGTTAGTTTCAAGCCCTGTCTACAGCCCTAGTTATGCGATTCGCTCGGACTCTGGTCCTCCACGTCGTCAGGAAACTCCACTACATTTATCAAACTTGATTTTTTTTTTGTGTAAAATTGACTTTGATCGTACTGTGATTTTCTGAGTACTTCGTTATAATTTCCTGAATAATAGATGGCAGCACTTTCTGAGGACTGGGATCAGATAAAAGGCCTGCAGTTCCTTGTTCACTCTCTCACTCTTGAATAGCAGAGTTACATTTACTAATTTCTGATCTACTTAAATCATTCAATAATCTGCAAATTTTTCAAAGCTGGATGTTTTTAATAGTATTTATTGATGTACATACATATGAAAATTGTGTCTCAAAGTAATTGAAACATGCCTAAAATGCTTAATAACACTAAAAATCATTCACCTGCCTTTGAGCTTAGGACAGATTATTTCTACTGTTTCATCTCACCATGTAATTCAGGAGAGTGTAGCTGTGCTCTTACTGCTGGAACTTCCTGATGCTTCAGTTAATCTACCACACTGGAGGCAGTAGTTGAATACTTTCTCCAACTTTTAGGGCAGCATGGTGGCTCAGTGGTTAGCACTGTTGCCTCACAGTGCCAGGGTCCTGCGTTCAATTCCAGCCTTGGGACTATGTTACAGTTGCAAGTATATAGTCATGTTCCTACATGTAATAGTTACCTATACAAAAGTCAATTTCATTGAAAATTGCCTTTGCTAGTTTTGGCTTTAAATATTGTATTTTGGTCATATACCTTGTATTTGACCAAAATTGACCCTAGTGTTTCAAGCCAAAAAAATTTCACATCCAAAGGCTACATGGACTTGTGGAGAATGACCCTTTTGCTTTTAATGGTCAGGCTGCAATTGGAAAGGCAGAAGTGAAATTAACCAAGTACTTCTCAATGAGGATAATGTTGACAAAGAGATGTCATGAAAGTTATAAAGAGCTAATAACATTGGTGGCTTGGTAACTGAGTTCATAAATACTGATTCATTTTCTTTTGAAAAAAGCATGGGATGTTGTCTGGAACATTGCACAGTGCAAGAATAGATATGGACTCATTGACAAAACACTTGAAAACTGCAGCAATGGCTTTGTAAAATACAGTTAAAAGGCAGTTTTTTGCAGACATATCTGCTGTTACATCCCCACAAGAGCGATAACATTAGGTAAGCGGTCGGGGGCAAATGACACAGCAGATTGCAAAATCAGTCATTAAAATCTTTCCTCCCATTCGAGCCTCTGAAAGCTTCCTTACTCAATGCAGCTGTAGATTTCTTCCATTTGTTCTGCTTTTGTTTGCTTTATTACAAGAGGAATTGACTGTGAAAAGAAGGATGTCATGCTTCAGGACATTAGCGAGGTAGCATCTCGAATACAGCATGCAGTTTTGGGTTCCTTACTGAAGGAAGAATGTAAATGCCTTAGGGGTGATTCAGAGGAGATTTACTAGATTTGTACCTGGAATGAGTGGATTGTCTTCTGAAGATAGATTGAACAGGATTGGAACAGTTTCCATTAAAGCTTAGAAGAGTGAAGGAACACTTGATTGAAATGTACAAGATCTTGAATAGTCTTGACAAGGTGGAAATGGAAAGGATGTTTTTTCCTGTGGGTCAGCCCAGAACGAGGGAACACTGGTTTAAAATCAGGATCATCCTTTCAGGACAGACATGAGGAGAAATCTTTCCTGTCATTGGGTTATGTGACTTTGCAACTCTCTGCCCCAGAACTGGTGGGGGTTATTGAATATTTTTAAAAAAATGGAGGTGGTTTCTTGTGAGGCAGGGGAATCAAGGATTAATGGAATTCAAAATACAAACAGATCAGCCATGATCTTATAGAACGTCTCAGTGATCTACTTTTGCTCATATTTCATACAGTTGTATGCTTCGAGGTTAGAAACTTAGTAGATCTGCTGGACCTCACATTGAGCATCAGAGAGCAGGTTATTACTGAACAAGAGCCTCTTGATAGCATTATTGATGACCCCCTTCCTTCCTCTTGCCAATTATCAAGAACAGACTGGTAGGGAGGTAATTGATCAGATTGGTAATTGATTTTGTAATTGGATTTATTCTACTTTCTCTGAAATGGAAAATATGTGCAAAATTAAACTTACTTCAACAGATCAAAAATGAAGTACAGAGGAACCTTAATAATCCAGCATTCGATTATCCGAATATCGGATTATCCAGCAAGATTGCAGGGTCCCAAAGCTTGGCTAAACTATATTATCCAGAATTCAATTATCCAGAATTCGATGAACCAAATTAAATACTCCCTACTCGCGTCCTTTGAATAATCGAGCTTCCTCTTTAGAACCAATTCCAAGGATTCCTTGAGTGAAAGAGAGTAATGTTTTATTACCTGGTAACACTGAGTAAAATAAAATGACATGACATCTAACAGATATACAAACTTACAAAGAAGGCAGAGGGTTCCTATTGTTTACAAGAAAGTAAAGTTGCTCGTAGTTAACGTTTTTAAGAGTCCTTGAGTTCTGAGAGTGAAACCTGAGTCCCAATGGTTTAGCTAGTGGTGAAGCTTGTAGATAACCTGGATTTCACAATGACGGGTGCTTTTCACAAGTTGGCTTTTCACCAGCATTAATTTCTGAGATTGCAAGAAGAATAGAGGGGAGATCTTTCATTGACTGTTATCAGTCAATGATGTTCTCCTTGTCTTTTTGCTGAAAGACAGCTATTGCTATGTCAATCCTTTTCAAATTATCATGTGTTGTTTCATTTCAAATGGATAGAACATTAATCCAAAGAATTAATGCAGTGAATCTTGAGTTAAAGATGATTGACCTCCAACAACCATAACCATCTTCATTTGTGCCATGTAGAATGCCAGCCAAAGGAGAATTTATCCCTTGACTCGTGTTGTGTCTAATTTTGTTATGGTTCCTCAATGGCTTATTGTGTCAAATGCCATCTTGATGTTCAGGGTAGCCACCCTCACGTCATCTCTGGAGTTCAGTTCCTTTGTCCATGTTTGTACCAAGGCTGAAATGAGGATGTCTTATGATCTCCAGCATCTGCAGACCTCACTTTCTCCTCGATGACTTATAGACAACAACTGCAGAATGTCTGCAGCTGTATATGCAAGTATGAGTAAAATCTCTTGATGCCTCACTGAGTTTGAGTGTTTCCAGAGAAATACAGCAACTATGCACAGAGTGTTTTCCCTGTCTAGTCCTGTTTGAATTGTATAGCTTTCTATGAGAACCCTTTCATTCTTTTGAATTCCAGTGAATATAGTCCTCCTTGATTAAGATGGTCATTCCGGTGCAGCATGTTTCATATATCTATATAAGGGCACCTGGGGGAATGGATTCTGGGTAATCCAAGATGGAGGACGGGAAAAGTTTCTGGCTGTAACAGCTGCTCCTTTTTTGAGGTATTTTAGATGCTGGAGGTGATTTCCTCGAATTCCAGGAGCAGCAATTACTGTTTCATATGCTGTTGCATGGTTTTGGAACTTTGAAAAAAAAAAGTCAAAGCAACAACAGTTTTAAAAGGGAGAAGAACAGACAAAGGAAGCACATGGTGAGGTCATTGCAGGAGAGAGAGAGAGAGAAAACCTGCATAGTTACTGTCTTTGCTGTTTGAATTCATGTATCGCTGGACATCGGAGTGCATTTGGGAAAATTAACAAACAGTGAAATTCACAACTGATCTTGGAGGAACTGTTGGGTGATGTTCACAGCACAGAATCAGATAAGTTAATCATTGTTTTGAAGTGTAACCTACAGAGCATCTGCAGTAGTGAGTATAGTGGGTTCTTTCTTAATTATATGCTTTTAGAGATATGTCTCTTGATTAAACTTAAAATATAAGCCATAACTACTAATTTAACCTGGGGCAATGCTTGTAGAGGAATAAGACGGTGTTATTTTCTGGGTCTGTAGATTGTGAAGGAGCAAAAATGGCCTTTAATAGAGTGATATGTACTTCTTGTCAGATGTGGGAGTTTAAAGAGAGTTTAAGAGTTACTGCATATTATATCTGCCATAAACGCTGTTGGCTGCGAATCTTATCAGATCGAATGGATTGGTTGGAGAGACAGTTAGAAGCAATGAGGAATTTGCAACAGCAACAGTATGTGATGGATGGCAATTATAGGAAGGGGGGAAATCTCAGATACAGTCACATAGATGGGTTAACTCCAGGTAAGGTAAGAGAGGTCGGCACCTAGTGCAGGAGTCTTTTGTGGATATACCCATTTCAAACAGGAATGCTGTTTTGGAAAATATAGGGGTTGATGGATTCTCAGGGGAACATAGCACGAACAGCCAAGTTCTGGTATTGAGACTGGCTCTAATGCAACGAGGGGTACGTTGGGTTCCAAGAGATCAATTGTGTTAGGGGACTCTCTAGTCCGAGGTACAGACGGACGTTTCTGTGGCCAGCAGCGAAAAATCAGAATGGTGTGTTGGTTCCCTGGTGCCAGGAACAAGGATGTCTCAGAGAGGGTACAGAATGTTCTCACGGGGGAGAGGGGGCAGCAAGAGGTCATTTTCCACCTTGGAATCGATATAGGAAGGGAAAAGGTTGAGATTCTGAAGGGAGATTACAGAGAGTTAGGCAGAAATTTAAAAAGGAGGTCCTCAAGGGTAGTAATATCTGGATTACTCCCAGTGCTACGAGCCAGTGAGGGCAGGAATAGGAGGATAGAGCAGATGAATGCATGGCTGAGGAGGATTCACATTTTTGGATCATTGGAATCACTTTTGGGGTAGAA
>NC_057725.1:64098200-64099437 GCF_004010195.1 Chiloscyllium plagiosum
CGCCCACCTCCAACACACTGCATCCACCTGGACACCCCGCACTGGCCTATTACCTGCCCTCGACCTCTTCATTTCCAACTGCCGCCAGGACATTAACCGCCTCAACCTGTCGACCCCCACTCCAACCTCTCACCCTCACAACGCGCAGCCCTCCAATCCCTCTGCTCCAATCCTGACCTCACCATCAAGCCAGCAGATAAAGGGGGCACAGTGGTAGTCTGGTGCACTGACCTCTAAACTGCTGAAGCCAAACGCCAACTCAAGGACATCTCTTCCTACCGCCCCCTCGACCATGACCCCTCCCCCCCGTCACCAAACCATCATCTCCCAGACAATACAGAACCTCATCACCTCAGGAGAGCTCCTATCCACAGCTTCCAACCTCATAGTCCTGGAACCCCGCACTGCCCAGTTCTACCTCCTTCCCAAGATCCACAAGCCTGACTACCCTGACCGACCCATTGTCTCAGCATGCTCCTGCCCCACTGAACTCATCTCTACCTACCTCGACACTGTCCTATCCCCCTAGTCCAGGGGGGATACGTTCGAGACACCACCCACAGCCTCCACCTCCTCGAAGACTTCCGTTTCCCCAGCCCCCAGTGCCTCATCTTCACCACGGATATCCAATCCCTCTGCACCTCCATCCACCATGACCAGGGCCTCCAAGCTCACTGTTTTTTTCCCTCCAGATGTCCCCAACAGGACCCTTCCACCGACACTCTCATTCGTTTGGCTGAACCGGGCTTCACCCTTCACAATTTGTCCTTCGAATCCTCCACCTTTCTCCAGACCAAAGGGGTAGCCATGGGCACATGTATGGGACCCAGCTATGCCTGTCTCTTTGTTGGCCCCGCGAGGAGGTTGAGCAATTCATCAACTTCACCAACACATTCCACCCTGACCTTAAATTTACCTGGACCATCTCTCACACTTCCCTCCCCTTCCTGAACCTCTCCATCCCTATTAATGACGACCGACATGACACTGACATTTTTTACAAACCCACCAACTCCCACAGCTACCTGGATTACACCTCTTCCCACCCTACCTCTTACAAAAATGCCATCCCGTATTCCCAATTCCTCCGCCTCCGCCATATCTGCTCCCAGGAGGACCAGTTCCACCACAGAACACACCAGATGGCCTCCTTCTTTAGAGACCGCAATTTCCCTTCCCACGTGGTTAAAGATGCCCTCCAACACATCTCGTCTACATCCCGCACCTCCGCCCTCAG
>NC_057725.1:64099452-64103415 GCF_004010195.1 Chiloscyllium plagiosum
CACCTCCAAAAAGACCCCACCACCAGGGATATATTTCCCTCCTCGCCCCTTTCCGTCTTCCGCAAAGACCGTTCCCTCCGTGACTACCTGGTCAGGTCCACGCCCCCCTACAACCCACCCTCCCATCCTGGCACCTACCCCTGCCACCACATGAACTGTAAAACCTGCGCCCAACCTCCTCCCTCACCTCCATCCAAGGCCCTAAAGGAGCCTTCCACATCCATCAAAGTTTTACCTACACATCCACCAATATCATTTAGTGTATCCGTTGCTCCCGATGCGGTCTCCTCTACATTGGGGAGACTGGACGCCTCCTAGCAGAGTGCTTTAGGGAACATCTCTGGGACACCCGCACCAATCAATCACACTGCCCCGTGGCCCAACATTTCAACTCCCCCCCCACTCTGCCGAGGATATGGAGGTCCTGGGCCTCCTTCACTGCCGCTCCCTCACCACCCGACACCTGGAGGAAGAACGCCTCATCTTCCGCCTCAGAACACTTCAACCCCAGGGACTTCAATGTGGACTTCAACAGTTTCCTCATTTCCCCTTCCCCCACCTCACCCTAGTTCCAAACTTCCAGCTCAGCAGTGTTCCCATGACCTGTCCTACCTTCCTATCTTCTTTTCCACCTATCCACTCCTCCCTCCTCCCTGGCCTATCACCTTCATCCCCTCCCCCACTCACCCATTGTACTCTATGCTAGTTTCTCCCCACCCCACCCTCCTCTAGCTTATCTCTCCATCCTTCAGGCTCTCTGCCTTTATTCCTGATGAAGGGCTTTTGCTCGAAACGTCGATTTTACTGCTCCTCGGATGCTGCCTGAACTGCTGTGCTATTCCAGCACCACTAATCCAGGAGCGAACTCAACACAGTCCAGTGATTAAAATTTGGACCTTTGAATCATTATTAGACTCAAAACAGCTGTGTCAACTCTGTGTCAGTATGAACATTTCTGCTTAGTATCTTTCATGAATGCACTATCTCTGCACTTCATTTATTTCTTTGACAAATTTGTAACCAGGGTGCAGGGATAACTGTATCATTGCATTTCTGAAACCTTCTTACTTTCATTTCAAAGTTAGAAGGTTTTTCCTACACTTCTGTTATGACCAGCGCAATGTTGCATAAGTTGTTGTGGTCCAAGTTGGAGTATCCCAAATTGTTGAAGAATCCAGGTCAGGACGGGTGAACTGTCTTCCCCCCATTTATTCATCCAACCCCTTGGTTGGTCATAACAAGATCAATTTACAAAAAATCCCTTTCTCCAACAGCAAATGAATTTATATTTTCAAATGAACAAATTGAACCAGGTATTCTTGAACATCATGACTTAGTGACATTCTCCTGCCTTCTCCCATATGTTGTTTCTCTTTAAAGAACCATCTAATACCCCTCCTGAATGCCTCAATTATACCTGCAGATGCTGGAGATCAGAGATGGAAATGTGTTGCTGGAGAAGCGCAGCAGGTCAGGCAGCATCTAGGGAACAGGAGAATCGACGTTTCGGGCATTAGCCCTTCTTGAAGAAGGGCTAATGCCCGAAACGTCGATTCTCCTGTTNNNGTTTTTGATCCTTTTATGATTTGGAACAGTTTCTCCCTATGCACTCTACTAGCCCCCAAATGATTTTGAAGTGAATCCAAAACATTGATAAAAGCTGAAGTATATGCAAGTCAGTCTCTGGGTCCTTTGTGAAGAGTAGATCATAGGATCACAGGACCCCTACAGTGCAGAAGGAGGTCATTTGGCCCATTGAGTCTGCACTGAGCCTCCAAAGAGCATGCCATCCATCCCCTGCCATATCACATAGTACCACCTTTCCCATGGCTAATCCACTAGTCTACACATCCCTGGACACTACAGACAATTTCACCATGACCAATCCACCTAACCTGCACATCCTTGGAAGGAAACCAGAGCACCTGGAGGGAACTCACACAGACATGCAAACTCCACACAGACAATTGCCCAAGGGAGGAATCGAACCCAGGTCCCTGGTGCTGTGAGGCAGCAGTGCTGACAACTGAGCCACCGTGCCACTCTACAGATAATGGAGCGTTAGTCAATGAACAGTTGCGTTTCAGATTGTTGGCTTGACACACGAGTTGAAATGCTTTTGTCCTGCTTTCTTTTGATGGTAGCTGGCTTCCAGCACTCAGAGTGAGAGAGTCCTTTACCTTCAAATCAGGGGTAACCAGTGGATGGGGTTTCGAATGTGGCTTTCACATTACACTAGTTCTTGAATGACAAGTATGTCAATCCATTGGTACACTTGGACAGTTAGTCTCTTCCACGAGCACACCAGAGCTGAATTGGCTTTCAATCCCCATTCTTCAAATTCTTGAAAGGGGAACACACAAGAATATTATTCTCCAATTACATTCACAGTCTGAGGTAATTCTCAGAAGATTACAGTTCAGTTTGTGGTGCATTTCTCCCTTTTAAGTCAATCCCTTTCAAGTTTCCTTGACACTTCACAATGTGTAACCTTCCAGGGCCTCTCTTATGACAGTCAATGAATTTAGAACAGCAATCATCATACAGCTGCATGTCCTTTCTCTATATAACAAAGTATACGTTTTAATTCAAAGTTCAATCTGTCTATTAATAATTTGGGGTTATGATCCATGGTCCTGACATTTTGGCTACATACCTGTTTAGACTGTAGCAATTACTGTGTCTGGAACAGCTCAATCCTATACAAGCTATGTATCATGATGAATTTCAAGCTATGTTTCATGAGACTAGAATTCTCTCGAGCTCAGCCTAATTTACATTCCCAAATTCTACAAGATTATGTTGCTGGTTTATTTCATTCAATCAATCAAAAAGCTGCCTCAATCAACTTTTGATATCTTCTGCTGTCAAGGAAGAGAACTCCACACTCTATGATCCTCTGAGGGAACTACATTCTCCATATCTCAATCTTAAATGGCTGGCGTCTGATTTGTAAACAGTATGCTTGGGTTTTAGCCTCCTCCACAGTAGGAAGCAAACCCTCAGCATCACCCTGTCAAGTCTCCCCATGATCTGATATGTTTCAATAAGATCATCCCTCATTCATCAAAATTGAAATAGGGAAAGGCTCAAACTGTTTGAACTTTCTTTACTCTAAGAATAAGTAGAGTCAATGTTCGCTGAACTATTTTAATCAGCCTACTGTAAAATACCCCGAGAACATGTGGGATTTGAACTCAGATCCTCTGGCTCAGAGGTAGGGACATTACCAACTGACCCATTGTTTCAAGCACAATATATTCCATGCGTTCATCATAGTGAAAATGAACTCACAATATTTAACCTAATTCATTTTGCTTTATTACCTTGAAACCTCTGTGGACTAAAATAGTTTTCAAAAAGGCACTACTCACCAAAAATGGATCTTGTGAGCACCTGAGAAGTCATAGTGTCATCGAGATGTACAGCATGGAAACAGACTCTTCGGTCCAACCCGTCCATGCCGACCAGATATCCCAACCCAATCTAGTCCCACCTGCCAGCACCCGGTCCATATCCCTCCAAATCCTTCCTATTCATATACCCATTCAAATGCCTCTTAAATGTTACAATTGAACCAGCCTTCACCACATCCTCTGGCAGCTCATTCCATACACATATCACCCTCTGTGTGAAAAGGTTGCCCCTTAGGTCTCTTTTATATCTTTCCCCTCTCACCCTAAATCTATGCCCTCTAGTTCTGGACTCCACAACCTCAGGGAAAAGACTTTGCCTATTTATCCTATCCATGCCCCTCATAATTTTGAAAACCTTTATAAGGTCACCCCTCAGCCTCCGTATTTATCCTATCCATGCCCCTCATAATTTTGAAAACCTTTATAAGGTCACCCCTCAGCCTCCGACGCTCCAGGGAAAACAGCCCCAGTCTGTTCAGCTTCTCCCTATAGCTCAAATCTTCCAACCCTGGCAACATCCTTGTAAATCTTTTCTGAACCCTTCAAC
>NC_057725.1:64108666-64125075 GCF_004010195.1 Chiloscyllium plagiosum
GCCTCCTTCACCGCCGCTCCCTCACCACCAGACGCCTGGAGGAAGAACGCCTCATCTTCCGGCTCGGAACACTTCAACCCCAGGGCATCAATGTGGACTTCAACAGTTTCCTCATTTCCCCTTCCCCCACCTCACCCTAGTTCCAAACTTCCAGTTCAGCACTGTCCCAATGACCTGTCTTACCTGCCTATCTCCTTTTCCACCTATCCACTCCACCCTCTCCTCCCTTACCTATCACCTTCATCCCACCCCCACTCACCTATTGTACTCTATGCTACTTTTTCCCCACCCCCACCCTCCTCTAGCTTATCTCTCCACGCTCCAGGCTCCAGGCCTGTATTCCTGATGAAGGGCTTTTGCCCGAAACGTCGATTTTACTGCTACTCGGATGCTGCCTGACCTGCTGTGCTCTTCCAGCACCACTAATCCAGAATCTGGTTTCCAGCATCTGCAGTCATTGTTTTTACCCTGTGTTTAGTTAGCCTCAGCTTGGATTGCAGTAAAGTCTAACATATGACTGTAGAACCCTTGGGCTAAAGAGGAAATAAACAGTCAAGACTTCTGCTTCCAATTATCATCCAGCAAGGCTTTAATACATCGAAACAGTGTGATTGCCTGGAGCAGACATGATCGGGCTGAGTTCTAATTCACCAGAGCGTGAATACTGTGTCAACACTCATTGTCAAGTTGCACACAAGGATCCGAATACTTAAGTGAGATATTAAAGAATAACTAGCACCTGTAGTACTGCAACTCTGCAAAGAAAAACAGTACTTTTGTTGGAGGAGACATTTGTTGATTTGTAAAATAGGAAAGAGTTTATTAAAAGTTGATATGGCAGCCAGACAGAGAAGATATTCTATAGTTTATTCCTGATGGAAATAAGAAAAGTCTGGAACCAAGGATGTGACACTCACAGTGATAAATGGAACAAAACTTTCATCTGTAGATTTGAGAAACTATATGAAGTTGGAAATAATACATGGAGTTAATCAAATTGACACCATTCAAGGGGAAACTCAAATTGAAAACTCAAATATATAAAAACGCAGTTAACAATGAAATGAAATTTGAAAGGCTGAAATAGTTCTCCTGGTGGATACATTAATCTTCATTGGACTGAATTTGCAGCTAACAATTAATGAGGTGACTTTCCTGAAGATAATATCTCTCTTAAATATCCCATATTGTATTGGTTGCATTAAATGTTACATTGTTCTATGAAACAGGTTTGTCTGCTTGTTAAATACAAACATTTGCTTAATGTAAAAACCATGAAGAATGAGACTGAGACACCAATCTTGGAGTCATTAACAATTTTACCTGATTAGATTAGATTAGATTAGATTACTTACAGTGTGGAAAGAGGCCCTTCGGCCCAACAACTCCACACCGACCCTCCAAAAAGCAACCCACCCAGACCCATTCCCCTACATTTATCCCTTCACCTAACACAACGGGCAATTTAGCATGGCCAATTCGCCTAAACTGCACATCTTTAGACTGTGGGAGGAAACCGGAACACCCAAAGGAAACCCACGCAGATACAGGGAGAATGTGCAAACTCCACACAGACAGTTGCCTCCCAATTTTAAGTGTTTTGATGTCAGTGCCCAGTCCTTGGTTTACTCAGTACCATTATTCTGGTGGGGTTAAGACAATAAATTTCTTTTCAATGAGTCATCACAAAGATAAGTGAAAATAAAGACAATGTTAATGACGTGCACCATATCTTCAATAAAGAATGGGTCAATTTTGACTTTTGACAATGACTGCAATTTGCCCTTGCAAACTGAAAATTCTTTCTTTTGAAGCCGAGGAAGGATGATAAAGGAAATAAGTTGAGTTGGTCGTATCAACAGGGGGATCCTAATATAATGAGTACATAGTAAAACTGACCCACATCTCTTAAAGGTAAGGTGTGTTGTGGATGCTGTTAATGTTGAGATCATTCTGAATAATATGCTGTGAGAGAGACAACAATTACTGACCATGCACTAAGCCATTCAGATGATGCATTGGAGATCTTGATTGAAATGCTGTAAGAAGCATAGATGTCCTGTACCTTCAATAGGGGCAGAGCTACTTCAGATACATTCAGAAGAAATGTCTAACCTGAAGAGAGAAAGCAGCTTCTGTATGGAGATGTCAAAGAAAATTCCAAGAAATGAATTACTCTCTCTCATATTTCCTCTGCGAGATGCTCTTTCTGCAAATCCCCTATTGAAAGGAAAATGGGAAAAAATTATATATCCAGAGACACTGAAAGAGTTAAACCAGCAAATGAAAATCTGCGAATCAATGTATCCGTAACTGCCATTTCCATTTTCCATTCCCCACTTGTGTTATTTGTATTTTGTCTTGTCTGTTTGTCTGTTTATGAGTCATTTTAAATAGGCAAAGTTAAAGTTATGGAGTTATAAGTTGCAAATGATTCATTTTGCCATTAGTTAACAACTGTTTGATTAAAATAAATAGATTTTGTTTTGTTAATGGAGCACATATTCTTTTAATCTGACTGACACATTTAGAATAAATTATGCAATTTGGTTGTTTAATCAAATTACCATATTCTTGATGACTTCAGGAATAATTTGGCTTGATTTTCCATATACTCTCCCAAATCTAGTATATGGAGCTTCAAATGGAACTCCCTACTAACTATCCTCACTGGATGGTTCTTTCCCATCACTTCCCAAGCTAGAGTAGCAAGCTAGCACACACCGACAAGGTAGAATGCCATAATTTTTTATACTTATAAAGAGAGGTTTGAAGTTAGTGATGGCATTAATATTACAGCTGGAACCCAGAAACAACCACTTGCTGTTTGAAAATCAATTTAACAATTCATATCTCACCCTGCCTCACAGAGGTCTTTTCAACAACCAAAAGATTTGAGAATTGCAGGCCCAAGTCACCACAAGCACTGACTGGCCTTTTGGTTTTAATACTGCTATCAATTTCAAATAAAGTGCAAGAGTACAAGATCCAGGCTGACAAACTTTCATATTGTGAGATTGGTGGTATGATGTGTATTAACTATCTCCTGGTGTGACACAGGACACTCAATTGGCACAGGTGAAGACAATGGACAGAGAATGTGCAGACTTCACAGCCTCTATTATTTCTGTATTCTTTGCTTAGCCATCCACACTTTCCATTTCTCCTCATCTCTTCCATTGTTCCACTAAAATGGTTCAATCATGGCGATGGCATTGGCGGCAGTGAGTGGGCCCAGCAGCCCAGACTCATGGCGGCATTGGAGGCAGATTTGGGTTCCCGGTGGCTTCTGCATCATCGAGACGGTCCAAGTACCCGCTCATAGCTGCTGCTGTGGAGGTGAGTTTGGGTTTCCAGCACAAATTCAGGGAGGCTGTGGCAGAGGTGGGTTTGGGTCCAGTGTGAGACCCTGCAACATCTGCAGCATCAGCAAGGTAGGCCCGAAGCAGACTCATGGTGGCAGAGTCATGGTTTGGGCTGGTGTGGTACCAGGCAGCATTGATGGAGCCTGCATCAGTATTGTCCTGCAAGGACACAGTGGCGAGGGCATCATTGGAGACAAGATGGTGCCAAAGGGTAGTGACTTTCATTCCAGTGGCGAAAGGGACTCGTGCCTGTCCACCTGAGCCATGGCCCAAGGCAGCCCTTTACAAGAAGAACTGTAAACTTGAACAGCCTCTTTGTTTCTTCACCTTTCTGCCTTTATATTCCATGTTTTGGTTTGTTTTTCTGTGTTTTAAGGTGGCACTGGAGAGTGGCGATACTATACGACACTTTTCACTGTATTTTGTAACAAGAGACACAAGACAATAAATAAATCAAATCATCATCAACTCAAATGGGTGTAGCTGAAAAGCCCAGGGGTCACAGTCATTGGTAACGGTTTCCCAGTTGTCTATGTTATTGTCCGTAAGTCTTCCTATGCCACTTATGGACATTGTTGTTGAGGAGCTGTGAGCACCAGCAGGCTGTGATCTCCTGAGTTGGAGATTGGATGCTGCACTGAGATTCCATTGATTGTACAGGGCGCCTATTACTACAAAGAGGTGCTTATCCCCATTACATTAATTACTCCCCCCCCACCCCACCCCCAACATTTGGAGTTTGATCGCAGGCAGATAGACAAAACGTAGCAAAGGTTTTGAATTACCATATTTCAAAGGATTCACTGGAATTGCTTGCCTTCATTTTTCAGTGAGGGTCAGTTACAGTCTACTGACAGTTTTCTGAATTGGTGGAAAATTCGAGTGGTGAGTTTCAAAGTTTGGAAATCCCAGCTGCTATTACATTCACTTTTCAGAACAAACTGCCTCCTGCCAGTTAGGCTATATTAGCACTGCAACGTGTGGTGGTGCAAAGCTATTTTACTGTCAAATGTTGTTATAGTTGCAGTATAAATACAGGCTTCAGATAACTTTAAATATATTGAATGCAGACATTTCAGCAGTTCATATTAACTTTTACGAAATACGGTTTTGTATAACTGGAGTACTATGTCAATTTTTAGGCTCCACTCTTTAGTCAGCATGTGACTGAATTAAACAGGGGGCAGTTAAGATTAACAAATATGGTTCCAGGGCTAAGTGGCTTCAGTTGCAAGGATGCATTGGAGAGGTTGGGGTGCTTATCCTTTGTGAAGAGAGGGTTGTGAGAAGATTTGATGGAGGGGTTCAAAATCAAGGCAAAGTAACAAAAAGATGCGATAAGTAGTGAGTATGTGGAATCCGTTGCAAATTTAATTGTGACTATCAAGAAAGAATAGTAAATGCACTTAAAGAAAACAGTCCAGAGTGTTATAGGGAGGGAGCAGGGAGAATGGCATTAAATAATTTTTTCTTGCAGAGAACCAGCACAGGGTTAGCAGGCTGATTGGATTGTCATTGTGCTGGAACCATTCACTAATTTTATGATTAGGCAGAAGAGATTTACCAAGATGTTGCTAGGAATACAGGGTTTGAGTTATAAGGAGAGGTTGGATCGGCTGGGACTTTTTTTCACTGGAGCATAGGAGGTTGAGAGGTGAACTTATAGAAGTTTATAAAGTCATGAGGGGCATGGTTAAGGTGCCCTTTCTCTCGGGTGGGGGATTTCAAGACTAGAGAACAAATTGTCAAAGTGGGAGGAGATAGATTTAAAAAAAAACATGAGGGACAATTTCATTTTTTAGACAGAGAACGGTTCATGTGTGGAATCAGCTTCCTGAGGAAGTGGTGAATGCAGGTACAGTTTCAATGTTTAAAAGACATTTGGATAAGTAGGTGGATAGGAAAGGTTTGGAGTGATGTGCACCAAGCATAGGCAAGTGGGATTAGTTTAGCTTGGGACTATGGTTGGCATGAACTGGTTGGACTGAAGGATCTGTTTCTGTGCTGTATGACTTTATGACTCAACCCTGCAGTCGGGGTCTATTGGGACTATTTTGCCTGGAGCCTGAGGGGTGATCTTATGAAAGTGTGAGGGACATGGATAGGGTGAATAGTCACGGTCTTTCCCCCAGGATAGGGGAGTCCAAAACCAGAAAGCATAGATTTAAGGTGAGAGGGGAACGATTTAAGAGGGACCCGAGAGGCAATGTTTTCATGCAAAGAGTGGTGCATGTGTGGAATGTGCTGTCAGAGGAAGTGGTGGAGGCTGGTACAATTACAGCATTTAAAAGGCATCTGGATGGTAATATGAATAGGAAGGGTTAAGAGGGATATGGGCCAAATGCTGGCAGGTGGGAATAGTTTAGGAAGTTTAGGAAACCTGGTCAACATGGACAAGTTGGACCAAAGGTTTTGTTTCTGTGCTGAATGACCGGGCTTTATACATATCGAAGGAGTTATTCAGCCACAATTCTGAAGCTAAGTCAAGCTGTCACTAAATGGAACCATAAATCTAAATTGATTATCAGAGTTAATCTACAGGTTAATGATGGAGCAGGTGATGGGCTTGGATCTAATGTACAGGACAGGATGTGGGAAAAAGGAAGTGAAAATAATTTATTGGAATATTTGAACAGTTAGATCATAGAATCACTACAGTGTGGAAGCAGGCTATTCAGCTCCTCTATGGAGCATCCCACCCATCCCTGTAATCCTGCATTTCCCATGGCTAATCCGCCTAATTGCACACTATTGGCAATTTCCAATGGCTAATACAGCTAACCTGCACATCTTTGGACTGTGGGAAGGAAACTAGAGCACACCCACAGGAGGAAAATGCCAAACAGCCAACTACTCGAGGCTGGAGTTGAACCGGGGTCCCTAGTACTATAAGGCAGCAGCACTAATCCACTGAGCCACTATAATCCCATCATATGTATACTTTCCTGGGTTTTGTTTTGACACTGGTGGGAAGATGCTAAAGTGATATGTGCTATTATTGAGAAACACCCTGTAACTTGTAAATTGTGCTTTCAATATGGAATTTTAATTTTAAAACCCCACATTATATGAATTCAGCCATTCAACTGAGCACTTGAGAATGGCTGGGAAATCTAAACACAAAAAAATTTAAAATCCGAGGGATGTTAATTGATGCTAGATAGTCCATTATTATGATGTACATATGCCATATTTTATCCAGGTCAATGTGAGAAACTTGGTTAAAGGACCAGAAGTTGGAGAATGACAAAGAAGGTCACATTAATTTCGAATCACTCAAGTGTAATTGTCAGGGGTGACTGATGCCAGAAGTGTAAGATTGTTGAGGGGTTTGTTCCTCACTCCTTCCACACATTACATATCTATGTTCCTCAGGTGCAGTTTCTCTTCTAGTTTAAAAAGAAATTGTTGCCTTTTGTAGCAATATTTCCTTAGCAGAAAGATATATTTTAAGTTTAAAATACTCAGATGGAGAGTAAAGTTTTAAATCAGATTATTCAACTGTGTGAGTCAGTTACAGTTGGAAAGGGATGGGGGAAGTCAATTGTACAAGTTGTAGTTACCGTTGTGAAGATCATGGCAGTGATGGCAGTGGCTGGGGGCCTGGAGCAGGGACTTTAGCGATCAGCCATAAAGTGGCTGGTGCGCTTAGGCAGAATCCTGGCAGGCAACGGCATTGTGGGAACAGCTGGGGGCCCGGAACAGCGCCAGAGCGGGCACTGTGTCAGGCTGTGGTGAGGCAGCTGGTGAGCCCTGATAACAGAGGGCAGTGAGACGGCAACACAGAGGCACCGGGATCAAAAGATCAAGCCCAGCGTGGGGGGGAGAGAGAGATCCCAGGGTGGGGAGAGAGGAAGATCGAGCCCAGTGTTGGGAGTAGGGATTGAGCCCTGTCTGGGAGAATGGAGACCAATGCAGGGGAGAGAGATCCAGCCTAGTGCAGGGGGCAGAGAGATTGAGCCCAATCCGGGAGAAATGGAGACTAGTGCAGGGGGGGAGAGACAGAGGCCAGTGTGGGAGAGATCAAGCCCAGAGCAGGGGGAGGGAGAGAGAGAGGCCAGTGTGGGAGAGATCAAGCCCAGTGCAGGGGGGGTGGGGGGAGGGAGGGAGAGAGAGGCCAGTGTGGGAGAGATCGAGCCCAATGCAGGGGGAGGAAGATCAAGCCCTCATGGGGAAATCCTCGTAGAGTGACTGCAGACCCATAGCTCGAGAAGGACAATAACTTGGAATTTTTAACTTTATTTCTCATTCATTCCTTTGTAATGGGAACAACTGTACTGCTGAACTTTTAACTTGCGTCTTTATTTTTCTCCTTTTTACCTATGATTTTGTACCTAAGATGGCAGCATGAGGGTTGACATTGTAAACATTTCACTGTACTCGTTATCCCTATACTTGAGTGCATGTGACAATAAAATCTAGTTCTAGTTCTAATTCTAAGGTGGAGTCAGCAGGACCAGGAGTTTGAGTCAAATAGATAACCCTGCCATTAAGAGGCTCACTAAGTCAATGCTCCAGAAACTAATGCTACCATTCCCAGGTGAGGAAGACAATCAATTCAATACATTGCTCATAAGGACAGGGTGACATAGGACACAGAATTTTACGTGAACAACATTTGAACTCTACCTATTGAAGATAAGGTAAATGAGACTAACTGTCACTTACTTTCTCTTTTACTGGCATTGTCACTCTCTCTTTCTCTCTCTCTCTCTCTCATAATCTCTTTCATGTGAACATTTCCTCTCTCCTTCTCAGTGAAACTGTCTCTCTCTCTCTTTGTCTCTCTCTCTCTCTCTCTGATATGAGTTTGCCTCGGAACTTAGTTGATGCAGCAATGCTTATGTTACATCCTTCATAAAGTAAGAAACAGGGTGTGGACATCATGGTATTGAGGAGTCGAACAGAAGCTTATTACAGCTAACTATGATACAAATACGTGAGATTATAATTCAGTAGCGTGCTTCCTGTACACTGTCATGCTTCAAGTGACCATGGGGTAAGACAGGGTACAGGACCTTCATACCCTCAGTTCACATGCACTGTCTGTTAAAGATTTACTGATGCACTAACTGTGAGAAATAACACAAGTGCTCTCTCTCTCTCTCTTTCCCACCCACTTAGTCGCTCACACAGTCTGTCACTTATTCTCAGGCACCAGCTCCACAATTTTGACCACAGTCTTTTAAGGGTCAGTGCTTGTAAGGGAGGATGAGAGCCTTGTCTTTCCCATTCCTCACCTGGAAACAGGGTCTCTCTTTTCCCTACACACCCATCAGACAACATAGAGCTCATCCTCCCATCCAGTAACACCAAGGTAAGTCCAGTGGTATTACAAAATTAGTTCACCATGAGGTGTAACTTCTTAGAAGTCAGTGTCCAATAATAGTTCCTTGGTGAGCTGGGTCCAAATGTTTTCCTTCTTACAGGCAAAGTGTCAGCTTCTTTCCAGTCAGTAACTTGGAGACAGAGATGGAGGGTCTGAGACAAACCGCCAACTCAGATTTTAGAACCTGTTCTCAAACAAAAGCAGAAGTTGCTGGCAAAGCTCAACAGGTCTGGCAGCATCAATGAAGAGAAATCAGAGTTAACGTTTCGGGTCAGGTGACCCTTCCTCAGAACCTATTACTGAGTTCTGAAAACATAGCAACATCCAACTGCTGTTGAGGTTTCTCATTGACAGAACCATGTCATTCCATTGCTTTCCTAGCACTTTTAAAACAAGTCACTGGAATTCATTGTGAGTTTTTTTGTACATGGTTATTTTGTCCAAGCAGTAGGGGAATGGGTACTTAATCTAGGTTAGAAGTTCGGCACAACATCGTGGGCCGAAGGGCCTGTTCTGTGCTGTATTGTTCTATGTTCTATAGCAACATCCAACTGCTGTTGAGGTTTCTCATTGACAGAACCAAGTCATTCCATTGCTTTCCTAGCACTTTTAAAACAAGTCACTGGAATTCATTGTCAGTTTTTTTGTACATGGTTATTTTGTCCAAGCAGTAGGGGAGGATATCTAAGATGTCACAGCACTGGATGTCTGGTCAGAGTGAGCTTCATCCAACAACTTGATACTTTGGTGGTGAGAATCATTCTAGAAACAATTATTCAGAACACACTTAACCACCACATAGGAAAATTGTACATCGATTCAAAAGAGTCAGCATGGATTTCTTCAGGGAAATTTGTGTCCAACTAACTTGCTGGAATTTTCTCAAGGGGTTACTAGAAGAGTTGAGCAAAGCTGTTGATATAGTGTACATAGAATTCTAAAAGGCTTTTGATGCAATGGCACAAAACAAATGGAAGTGTGGGCCTTGGAATAAAGGTGACTGTAGCAAAATTCATTGAGGGATAGGAAACAAAGATAAATGGTGAAAGGGTAATTTTCAGGTTGGAAGTCGGTTTGTAGTGGAGCTCCCTGGGTTCAGGATTGGGACCTTTGCTTTTCCTCATATGGAAGAATGGTCTAGATCCTAGTATGCAGAGGGAAATTTCAAAGTTTGGAGATGACAAAAATCCTAGGAGAATTGTAAACTGTGAGAAGGACAGTGTGGAACTCCAAAAGATCATGGACAAATGGCAGGTGAAATTCTGTGTGGAGAAGTATGAAGTGAAATGCTTTGGTACAAAAATATGAAAAAAGGGGAACTTTTCTAAAAGGTGTGCAGGAGCAGACGGACCTGGGTGTTTATGCACCTAAGTCACTAAAGAACAGCTAAAGAAAGCTGTTAATAAATTTGTACAATGACCTGGGCTTCATTGATAGGAGCATTAAGTACAAGAGCAGGGAGGTCATGGTGAATTTACATAAGTCACTGGTTAGACCTCAGCTGAAGTACTGTGTACAGTTCTGGGCACTACACAAAAAAGAAGGATGTGCAGGAATTGAAGAGACTGCAGAAGAGTTTTACAAGAATGGTTCCGGGAACAGGGACTTCACTTATAAGGAAAGATTGGAAAAGTTGCAATAGTTATTTTGGAGAGGAGAAGGCTAAGAGGGGATTGTATACATGTTTTCAAAATCATGAGGTTTAAACAGGATAGGGACAAATGTGTACTGCTCAAATAAGGATCAAGAAGCACAGGGTTATAGCCACAGGGTTATAGCCGCAGGGTTATAGCCACAGGGTTATAGCCGCAGGGTTATAGCCACAGGGTTATAGGCACAGGCTTATAGTTTTAAACTGTTTTAAAAAAGAAGCAAATGCAGGTGAGAAAGAAAACATTTACACCCAGCAAGTAATTAGGATTCGGAATGACCTGTTGGAAATTTGGTGGAGGCAGGTTCAATTGAGGCATTCAAGAGGGCATTAAATGGTTATTTAAAATAAACAGTGTGTATGGGTTACTGGGCAAAGGCAGAAGATTGTCAGTAAGTTAAAAATGCTCAGAGAGCTGGTGCAGACATGATGGACTGAATGGCCTAACTCAGCAACATAACAATTCTGTGATTCTGGGTTTACTTTTCTCGTTCTCTCTCTCACAAGCTCACCAATTTCCAGTCTCATTGAATGTCACCTTTAAACTCCTCCAGTGACCTTTGAACTTTCCTAGGTACTGAAAACATTGCAAGTAACTAATATTTTGGAAAAGCCACTTCTTGGCCACGGAGTGTGCTCTGACTGTTACATTCGCACAGACTATTGGCTCTGACAGTGCAACGAATGCTTACCAAAAGAACAATTCATCTCAAAATAGGCAACCTCAGTATGTGAGATGTTATGAATGGTGCGGAGCATTGTGCAATCATCTGAGACCATTCCCAGTGCTGATGGAGAGAAGGTCAGTGAAGAATCAGCTGCTGAAAATGGTTAGGCCTAGGACAGTACTATAAGTAACTCAGTTAAAAATCACACAACATCAGGTTATAGTCCAACAGGTTTAATTGGAAGCACACTAACTTCCACTAGCTAGTATGCTTCCAATTAAACCTGTTGGACTATAACCTGGTATTGTGTGATTTTTAACTTTGTACACCCCAGTCTAACACCGGCATCTCCAAATCATAAGTAACTCATGTGGTGATGTTCTCTGACTAAGGTGATTGACCTTGAATAATCGCAATCATTTAGAGTTACCTGGGAACCAATCACAGTTGTTGGCAGGGAATTGAGAATTGGTCGCTACCCATAAACTAATCAACTTCTGGTTCCAGCAAAAGCTGCATCGGAAAACCCTTTGGTTTGAAATTGTGTAAAACTCAAATTACACTTACAGCTTGTTCAAACTATTATTTGCACTATACCTGCAAAAGGGTGTCAAAACTGCAGCCACCCTTTCAGACACTGGTTTTAAGACAACTGTTTCTCATTTCAGTCTACTGTTTTTAAGAATTGTGACCCATACCGTTAGGACTGAGCCCTGCATTTCTCACTGGCAATTCCCAACCTGGCTTCTTCAGAAATTTAGGAGCAAATTACCCCAGGTGTTGGAATCTGTCCTGAAAACAAAAAATGCTGGATTGTACACCGGGGATTGTACCTGAAATTCCATCATGTTCCCTTGAAGTGCAGGATAACTGGTGGAGGAGATCAAACCACATCCACCCTTTCCTCACTTCAGTAGGTGTCTTCTCTGAGAACTCCAAAAGTCACATTTGGGAATATTTATTCTCACGCTGTTCTCATTTCTTTGTTCATTGTGAACACCCACCTCACCCATCCATCCACCCAACAAAAGTGAACCTCTTCCCCTTCACTCCCACCCCATTTGACAATGATCACACCACCCCCACCACCCCCCCCCCCTCCCCCAACCTAAAATGATCACCCCAGACATGATCTGCTCCCTGGCTAATGCCACAAAATACTTCCCCACCTTTCCCCAACACACACACACAGCCTCACCCCCTCTACTATGTTGACACTTTTGGCGATGGCCGGACAGGGAGCAGAGATTCCACAAGGTGGGTTAGGAGAGCGGAGGTGAGGAAGGAGGTGTCAGGTTTATGGCTGGATGGTGGGGTTGTCAGGCCAGCTGCAGAGACATGTGAGTTTCAGGGTAATGGGAGGAGGAGATACTCTTTTTTAATATAAAATCCCTACAGTGTGGCAACAGGCCCTTCGGCCCAACAAGTCCACACCGACCCATCGAAGAGAGAAATTTCGCCCAATAGACCAGAGACCACAAACGAGGATTGTGGCAAAATTGATAAGTGGTTTATTAAACAAAGCAATACTGTGGAAGAGAAATTGACCAGGCTGACACAGCACTGATTCTCTGCACAGATGGCCAGAGTGCTCTTCCCAGAACTGAAGGTGCAGACATGCTTTATAGGGGCACAACACAAAGGTGATAATTGGAAAGCAGTTACAGTACAATGGTGAAAATTGTAAAGTGATTAAAACAAGAATAAACTGAATGGAAGTTAATCAAATGTCTGGCAGGAGCAATTCCTTTGTAATTGACACAGGAGATTACACCATCTCCGTGAGTGGGTGTGACTGTCTTCTAGAGGATTCTTCATTGTACTTCCCATCCACGTGAATATGTGTAAGTGTCCCTTCTCCTGGCATTCAGGTGTGCCATTGTATTCTTCCTGCAAACAAAGTCTTCCAGGGTCTCTCAGTCTGCCTCTTTGTTTATGCGGCATCGGTTTCAATGGAAAGTGAGCCTGCCTTTAGGGTATTGGGACCTCAGTGCTAATTGGGGCTGGGAGCTTTACTGTGAAGGCTGTTTGGGAAGTGTATTCTCTGGTCTGGGAATAGGTTGGCCATGTCTAGTTTCTTTGTTAGTCTGTTTGGCCAAGATTGGTTTGGAGATGCCGGTGTTGGACTGGGGTGTACAAAGTTAAAAAATCACACAACACCGCTCCTTCATCGGGTGGTTGCAAGGAGCAGCGCTCTGAAAGCTAGTGCTTCCAATTAAACCTGTTGGACTATAACCTGGTGTTGTGTGATTTTTAACTTTGGCCAAGATTGGGGCATTGTGGGTGTGTTCTGTATGTGTAGGCAGGCTTGATTTCCATGTCTTGCAGGCCAGCTTCTGTGTTTTTTTATGTAGCCATGCTGTGATTGGGCAGGGTAGCAGATCTTTTACCCACACCCTCCTAGACCCATTCCCCTGCACTTATCCCTAACTATTGCACTAAACCTGCACATCCCTGAACACTATGGGAACTTAGCATGGTCAATTTAACCTGCACATCTTTGGACTGTGGGAGGAAGCGGGAGCACCCGGAGGAAACCCACGCAGACACAGGGAGGATGTGCAAACTCCACAGACAGTCACCTGAGACTGGAATTGAACCTGGGACCCTGGCATTGTGAGGCAGCAGTGCTAACCACCGAGCCATCATGCTGCCTTTCAAAAATAGTAAATCACTTAATATTTTCTCTTTCACTATATTTATCATTGTAATATTTCACATTAATCCTTCTGAACTTGGCCCAACATTCCAATGGCCAGGCAATTGTCAAAGCTGTTTAGACTGCAGTTGTGCATCGGAACCATGTGGAATTCTTGATGCAGCTGATTGTGAGGGAATTGGCCAAGGAATTGGCAATTCCCATAAGCAATTCCATATGCCTGGAAGTCTCTATAAGAGGCCATTGAAGTCTGGGAGCTTACTTCCCTTAAGCTTCATAGTTACCCAGGGAAGGTTAGAAATTAAAACTTAGTCTTACACCTAGATAACTGTCCTTTTGATGCTCCCCAACTGCCACTGCACTCCCTCAATTAGTCCACTCAGCAACACCAACAATCATAAGTGAGTAACATGCAAGACACCTCTCTGACCTCTCATGGAACCCTCATAGCTAACTCCGATCAATGCTCCCTCATCGACCTGACCCGATTACCCCTCTTCAACTGACCCTGCCAGATCTGACTGATTCCTTTCCTGGACCCAAAGCCACTCCTGTGCTGTGAGCCTGGCCTGTCCGCGACCCAACTTCTCTTCATAACAGCTCTCACACCCCCTGCTTGAACATGGGGGTGGGATGGAGCCTCAGTGATTCCACCCTCGTGTGATTGTCTGTGTGGAGTTTGCAAATTCTCTCCGTGCCTGTGTGGGTTTCCACCGGGTGCTCTGGTTTCCTCCCACAGTCCAAAAGGTGTGCAGATTGATGTCCATAGTGTTCAGGGATGTGTAGGTTAGCTGTATTAGTCAGGGGTAAATGTAGAATAATGGGGAATGGGTTTGAGTGGGATACGCTTCAGGGAGTCGGTGTGGAGAAAGTGAGGACTGCAGATGCTGGGGATCAGAGCTTAAAAATGTGTTGCTGGAAAAGTGCAGCAGGTCAGGCAGCATCAAAGGAGAAGGAGAATCGACGTTTCGGGCATAAGCCCTTCTTCAGGAGTCGGTGTAGACTTATTGAGCCAAAGGGTCTGTTTCCATACTGTAGGGATTCTATAAGAAAGCAAGTGGTTCACCAGGCCCAGGGGGAACGTATCCAAGGTCAAAGGAGCACCAAAGGAGAGCCCAAGCATTGCTCACCATGTTGTACCTGATATCTTCACTATTGATAGATTTGTTGCCTGTATTTTGCTAGAGCCTGCTTTGTCTAGTGTGGTGAAGGAAATCATGTGTTAGTCTAATGTGACGTGTTTCTTGTCTAAAACATGACATAATATGTAGATATGGTACATACTCTAGAAGACCCACAAAGAAGGTCATGCCTCCTTCGAGATTCAGAGCTGTCCAAGTTCATTACATATTATCATGTTGGGCCGTATTGTATGCCATTCTTGGCATTAACCGTTTCAGAGCTAAACACAGTACACAACAATAGTGAAGGCTGTCCATCATTTTTCAATCCCTTCTGGCAGCAGGATGATACCACAGATCTGAAGGACTGCTAATATTGTAGCTATTTGGATCAATCTGTTCAGAGGTTCATTTAGATTCCCCACAGTGTGAAAACAGGCCCTTCAGCCCATACCGACCCTCCGAAAAGTAACTCATCCAGACCCATTCCTTTCTGACTAATGCACCTAACACTATGGGCAATTTAGCGTGGCCAATTCACCTGACCAGCACATCGTTGGACTGTGGAAGGAAACTGGAGCACCCAGAAACAGACAGAGAGACACAGGGAGGATGTGCAAACTCCACACAGAGAGTTGCCCGAGGCTGGAATCGAACCTGGGTCCCTAGTACTGTGAAACACCAGTGCTAACTGCTGAGCCACCGTGCCACCCTGCTTGACACATTGCATAGCACCCTTAGGAAGTGAGAAAGGCATGGTAGGATTTAAACTGAGAACCTCTGGTTTACAAGACTTTTACAAGGTTTACAATTTCTTTAACCCAATTTTGTACCCAATTTAGGGAACCACTGCTAAGAGAGAGAAGCTGTCCTGTTCATCCTCAACTTTACTGAGAAAGCTGTTTAGGAGAGTGTTGTATAAGACCTGAAAAACTGACAAAGCTGTTCTCCTAAAAAGCCTCTGAACTCTGTCAGATTCCTAAATGACTGGTATCTGTAAGGTCCCAGTGAAAAGTACCTGTGTTTAGTTACATTTTTTATTTACTATTTCAAAAGCTACTCTTTATTCATAAAAGATATCCTTATGTATAATACATAGTCACAAACACAGATCAGTTCTGTACAGTCACGTATCAAGGAAACAAACTTGTGTTTAGTTCCACCAGTGGGTGACTGACTGAAAGCCATCATGAACATTTCACACCTTATCCTTTTATCCCTTCAAGAACTAACTGCTATTTGGTTAAAGTATATTTTTCTTCAAAATCCATATGTGCAGAGAAAATTAATTATTTTTAAGTTGGTGTGTACATATGTGTGCGCTGGGGTTATTTAGAAAGATAAGTATTTATACTCTCTTATTCTAAACTATGTATTAATCAGCCATACATTTTTGCCAATGTAAAAACAATGACTGCAGATGCTGGAAACTAGATTCTGGAGTAGCATGGTGCTGGAAAAGCACAGCAGTTCAGGCAGCATCCAAGGAGCAGGAAAATCCGACGTTTCGGGCAAAAGCCCTTCATCAGGAATAGAGGCAGAGAGCCTGAAGGGTGGAGAGATAAGTGAGAGGAGGGTGAGGGTGGGGAGAAAGTAGCATAGAGTACAATAGGTGA
>NC_057725.1:64128050-64132979 GCF_004010195.1 Chiloscyllium plagiosum
ACTTGTCCTACCTGTCAATCTTCCTTCCCACCTATCCACTCCACCCTCCTCTCTGACCTATCATCTTCATCCCCACCTCCATTCACCTATTGTACTCTATGCTACTTTCTCCCCACCCCCCCCCTCCTCTCATTTATCTCTCTACCCTTCAGGAACTCTGCCTGTATTCCTGATGAACAGCTTTTGCCCGAAACATCGGATTTTCCTGCTCCTCGGATGCTGCCTGAACTGCTGTGCTTTTCCAGCACCACTCTACTCCAGAGATACATTTTTTGCCAAATAAATCTTGCTTACACAATAAATACTTTTGCTATTTATTAAAGGAATCAATTTCTTTTTATTCCAGATCTAATATAAAGGTATAAAATTTGGCCATAATGGCAACTGGGTCAGGCATTTAAATATATGTTGTGATTAATGGAGTGGTGAGATTAGAGAGAAGCATAAACCCTCCGATCACGGTCAGAACTTGTGTACATTTGTAGTGTCGGAGATTACATACCCTATGGCCCAAGAGCTGGAAAGTTGGATCAGACTGGATAGATGCTTTTCAGCAGACAGACCTGTTGGACAGAATGAGTTCACTCTGTGACATATGGTTTGATGGCTGCCATGACTCTCTGAAAGTCAACTGCTTAACATGTTAGTCCATTTAATCCATATGGTGCACTAGCAGCAAAGATTTACACATTGTCTCCCCTGGTTAGCCACTCTGTGATTGATTTGACTCCTGGGATTGGATTTTTATCATGGAGGCAGGAAGCTGAAGCTGGGAACTGTCCCAGTGTCATGGCCCTGGCTCTATACCAACTCAGTCAGATGCTAGAATATTCATCCAAGACAACCTCAAGATAGACCTATCATGTTTCACACAAACCTGGAGCTGGAAACAGAGCCAGGAGCAGAGCTGGCAATCTCAGCGAGCTCCTCACTAAAGTGCTGCTTCTGCAACTCCGGGAGGTGAATCGGTTGGAGTGAAGCTGACAATGATGTTTGTGAGTGCTGGCTGAATTTCATCCTGTGAGTACTCACTTCTGTCGTTGATGTCATTGCCAGCCAGTAGGTCGATGGCCATGTTATAATTGGCCCAGGATAAAAGATCCCACATAAACCCCCAACCTAATCCAAGTTTTCCTGAGTCCTCAGTCGCTTAGCTCAGTTGCTGCACAGTTGACTTACAAGGCAGCAACTGGATTCTGTTTAAGGATGTAGCAATGGTATTTGGAGCCACTTTGTTGTTGATATCCCTTTTTTGCCCAGAATCCAACCGGATATCTTGGAATGATGGGGTAGAAGAGGAGAGGCAGCCTTGACTCTTCCTCATTGGAAAAGTGTTTCGTCTGCTGCCTGCTTTGACCTTCCTGTTTGTGGGGAAGCTGTCCAGCCTATCCATGGCAGTCCTGGTGGCAACCGGTCCACAGTTAGTCACACTTCTCACGTCATGGAATCCAGCTTTGCGTCAAAACCTATTGCCCTTTGCATGTGCAGAGCCAGCTCAGTCTGAGGCTGAGGAATTCAACTGGGGCAGCATGGATACAGTGGGGTGGAAACAGAGATCCCAAATGAGATTGCCCGAAACCAAACCACAATTAAAAAGATTGAGTGTCATTGTTACCCACAAAGCTTTCAGGAGCACTTGGAAGTGAGTGTGTAAGATGACAGGCTGTTATTAAACAGACCACAACACCTCAGTGGACAGTTGCAGTGTTCTCTTGCACTGCTGCTTGGACATGTCCTTGTAGGTGCACCGACAGTGTTATAACCCTCACTGCCAGAGGATCCTTCCTTATGCTATGTCTGTGACCATTGCACTGCCTCAGTAGCTTACAGATACAATGAAACTGAGCTCTTTGCCAGTGGCACTTATGTTTCATTTAATTTGAATTTCAGTGAACCTGGCTGAATGGCCTGGTAGCCCACAAGGGGCAGTCCCTGGGTGGCCATGAAGGATACTCTGTTTCTACCCCTACCATAACCCCACACCCCAACCATAATCCTAACCCAAACCCTACAACCAACCGCACATTCAATCTAACTCCAGCACATTTCCTGCAACTTTCCTGTTCACTTTAGTATGCCCTTGCTTTTACCTGAGCTTGTCAATAATTGACTGAAGGCTAATATGCAGGTACAGCAAGCTATTAAGGCAAATGTTGGAATGTTAACCTTCTACTACAAGAGGATTTGAGGACAGGAATCATGAAATCATGTTTCAATCGTATAGGAGATTGATAAGACCATACTTGGGGTATTGTGTGTAGTTTGGGCCATAGAATGAGCGCAGCGAGGATTCACTAGTCTTATTCCTGGGATGACAAGACTGTCCTGTGAACAGCAATCAAGCACACTGGACCTGCACTTGCTAGAGATTCAAAAAATGAGAGGTGATTTCATTGAAAACTACTAAATACACAAAGAATTAATCAGGGTAGATGCAGGTAAACGGTTGGGAAATCTTAAACCAGGGTGTTGATTTAAAAATAAGGAGGATCCCATTTCGGACAAAATGAGGGGAACTTTTTTTAACTCAGAGGATAGGGCATCTTTAAAATTTTGTACCATAGATAGCTGTGAAAGCTCAGTTTTCAAGTACGTTTAAAGGAGAAATTGATATGGGAATGGGTGAGGAAAAGGTTTAGTAAGAATTAGGGGTAAAAGATAAAGTTAAAATTGCTTGAACAATTGTGATTGTACTAAAAGTTGGAGCAGGCTCAAGGAAGTGAATTGTGTTCTGGTGTTTCTCATGCCCTCTTTACCTGCAAACTTACAGAAAATTTTCCCACTTCCAAATGGACCTCTGAAATTACCCAACTCTGGACTATGCAGCTGTCATTCAGAAGCCCTTCTAAAATACATCCAGAGTTGTGAAAATTACAGACCTAGTGATCCAGCAACCTGCACAGTAACATGTCAACACCTATAATATTGCTGGGACAGTGCAAGTCATGACCTGCCCTTTTCATGTTTCAATGACAATGACTAGTTCCAGAAATGGCACCAAGGCTTCCAGATTCACAACCTGGATTCACAACCCTAAACCAATTTCAAACAAGACCATGAAATCAGACCCCTGAAATGCTTTTTTCATCATCAACAAAACACAAACATAACGAAAGATAAGTTAGGCAAAGGGAAGGAAAGTGGCTTATTCTTCGACATTTCAGCACAATTGTTTGCATTTTCATCTTTCTTAAGGGTCAATACTCCTCATATTCTGCCTCCTCCCCACATGTGTAAGCTGTACACATGCACACACGCATGTAGCCAGAAGCACACACCTCCATACACCAAGAGCCCCACAAACATATATTGAAGGAAACTTATGAGATAGTGTGGTGCCAGTAATATCAGACTAATGCAGTTGGAAAAGACTGATGCATGAAATTGTGTTTGGGGAAG
Source organism: Chiloscyllium plagiosum (assembly GCF_004010195.1). Lineage (NCBI taxonomy): Eukaryota > Metazoa > Chordata > Chondrichthyes > Orectolobiformes > Hemiscylliidae > Chiloscyllium > Chiloscyllium plagiosum. The sequence goes on from NC_057725.1 coordinate 64,131,450, forward strand.
TGGTTCTGCTTTATGTACAACCAGCAAATCAGCAATTTTGCTGGCTTGTTGACAGCCATTGTTACTTTTCTTAACAATGGTGCTGCATGTTTGGATGTACTAATTAAAATCGACCAATTGAGAACTGTGTTTGGGGAGTTCATGGTGCTTTGTAAGTTGAGAGCAGATGATTTACTCACAAGATGAACTTAAGTATTTCATTTCTAAATCAACACTTTGAAATGAGGATCTCTCTCTGTATACACATGCTGTATATACATTCCTTAACTATGAATCTCCTGTCATAATTGTCAACTGGAACACACAGGCAGCCAGTTTTTGCAAGGCTTATATATTTTATGGCATAAAGTTTGTCTTTCAAGGAGCAATTATTAAGATTCCTGCAGTTCTCATTCAGTGAAAACGTTTTGGCAAATACTAAAGATAACGATGATATAGTAGGATCTGACAGAGTATCAAAACAGTGCTGACAAATAGCATGATAAAAATAAGACATGAAATTATCCAGACACACTGTTAAGTGTCATTGGTTTTGACATGATTTGTGAAGCAGTTCAATGTTTAAGTTACTTATTCCAGCATTTTCCCAAAGAAGGATTTCCAAGGAACAATGGGTCTCTTAGTTTACTCTATTAGTGCAATAGAAAAAATTGTATGTATTTTGACATCCCAGTTTTAATCTATCTATTCCTTGTAACCTCAAGTCTGATGTGTATAAGAATGGATCAGTACTTTAAACAAGCAGAATGTGTCTGGGTTTGAAATCAGGAGTATTTTATGGGGATTTAGAATAGAAGTTTGACACGCAAGTTTATTTTCTTTGAAATAAGAACATTATTCCACATCAATGCGAGCAAATCAATCAGACTTACAAATAATGAGCAATAAATATCTTCCAAAGGAATTAATTTGTCTAGTGTGACGTATCATCCATTTCTCTGATGGGATGATAAAATGTAACTCTGCAGGGAAGCACTATAAATGGAATATTTTCAAAACCAACTGCTTAAAAAGCTTAGATTTTAATAAACCAATCCCCCATTCATGATTAAGTCCTTGCCCTTCTTAGGACTAATCTATATTGCGTAATGCATCTTCAAACTATAAGCCTGCATGTTCCCTCATAGAGATCAAGGGTATATTTGCATCCAATATGTGCTTTTGTCAACAATGCCTCTGACAGGGACAGACAAATAGTGTGCAAACATTGAATTTACAGTTGGTTGTGCCTTTTTATCCTGTAATTTGGGAACGTTATGACAGCTAAGACTCTCCATGATCTCTAGCATAGATGTGAACAAGTTAAGCAACCATGTGTTTCTTTAACCGTTCAGACCAGAGGCAATGCATCCACTCCCTCCATGACTCCCTCGTCAAATCCACTCCCTCCGTGACTCCCTCGTCAGATCCACACCCCCACCAACCCAACCTCCACTCCCGGCACCTTCCCCTGCAACCGCAGGAGGTGCAAGACGTGCGCCCACACCTCCCCCCTCACTTCCCTCCAAGGCCCCAAAGGAAACTTCCATA
>NC_057725.1:64133110-64153688 GCF_004010195.1 Chiloscyllium plagiosum
TCGAACTCAGCACTGCCTTCCTAACCTGCAATCTTCTTCCTGACCTCTCCGCCCCCACCTCCACTCCGGCCTATCACCCTCACCTTGACCTCTTTCCACCTATCGCATTTCCAACGCCCCTCCCCCAAGTCCCTCCTCCCTACCTTTTATCTTAGCCTGCTGGACACACTTTCCTCATTCCTGAAGAAGGGCTTATGCCCGAAACGTCGATTCTCCTGTTCCCTGGATGCTGCCTGACCTGCTGCGCTTTTCCAGCAACACATTTTCAGCTCTGATCTCCAGCATCTGCAGACCTCACATTCTCCTCCAGGCGGTTAACAAAGGCAAGGGAAACTACAAGAAATGGTAAGATATTGAGAAGCACAGAGGAACCGATGGACCTTGGAATGTATGCCCATAGATCCCTGAAGATGATGCAACTGGCAGATAAGATGGTCAAGAAGACATGCAGAATCATTGCTTGTGTTAGCTAAGATAGAATGTTAGAGCTGGGCAGGAACCAAAATATCCTTTCTTCAAAGTCTCCTCTTGACAATTTCATTAGGGCTATTTCTTTGATTTTGGCATTTTCTTATATTCTCAGTGGCTCATTTATTTAGTGAAGCACTCATACGGTAACAAGACTTCTGTATTTTTTTGTGATAGATGGGATATTTGAAGCAAACATAAGCAGAAAAAGAAGAATTCATCAATATCCTTAATAACAATTAATTCTCCACTTAAAGCCACAACATGCAGTGAAAGCATTAATTTCCTTGACATCACTGAAGATAGAAGGATACAAAATAATAGCCATAAGGTAGCAGCAAAAGTTCTATTCAGAATAACTAACAGAATTTTCTAAATATTAACAAAATTGATAAAGAGAATTTGGTGGATATATGATAACAAATCCCAAAGGAAGTGGCTTAGCAAAATTAAAGTAAATAGTATAGAAGTTGAAGTACTGGGATGGATTAATGAAAGGCCACTATCGCATAAGCAGGCTGTGACTGTTGGGCCTATTGTAAGGTTTAGCACTTGAACCGTAACTACCCACTATACATATCCATGATTTGGATGTGGGTGTCAAATATGATATTTCTAAGTTTTCAAGAAACAAATGGCTTCAAGTGATTTGGACAGGCTTACTGAATAGGCAAGATCAAGGCAGCTTCCATACAATATGGAAAATTATAAAATGAGGTCATTCATCTTCAAGGAAGAATAGATGTGGAAAGCAGCTCTTAAATGATAAGAAATTGTGACGTGTAGATTCACAATGAGACATAGTTGTCCTTGCCAATAAGTCACTGAAGGCTAAAATGCAGGTGTCGCCAACTATTAGGAAGGCCAATGGCATACTTGACTTTATTACATGTGTATTTGAGTACAGAAGCATCTCCATCTTGCTTTAATTGTGTAGAAACGTGTTCAGACTGCACTTGGACTTTCTGTAGTTGTACTCCTTTCACCTCAGGACGGAAATTGTTATCATAAAAACAACCAAACTTGTTCTTGGGATGGTGGGACTGTCCTAGGAATAGAAATTAGGCAAACTACACCCATATTCTCTTGAGATTTGAAGAACGAGATGTGATTTCATTGCAACCTCCCAAATGCTTAAAATGTTTGTCAGGGTGGATACAGGCAAGATGTTATGCCTAGTTGGGGAATCTAGAACAAAGGATAACATGTGACGACGCTGGGTCTTTTAACAAAGTTATTGTGTCTTTGGCTTTTTTTTGGAGAGGTTGTAAAAGATACAGACTCCAAAAGTCTGGGGTTGAAGTGTTTTTGGGCCAATTTGATTATAGCTAACAGTTACTGCCTCAGGCAGAAGGCTTTTAAGTTTAAAAAAGCACTTGTACAATGAAAGGGGAGTGGCCAGTTCTCCCAGCTCAGCTTTTCTGTGGTATGCTCTGGCTATTCACTGAGAGCAGTCGGGCAGTTGTAAAGCTGCTGGACCCAGAGAAGGAGGTCCACTCTGTTCCTCTCTCTCTCTGACTCCTCTCCTGTAAGATCCGCTGTTTGATTTTACCTTTTGTGCCAAGGTGTGTTTATGGAGATTGTTGCAAGTATTGGGAACAGCATCATTACATTGGGATGAACTGTTGGGTTTTCAGTTAAATTAAGTTATTTGGCATTCTGTTGTATTATGTGTTTAATTTGTTAACCTTGTAAATAACCACTATGTGGTTTGGCCAACTGCATCTCTCCTGGACAATCCACGTCACACCTGCTCAAAACAACTGGCAAAGTTAGGGTCTGGGCTACTTACTTGTTGTGAGGAGGTTTGGCCTGGTCCATAACAGATTGGGGGCTCTTTGCGGAATTTGTTCTGTAGTTCATATTTGGGATTAGGGTTGTTAGTCCTGACGTCAGTGAGTGGTAGAGGTTAGTGTCTTTCGTTCCGAGTGTTGAATACATTTCGTTTAAACAGTGCTTGGGATAGCAATGGCTCTTTCAGTCCGCAAGAGTTTTCTGGGGGTGGAAGAAGTGACCTTGGGGGTTTTACAAAAGGTGGTTAACCAAGCTGCTGGAATTAGCAGACAAGCTGGGGTTAGGGCTGCCTCCTTCCATGAGGAAAGGAGAGATAATTACAGCAATAGCTCAGCATTTAAATTTGCTGCAAAAGCCATCAGAATCTTTAGAGATGGCTAAAATTCAATTGAAAATGAAGCAGCTTGAGTTAGAGGCAAAAGACAAGGAAAGGGCAACAATGAAACTGTTAGAATTACATAAAACATAGAACTATAAAGCACAGTACCTACCTTTCGGCCCTCGATGTTGCACCAACCTGAGATACTTATCTGAAGTCCGTCTATCCTACATTATTTATGTACATTATGTACATCCTACATTATGTTTATCCAATGACCATTTAAATGACCTTAACGTTGGCGAGACTATTACTGTTGCAAGCAGGGCATTTCACACTCTGACATCTGTCCTATATCTATCACCCCTCAATTTGAAGCTATGTCCTCTCCTGCTAGCCATCACCATCCGAGGAAAAAGGCTCTCACTGTTCATCCTATCTAATCCTCTGATCATTTTGTATGTCTCTATTAAGTCACCTCTTAACCGTCTTCTCTTTAACGAAAACAGCCTCAAGTCCCTCAGCCTTTCCTCATAAGACCTTCCCTCCATACCAGCCAACATCCTGGTAAATGTCCTCTGAACCCTTTCTAAAGCTTCCACATCCTTCCTACAATGCGGTGACCAGAACTGTACAGTACATTCCAAGTGCAGCTGCACTAGAGTTTTGTACAGCTGCAACATGACCTTATGACTCCAAAACTCAATCCCTCTACCAATAAATGCGAACACACTGTATGCCACCTTAACAACCCTATCAATCTGGGTGGCAACTTGCAGGGATCTATGCACATGGACACGGATATCTCTCTGCTCTTCCACACTACCAAGAATCTTACCATTAGCCCAGTACTCTCTATTCCTGTTACTCCTTCTAAAGTGAATCATCTCACACTTTTCTGCATTAAACTCCATTCGCCACCTCTCAGCCCAGCTCTACAGCTTATCTATGTCCCTCTGTAACCTGCAATATCCTTCTGCACTGTCCATAACTCCACCAACTTCAGTGTCATCTGTAAATTTACTAACCCATCCTTCCATGCCTTCATCCAGGTAATTTATAAAAATGACAAAGAGCAGTGGCGCCAAAACAGACCCCTGTGGTACACCACTAGTAACTGAACTCCAGGATGAACATTTCCCATTAACCACCACCTTCTGTCTTCTTTCAGCTAGCCAATTTCTCACATAGGCCAAGAGCAGCAGTAAAGAGGCTATAAAATTAAGTGATATAGGATCCTCTCAATCTGTGGTGTTGAAAGGTGAGGAAATATGTACCTCTGAAGGACTATTGCCAGGAAAGGTACTAGTAATGGAAATTCACTGTGAGACAAGAAGCGCTCAATTATATAAAGTGCGATTAAAGTGACTAGTGAAGAGTGAAGAAGTCATGGTAGGAGTATTGGACAAACTCTCAGCTCCAGGAACACAATTTGTCCTTTCTAATGATATAACTGGTTCACAGGTAAGAGCGCTGCCTACTGTGGTTGAAAAAGCAAGCGGAAACCCAGGCAACTAAACTATTGCAGGGCCCATATCCTGGGATATTTCCTGACTGTGTGGTAATGAGGTCACAAAGTGACCAGTTGAAACAGGAGAGATCAAAGAGTACAGATAAGAAAGTTGAAGTGGAATTAGCAGAGACCCTGTTTGATAAGGTAGTTGACACAAACCAGGAGCATAAGATGACATAATCAAAGTGAGTTACAGTGAGTGGAGCTCACCCATAGTAATGGTGCCAAAACCAGATGGTACCCAATAGTTATGTCTGGACTAAAGCAAAGTCAATGCAGTTACAAAGACTGATGCATATCTAATTCTGCATTTGGACACTGTGTTGAGAAGCTGGGACACGCAATTTATATTTCTAAGTCGGACTTGCTCAGGGGATAATGGCAGGTACCTTTATCAGATAGGGCAAAGGCAATTTCGGTTTTGTAATGCCGAATGGACTGTGTCAGTTTAAATCAACGAGGTAAAAACAATGACTGCAGATGCTGGAAACCAGATTCTGGATTAGTGGTGCTGGAGGAGCACAGCAGTTCAGGCAGCATCCAAGGAGCAGCGAAATCGACGTTTCGGGCAGAAGCCCTTTTATTCCTGATGAAGGGCTTTTGCCCGATACGTCGATTTCACTTCTCCTTGGATGCTGCCTGAACTGCTGTGCTCTTCCAGCACCACTAATCCAGATCCTGTGTCAGTTTAAAGTCATGCCATTTGGTATGAAAAATGCATCAGCCAGATTTCAGAGACTAACCAATAAGGTAATTGCTGGATTACCCAATTGTGTCGCATATATTGATGACTTGGTGATTTTTAGTCACACGTGGAAGGAACATTTGCAGCATTTATCAGGCTTGTTTGATCGACTTCGGAAGGCAGGCTTGGTGATAATCCTGACTAAAAAGTGAATTTTCCAAGTCATTTTTCTGAGACATGTTATTGGATGTGGACAATGTATTTGACAGTCTGAAAGCTGTGTTAACCACTGCGCTACTATTAGCCACACCTAATTACGCAAAGCCATTCAAGGTTGCTCTTGACTCACGTGATGTGGGTGTATGTGTTGTGCTCTTGCAGGAAGACGACGAGAAGATATTGGGTATTTCTCCAGGAAATTGAGCATTCATCAGCAGAAATATTCAGCAGTTGAGAAGGAGACTTTCAGCTTGGTGTTGGCATTACAACATTTCAATCATGATTCGGAGATTTCCACATTTCAATGATTATGTTACCAGTAATGTATCTGAGACAATCATATACACTGACAATAAACCATTGAAGTTTGTGGAGAAATTTAAGAACAGAAATGTCAGACTGTTTAAATGGAACTTGTTGTTACAGCCATTCAGTTTGAAAATTGTGTATGTGGCAGGACTAGGAAACGTGATTGCCGAAGCATTGTCGAGATTTGAATGGGAAACTGAGGCATTCAGTGGCAGGAGTAAAACAGACTGAAACAAAATGTAGTAGTGCATGTTTGCATGATTATTGCCAGTATAATGTATATCGGTGTTGTAGTGTTTTAACAATTTAGGACTAAGGGGTTTTAAAATGAAGCCATCTTTGGATATTGATGGTTCATGTTTTCTCACGAGGGGCGTGGTGTGACAATGCTGCTCTTTTAACCAGGTTAAACAGTCCTTGGCTATTTTTCCGGAGAGGTCACAAAAGACAGACTCCAAAAGGTCTGGGGTTGAAGTTTTTTAGGGTCAACTTGATTATAGCTAACAGATACTGCCTCAGGAAAAAGACTTTTAAGTTTAAAAAAAACTTGTACAGTGAAAGGGGAGAGGTCAGTTCTCCCAGCTCAGCTTTTCTCTGGTTTGGCTATTCACTGAAGGCAGTCGAAAAGTGTGGTGCTGGTAAAGCACAGACGGTCAGGCAGCATCCAGGGAGCAGGAGAATCAATGTTTCGGACATGAGTTCTTCATCAGGAATGTTGGGGGGGAATGGTGGGAAGGTAGCTGAGGATGCGATAGGTAGATGAAGGTGGGGAGAAGCTGATAGGTGGGAGAGAAGGGTGGAGTGGATAGGTGGGAAGGAAAATGGACAGGTCAAGACGGCGGTGCCAACTTGAGGGTTTGGATCTGGGAGAAGGTGGGGGGAGGGTAGATGAGGAATCTGGTGAAATTGACATTGATCCCATGTGCTGGGAGGGTCCCAAGGCGGAAGATGAGGTATTCTTCCTCCAGGCGTCGGGTGGCTAGAATCTGGTGGGGGGTGAAGGAGGCCCAGAACTCACATGTCTTTGGTGGAGTGGGAGGGGGACTTGAAGTGAAGGGGGGCATTTATCTCCCTCATTGGTAGCTCCCATGACTTGATTATCCCAGTGATTTGTGAACATTTAGGGATGGATTTGGCTGAAACCCATATGTATTTTCAGCTTTCCAGTTGAGAGGTTACACCGTAGCTATATAGAGATTAATCAGAGCACAGGTGGAGCAGTGTCTACAATCCTTGTCACTTCGCTATGGGAAAGATGAAAATGCATGAATGATAGTACAAGAGAAAGTTGCGAGGACTGGAGAATGTCAGTTATGAGCAAGTGTAAATGATGTGTAAAAATTATGAAGAGTCTGGAATGACAAAGAATCCCAATTTCTGCCAGTCAAGGGGTGTACAATCAGGGACTGTAAGTTTAGGCGAAGAACTATGAGCTTTTAGTGCAGGTATGAGGGGAAATCTTTTCACGAAATCTTTAGCGAGTGACTCAAAATGGTGGTGCAGACAGTAACATTTCAAAAGGTATTTGAATATTCACTTGAAGTATTAAAAACTGAAAATTGATTTCACAATCTATATGGGCTGAATATTACAATATTTTAGTTGTGTCAATTTTATTGAGTTTCATATAGGGTTCTTCTCAGTGAGACCTAACGAGATCCCTCGCCATATCGTCTCAAATTCATCTCGTTGAATGTCTATGTTGCCTCTATTCTGCCCTTCTTGTCCAACACCCAACAAATTTCGACATTGTGCTATAGCCAGAAGAACTCAGCATTGACCAGATATCCCTGAATTGCTTGGCCTCCCTGAGGCCCACACCATCTTTAAACTGCAACCGTGTACTCAAATGAGCATTGACATTCTGAAGCTCCCCTCCACGGTTCATCGCATTTGCCCTGGACATGGCCAAACAGGGAAAATAGGTGTCCCTTCATGGAGACAGCTGAGTCAGCACTTACAACTGTGCCACCTACTTTCACATCACTCAATCCCTCCTCTTCTCTCATTCCTGGAGAAGGCAGCCCACAATAGGGCAGTAAGAGCTCCAATGCGTTATGGGATGCCTGAAATGAGATATTTGTCCTCGCTCCCTAAACCCCACACATTCCCCGCTTCCCCCCCCGACCCCAATGAGAAGAGAATCCAATCTTTCAAAGGTGACGCTCATGAGGGGATGCTGAGACATCCATGTCCCAGCAACAGAGCAAGTCCCAGTCATTATTCCACTTCAGCTGTCACAAGTAACCCCACCGTCAGAGTCATTATTGCACATAGCATCTAACCTTTGGCCACTGCATCTTCTCTCTGCTGTGTCTTGCACAGTCTAGCAGAAATGGGGATGTCCACTGTCTCGATGAACAAGCAGGCACCCTCATAAGTAGAGCCCTCCAGCGGCTGTCAAGAAGAGATTTCTGAGCCTTCCTTGAAGTTAGCATCGGCACTTGGGGGACAGCCAGAAACCAGGCACTTGCTCACCCGAAAGGATAAGAAGGCAATCAGATTGCTTTTTGTCCAAGCAGACACAGGTACACCAGGCAGGAATGTGAAAGGGGATGACCCTCATAGCCCAGAGGCTGCAGAACCACAACATAACAGGGACCTGACTGCCACAAACATCTTGTTGGTGGCTGCTATGGAGAGGGATGTCCAGCAGCCTCAGAGTCTGCTGGATATGTTCACAGAGCTGCACTCCATCGCTCTAGCCATTGGTCCTTAGGAACAATAGTGATGTGACAGGAAACTCGCTCATCTTGTCCTCACACCAGGTGGTCCATCTTCACAAGGAGGTGCAGTGGTGCCAAGTAGGCATCCAACTGGAGGAGGAACCATGAACAGGCCCCTTGAAGATCTGTTCAGGACACTCACTTTACATCGTCCTCAAATTCCACTTCATTTTGTAACATCTGCAAATGTGGAAATATAACATTTGGCCCCCACCTCCAGATTATTGATGTATATTGTGAACAATTGGGGCCCAAGTTCTGATCCTTATGGTTCCTCACCAATCACAGTCTGCCAACATGAGAATGACTTGTCTATTCCTATTATCTGTTTTCTGTCTGCTAGCCAGAATCCTTGTAAGCACATTATCTCTTATCCCATATGCTTAATTTTTCTAACCAGCCTCCCCTGGAGGACTTAATTATAAGCCTTTGGAAAATCTAAGTGTACTATATCCATTGACTCTCTTTTATCAATTTTATTAGTAACTAAATAAAAAACTGGCTTTCTGGCTAGTCTTGTTAACATCTTGTTTCCTCAATACAGCCAATAGAACAAGAACTTGCAGATTAATGAATAGAGATTTGTTATTGCAAAAATCCTACCCCATCTCCCAGAACTCTATTTGAAAATGCTATGAGTTGCTCTCAATGTCAAGAAAGGCCTCATCTGACTTCAGCCATAGGGCTGAAATGCCTACATCTAAGGCATACAGTTCTGTGACCCTTAATGGGAGATGTTGTGAGTTACATTGGATAACCCTCAAATTAGGCTACAAGGATCACGATACATGATTTTTTTTTTAGATTCAATACAGTATGGAAACAGGCCCTTCGGCCCAACAAGTCCACACTGACCCTCCAAAGAGTAACCCACTCAGACTCATTCCCCTACCCTATATTTACCCCTGACTAATACACCTAACACTTTGGGCAATTTAGCATGGCCAATTCACCTAACCTGCACATCCGATTGTGGGAGGGAACCCACACAGACACAGGGAGAATGTGCAAAATCCACACAGACAGTCATGCAAAGCACGGTTTGAATCCAGGTCCCTGGTGCTGTGAGGCAGCAGTGCTAACCACTGAGCCACCATGCCACCCCAATACTTACTTGCATCCATGCTACACTGTCAGTGTCATTGCACTTACTTGCTAGACAAACTGTTCAGATTGCTGTAGCCTAGGCTAAGATGGTTTGTTTGCAGATAAGCCTTCCAATTGCAAAGCCACATGAGATCACCCTAAAAGATTATTAATATGTTCTTCCATGCAAAGACAGCCAATTGCAGTCATGAGAAATCACCTCACAGAAGTGCTAGGATAGGTAAAGTTTATTATGTATAAACAATGGCAGGATTTAATTTATAAATTTTGTCTGGAATTTGTTATTTGTGTTCTCTTGCATTTTTTCACGAAGGGAAAGCAGCTGAGAATCGGAATGGTAGACTCTGAGAGGAAAAAATATCTGAAATGCAAGGCAGGAAACTAGTAGATGGGATTGAAAAGCAGAGGAAACAAAGGAGAGAAAACAGATGATGATGGAGCTGGAAGCACTAAACAGTACAAACTTCAATGCAAGAAGATTTGAAAATTAGGCAGGTGAGCTCAGAGCACAAATTACCATAGGAATATGATATTATAGCTTGTCACTAGGGAATGGCTGAAAGAAGACAGAATGTATTTAAGAAGGAAATAGAAGCATTTCAAAGTGTCAAGATGAATGGATAGAATGTGGGTGTATAGCATTGAGATAAATGATCAGCTGTGATCACCTTGAATGATAGACATGATTTGGCAATGCCGGTGTTGGACTGAGGTGTACAAAGTTAAAAATCACACAACACCAGGTTATAGTCCAACAGGTTTAATTGGAAGCACACTAGCTTTCGGAGCGACGCTCCTTCATCAGGTGATAGTGGAGGGCTCAATCCTAACACACAGAATTTATAGCAAAAATTTACAGTGTGATGTAACTGAAATTATACATTGAAAAATTGATTGTCTGTTAAGCCTTTCATCTGTTTGAATACCATGATAGTTTCACTTCTTTCATATATAAATCACAAAACCTTTTTTTAAAAATGTTGCATTCTCAGGTTAGCTGTTAACAATGGTGATAGCTAGACAATATGTTGAAGGTGTTAGCCCCCTGTGCTCTCTGTCTATGCCATAATGCTTAGATTGATTCTAATCTAAAAAGTGAGATAACAGAATTTTACATGAATGCATGCAGTTTTTGAGCAAAGTACAATATAACCCTGCAAGTACAAATTCATCCCCACAAAATATATGTGTGCATGTGGGTCTTTGTCTGTCTGTGTGTGTGTATCTGTCTGGGTTGGGGGTTGTGAGTGTGAGAAAGTGTATGTGTGTAGTGAGTGTAGAGTGTCTTAAATCTGTGAGGGGGTGCATGTGTGAGTGTGGGAGTGTGTGCGTGTCTGTAAGGGTGTGTGTGGGTGTCTGTGTGCGCTTCTGTGTATATGTGTGTCCGTGTGTATGTGTGTATAGGAGTGCCTGTGTGTGTGTGTGTATAGGAGTGTCTGTGTGTGTGTATAGTGCAATAGTGGTCACCTGTAATGTGACATGAACCCAAGGTCCCGGTTGAGGCCCTCCCTATGGGTACCAAACTTAGCTATCAGCCTCTGCTCGGCCACCTTCCTCTGCTGCCTGTCCCGAAGTCCGCCTTGGAAGATAGTCACCCAAAGGTCCAAGGTCGAATGTCATGGACCACTGAAGTGTTCCCCAACTGGGAGGGAACACTCCTGTCTGGTGATTGTTGTGCGGCACCCATTCATTGATGTCACCCAGACAGACACAGACAGCCAAAAACCCCCATGCACACATATATTTTGTGGGGATGAATTTGTACTTTCAGGGTTACATTGTACTTTGCTCAAAAACTGCAAGCATTCATGTGGAACTCTGAGCTCAAAAACTGCATGAATTTATGTAAAACTCCGTTATCTCACTTTTTAGATTAGAATCAATCTAAACATTAGGGCATAGACAGAGAACACAGGGGTGGATTCTGGATCAGTGGTGCTGGAAGAGCAATTCAGGCAGCATCCGAAAAGCTTCGAAATCGACGTTTCGGGCAAAAGCCCTTCATCAGGAATAAAGGCAGAGAGCCTGAAGCGTGGAGTGATAAGCTAGAGGAGGGTGGGGGTGGGGATAGAGTAGCATAGAGTACAATAGGTCAGTGGGGAAGGAGATGAAGGTGACACATGGGGGCCAACACCTTCAAATATTGTCTAGCTATCACCATTGTTAACAGCTAACCCAAGAATGCAACTTTTTGTGATTTACACATGAAAGAAGTGAAACTATCCTGGTATTCAAACAGATGAAAGACTTAACAATCAATTTTTCAATGTATAATTTCAGTTACATCACACTATAAATTTTTACTATAAATTCTGTGAGTTAGGATTGAGCCCTCCACTACCACCAGATGAAGGAGTGTCGCTCCGAAAGCTAGTGTGCTTCCAATTAAACCTGTTGGACTATAACCTGGTGGTGTGTGATTTTTAACTTTGAATGATAGATTAAGCTGATGAGCTTTGTTGTTTAATCTTGCTTCTATTTTCAACGTTTCTATCCATCTGATGCTGGAATTTATCTAACTCCTACTGGTATGATTAAATATCAGCAGACCCTACAACAGTGAAGGTGAATATGTATTTACAAACATACCTATTTACAAATTGATTGCATACTCATACCACCAATGTGCCCTCAGTATGTTTTTTGCTTTCTCTCCCTTTCAATACGTCTTGGTACAGCCCACTGGAGAGAGGCTGCTGCGCGTTCATTCACTCTAGTGACTTTGGTGAACTTCAGTGGCCCTTCCCTGTTGCCTTTTGACCTGGAAGACCGAAAATGTCCTGGCCAAATGCAGGCTCACCCTAATCAGCTTGAATTGCTGCATGTACCCGGTTCACCAGCAGATGGAGGTAGGGGGACAGGACAGCTCTGGAGAGTCCAGAGAAGAAGCTACAGCATTGTGTATATGTTCCTCTCGTGTTCTGTTGACACAACCTCACTTCCTTGAGAAAAAGCAGCACCTGGAGTGAAACCACAATGCCTCCACTCATATTACCATTGATGGAGTGCAGGTCCAAGTACACTTCCAGCAGCTTCCCCCAGGACCTGAGTTCCTTGAAGACTACCATCTTTTCTGTGGTGACAGTATGCCACAGCTCCCACAGCTGTGAGAACATGAACAGACTCTTCCATCTGATGTTCCTCCCGACCAAGGACTTTGGTATGCCTGCCTGATGTTTTCCTGGTTGACCATATCAGTTAGGGTCGAATACTTCTGCTTGGAGGTGAGCTGGTGCCTGGCCTCTAGCAAGTATCTGAGTGTCGGAGAGCCTGCAAGTTTATTCAGTCAGTGACCTTTCCAGAGTGGAGCCTATTGTGGATGAACTGCTAGTCTAAGGATATGAAGGTGCTAACTAGAAGATGGCAGATCATGATCAGAACCCAGTCATATTATCAGACAGTTTGTGAAATGAACCTGAAGCTGAACAAAAAAAGAAATGAAATTGCAGGTGCCTGAATTAAAGTGCATAGATAAGGTATTGACAGTGAAAAGACTTTGCTTAGATCCTGACTATAGCAGTTACGCAGTCATTAAACGATATGATAGCAGTGCAATGACATGTTGGTTTTGAAAATTATTCAGCAAAGTTCTTGCTTAATTTGTGAACAGAATATGAATCTCTAGGTGGACTGTTATGGTCATCGAATAGTTCTGGGAAACAGAACAAATAGCAGCTTTCATTAAAAACAAATAATTAATGATAATAGCACCAGTGCTGAGATATTACTTTGGAGAAAGAGAGGGCTGCGGATGCTGGAGATCAGAGTCAACAAGTGTGATGCTGGAAAAGCACAGCAGGTCAGGCACCATCCGAGGAGCAAGAGTCGACGTTTCGGTCATAAGCTCTTCATGGGGACATTCCTGACACTCAAAGTGTCGACTCTCCTCCTCCTTGGATGCTGCCTGATTGGCTGTGCTTTTCCAGCGCCACATTTTTTGACTGAGATATTACATTGTCAATGATGAAGATACCTTATAGTGTGATGTGGCAAGACAGGACTTAATGAAGCAATGACCAACTGTTGCATTTGCATTTGTTAATGCAGACTGAAAAGTCCCTGTCTATGGTCTTCACTTTTGAGCACTTTTAGTGATACCATTTTGACGGACTTTCCCATTTGAAGTTAAGGAATGAAAGTGAGTGTGTTGGATGACATAATATCCATCATCAGCTGTGGTGAGTCATTTCTTGCAATCACAAACTTTTCATCTTATCTATATAAGTGAGAAGTTGTGCAAGTTATTTGTCAAATCAAGTGGGGAGAGAGTGAGTCAGATGTTCTTGCCACTGGTAAGACTTTCGAGGTTTGAAGGTGGTTTAAAGTCCAGCTGGTAAACACTTGAGGT
Organism: Chiloscyllium plagiosum; assembly: GCF_004010195.1. Lineage (NCBI taxonomy): Eukaryota > Metazoa > Chordata > Chondrichthyes > Orectolobiformes > Hemiscylliidae > Chiloscyllium > Chiloscyllium plagiosum. The sequence goes on from NC_057725.1 coordinate 64,146,599, forward strand.
GCTACTATTCAGGATCTCCAGGCTCTCACCTTGTTCTTGCCATTTTGAGGAGCAAATGGGGAAGATGCCTAGGGATGACCGGGATCATTCCTGAGGTGACAGAGAGTCAGCAATGGCTGAGCAACCCAGTAAGCAACGTTGTACTCTACTTTTCTTGGATGAGGACCATTGCTAACACTCACCTCTGCATAGCTTTCTCTTCAACTTTCTCTACAACTAATTCTCTTTTTTTCTCTTTTTCATGCAGTAGCAGCTCCCAGGGTACCTTGGGCAGGAAGAGGCCACAGCAACACCCCTGAGGAGGGAGACTGTGAAGCATCAGAGGATGTAACAAAGTGTTCACCCAAATTCTCCATCAGCACTGAGGCAATCACCTCGATGGGTATGCTATCTGGACTGAACAGGGGAGGACCACAATCTGGTGGCATCCAGGCTGTTGTTAGTTAGCAGTTTCGAAAACAGAACTGCACCAAAACAAAGTCCCAATTGTCTTTAAAGTTAGTGGGGGGGGAAGCTCCAGAAACAGAAGGCCGCTGTAGAGATGGATTTAAGGGATACCTGTCAAATAATAAGTGAGCCAAGGTAGCAAGTTGTTTAATTGCCACAGGAAGACACATTAGCTAATGAATGAAGAATGCAGTGAATGCTAAACTTCCCTGGGGAGGAAAAAAAAACAATTATAGCTATGTCAACTTTCATTTTATTCATTCATTGGATAAGGTTGTCGCTGGTGAAATCAGCATTTACTGCCCATTCCTAATTGCTCAGGAGGCTGTTGAGAATCAACCACTGGACAAGAAGTTAAAAAGTGGAGGCAGGATGATCTAAGAAAAGTAGAGTACAATGTTGCTTACTGGGTTGCTAGGCCATTGCTGACTCTCTGTCACCTCATGAATGATCCTGGTCATCCCGAAACGTCGATTCTCCTGCTCCTTGGGTGCTGCCTGACCTGCTGCGCTTTTCCAGCAACACATTTTCAGCTCTGATCTCTAGCATCTGCAGTCCTCACTTTCTCCTATCCCTAGGCATCTTCCCCATTTGTTCTTGATGCTGGGGCCTGAGTGTCTGTAAGGATATTGTGGGGATAAAAAGGTTCATCCTTTTCTGCAATAGGACAATTCCATGTAGTTCTAATACTGTGTAATTAGTGCATTTAAAATAATTATATAAATTGATTTAATATTTTATTAAATCTTTTGTAATGTAATGTAGAAATCTACTAGTGAAACAGATGTGGTACTGAAATTTGCTACAAACCTGCAATGAAAGATACAAGTCCACAAAAAATTTATGAGGAGAAAATGAGGTCTGCAGATGCAGGAGATCAGAGCTGAAAATGTGTTGCTGGAAAAGCGCAGCAGGTCAGGCAGCATCCAGGGCTGATTCCTGAAGAAGGGCTTATGCCCGAAACGTCGATTCTCCTGTTCCCTGGATGCTGCCTGACCTGCTGCGCTTTTCCAGCAACACATTTTCAGCACAAAAAATTTATTTCCGGTTAAAATTTAGATTTCTCCACTACAGCTTGTCTTTTGGCAGCAATTGTCCTTGCCCAACTACGGTAGATTACTCACACCTTTGCATATTCACTTTTGCAATGTTGTTTCATATGGTCCTCCCAAGTGTTACTGTATATCAGTCCAATATCAAGGTAAACCACATAATTAGGAACGCTAGCTACAACTTGGTTTATTGGTCTCTGGAAAGTAGTTAGAGTGTTTGTTCGCCAAAATGGCATTTCTTGGCATTGGAGAACAACATCTGGCATACCAAAGGCAAATATCTCTTTAGCTCTGGATGTTAAAGGAACTCACTAGCACCCATTTAATGTGTCTCTATTGTCAAGAACTCTGGCACTGCCAACACCATCAATACAATCTTCCAAGCAAGGAATTGGGTTGGAGTCAGTCTTTGTCTCTGCACTGAATGTTCTGTGATTGATGTAGAATCTGGTTGAACCATCAGACTTAAATACTAACACAACTGAGGACATCCAACTTCTTTGGCTAGGTGCAGCCAGACAATTTGCAAACACATATTGGATTTCTGCTTTTACCTGGGCCTGTTTCTGTGGACTTAGGCACAAAGAATGCTGTTTTAAAGGAGAGGATTCTCTGACAGTACAGGTCCAGCTAAAGTTATACAAAATTGTTTAACACTACACACTCCCTTAAATTTGGTGAGTAACTTTGTTAGGTCTTTTTGTTCTTCTGCCTCTGAGTGTGAACACATGGTATCTAGTTTCCCTGACAGATCAGTGTTAGCTAACCAGATATGAGGTGTTTCAATCAGGAATTGTCTAGCGTCCTTCTGCCTCATTCTCACTATTGCTTCCATGCTCCACTGTCCGTATGACACACCTGCATTGTCCTCTCAATAATGCTTTGATGTAAGAGAATTCTTGTGAGTGTTGGCGGTGCCTATCTCTGAGCCAAGAGACCCAGGTTCAAGATCCACCTGCTTCAGCAACGGTAATAAAATCTCTGAATAGGCTGATCACAAAATAACTTTAATGCTTCAGCATCTTGGTCATTTCATTTTCTTATGATCTGGGAGATTAATTAGATCATTTACTTTACCAAGTATGTTGATTACTCTCTATGCACCATTGAACTGTGCTTCACCTGTCTTATACGGTTGAGAATTCCATAGGTTGTCCACCCTGTGAGTGAAGAAATTCCTCCTCATCTCAATCGTAAATGGTCTAACCATTTATTCTGAAACCTTGACCCCTTGCTCTAGATGCCTCATCCAGGTGGAACATCATTGCTACATCCTATCTGTCAATCCCTGTTAGAATTTTGTATGTCTCAGTCAGATCCCCTCTCATTCTACTCAACTGCAGTAAATGCAGGTCCAGTTGGCCAAATTTCTCCTCATGCAGTAAAACTGCCAGCAGAGGGATCAGTCTTGTGAACCTTTGCTCTATTCTCTCTAATGACAAGTGTATCTTTTCTTAGGTAAGGAGACAAAAATGCATACTATACTCCAGGGGCGGCCTCAACAAAGCCCAATATAGCTGAAGTAAGAATTTCTTGCTCTCATACTTAAACTGTCTTGTAATAAAGGCTATTATACCATTTGATTTCCCAACTGCTTGCTGAACCTGCATGATTGCTTTCAGTGACTGCTGTACAAAAGACACCCAACTCCCCCCTAAATACATCAATATTTCCCAATCTATCGCCACTCAAGTAATACTCTGCTATTTTCTTTTTCTTACTAAAGTGGATAACTTGACTTTTATCCGCAAGATACTGCATCCGCCATGCATTTGTCCATTCACTCAACTTATCTAAATTGCATTGAAACCTCTTTATTTTCTCCTCACCATTTATAATTCCAACTATCAGCAAACTTTAATTAAATATTGTGTTCAATTATTTCACCCAATTCATTGATATATATGGTGGATATCTGGGACCCAAACACTAATATTTGTGGTAGCCCACTAGCCACCCTCTAGTCAAAAAATGCATCCATTTATTTCCACTCTCTGTTTCTTATGTGCTAATCAGTTCTCAAGTCATGCCTGTGCATTACCTCGATTCCCATGCGGTGTAACCCCATGAGACAAAACTCTTTGTTTCATTGCTTGGCTGTTTCCTTGTTCTCCATTATCAATTTTCCTGTTTCAGAATGTAAGGGACCTACATTTGACTTCACTAAACTTCTTTTGATATACTAATTGATGTTCTTACTGTCTACTTTTATGTTCCTGCAAGTTTATTTCATATATATTTTTCTCCTCTTAATCATTCTCTTGGTTTATCTTTGTTGAATTCCAAATTGTTTCCAATTCTCAGGCTTGCTTTTTTTAATAAAACAACTTTAACTGACTCCTCTTTGGATTTAATGCTATTCTTAATTTCTTTTGTTGGCCATGGCTTGGTCACTTTTCCTGTTGTATTATTGTACCAGGAAGAAATGTGTAACTGTTTCAAATAATGCATTTGTTCCTTAAGTATAATCTCTACCTCCACTGCAAGTGCCTTTGTTTATAACGATTAAATATATATCATTTGAGACACTTGCACCTTCTCATCATTCATTTTCATGCCTAATATCTTGAGATTCTCAAGAAAGTGTATGCGACACAAATGGAGTGGAGATCAAGCATTAATAATTCCCATCTACTTTTTCCGCTTCTGACTGGGTAGAGTAAGTGCCCCAGATTCCAAGCAGGTGAACATTGGCCATTATGTGTTAAAGTATCATTTGTATTTTCTGCTAATTGTCTGCAATCTTCCATTCAATGCTGTGTTCTGTCTTTGGAATTCATGTCTACGTTAAATAGACAAAAAAACCTCATTATTAGAAATATTAAGGAAGGAAAGGAACAAGTGAATATTCAGTAGAAGGCATGTCTCTGCCACAATCTGTTAATTCACATTATTACAGATCTTCTTTGAGGTTCTATAAATACAAAGTTGATAACTCAAATGGTCTAATTAAGAGCGTCTATCTTATTGAAAAGGCATCAGCCAAACCACATTCATTAAGTTGGTCTGAAAACTCTGCTCACGTTTTGAAAGCTGTGACAAAAATTCTATCACAGCAGCTGAGACAATACAAATATTCTAAGACAATCAACAATACTCGAAGAAAACAACCACAACATTCGGAAGGAAAGTCAATTTACCCTTTCTCTCAATAATAAAAGATCCTTTGAAAAAAATCCATTATCTGGATCCAAAATAGCATCTTCACCAAAAATAATCAGTTCTCAATTTAAGCTATGTATCAAGTTTAATTAAAATCTACCCATTAGTTTTTGAGTTATATTGTTTATAGATAATAATGAAAATACTACCTCTATCCATCTTTAGTAGCAAAGCTGATACATTTTTATAGATGTCTGTGCATTGAGTTTTACTCCTGCCTTTCATAGCTGGTTGCCAGTACTTGGAAAGTAAATGTCGATCATAACTTTGAATTGAAATAACTCCAGTTAATCGAAGTTCCATTCATCAATATGAGGGCACTTTGATGGAGGAACAAATGAAGGCAAATTGGCCCCAGTTTAATTCATGTGGCTTCCAGTTCCTGTGAACTTGCAATTAAGGGAAAATAACTTGAGTTCAAATGGGTCACTCCAATGTCAGTTAGCTCTATGAAAGTAGCATCAATATACTGTGCTATCATCAATATTACTGAATCTATTTCTCAATAACTTTGGTAATGAGTTTGGGTTTCTTTTCTGGCTTAAATACACCAGCTGCAATTGTCATGGTATTTGGCACTGTACAACTGTTCAGAAAGGGTTCAGAAAAGATTTACCAGGATGATGCTAGGGTTGGAGGATTTGAGCTACAGGGAGAGATTGAATAGGCTGGGGCTGTTTTCCCTGGAGCATTGGAGGCTGAGGGGTGACCTTATAGAGGTTTATAAAATCATGAGGGGCATGGATAGGATAAATAGACAAAGTCTTTTCCCTGGGGTCAGGGAGTCCAGAGCTAGATGGCATAGAGTCATAGAGTCATAGAGATGTACAGCATGGAAACAGACCCTTCGGTCCAACTCATCTATGCTGATCAGATATCCCAACCCAATCTAGTCCCACCTGCCCGCACCCAGCCCATATCCCTCCAAACCCTTCCTATGCATATATCCATTCCAATGCTTCTTAAATGTTGCAATTGTACCAGCCTCTACCACTTCCTCTGGCAGCTCATTCCACACACATACCACCCTTTGTGTGAAAAGGTTACCCTATAGATCTATTATGGGTCACCCCTCAGCCTCCGATGCTCCAGGGAAAACAGCCCCAGCCTGTTCAGCCCTGAATTAAACTCCATCTGCCACTTCTCAGCCCATTCGCCCATCTGGTCAAGATCCTGTTGTAATCTGAGGTAGCTCTCTTCGCTGTCCACTACACCTCCAATTTTGGTGTCATCTGCAAACTTACTAACTATACCTCTTATGCTCGCAACCAATCATTTATGTAAATGATAAAAAGTGGAGGACCCAGTACCGATCCTTGTGGCATTCTACCTGTCACAGGCCGCCAGTCTGAAAAACAACTCTCCACCACCACCCTCTGTCTTCTACCTTTGAGCCAATTCTGTAACCAAATTGCTAGTTCTCCCTGTATTCCATGAGATCTAACCTTACTAATCAGTCTCCCATGGGGAACTTTGTCGAACGCCTTACTGACGTCCATATAGATGACATCTACCACTCTGCCCTCATCAATCCTCTTTGTTACTTCTTCAAAAATCTCAATCAAGTTTGTGAGACATGATTTTCCACACACAAAACCATGTTGACTATCCCTAATCAGTCCTTGCCTTTCCAAATACAAGTACATTCTGTCCCTCAGGATTCCCTTCAAAAAACCTGCCCACAACCAACGCCAGGCTCACTGGTCTGTAGTTCCCTAGCTTGTCCTTACCACCCTTCTTAAACAGTGGCACCACATTAGCCAACCTCCAGTCTTCCGGCACCTCACCTGTGACTATCTATGATACAAATATCTCAGCAAGAGGCCCAGCAATCACTTCTCTCGCTTTCTCAGAGTTCTAGGGTACACCTGATCAGGTCCTGGGGATTTATCCACTTTTATGCATTTCAAGACATCCAGCACTTGCTCCTCTGTAATATGGACATTTTGCAAGATGTCACCATCTATTTCCCGATAGTATATATCTTCTATATCCTTTTCCACAGTAAATACTGATGCAAAATACTCATTTAGTATGTCCCCCATTTTCTGTGGCTCCACACAAAGGCCACCTTGCTGATCTTTGAGGGGCCTTTTTCTCTCCCTAGTTACCGTTTTGTCCTTAATGTATTTGTCAGAACCCTTTGGATTCTCCTTAATTCTATTTGCCAAATCTATCTCATGTCCCCTTTTTGTCCTCCTGATTTCCCTCTTAAGTATACTCCTACTTCCTTTCTACTCTTCTAAGGATTCACTTGATCTATCCTGTCTATACCTGACATATACTTCCTTCCTTTTCTTCACCAAACCCTCAATTTCTTTAGTCACCCAGCATTTCCTATACCTACCTGCCTTTCCTTTCACCCTGACAGGAATATACTTTCTCTGGATTCTCGTTATCTCATTTCTGAAGGCTTCCCATTTTCCAGC
>NC_057725.1:64154702-64165930 GCF_004010195.1 Chiloscyllium plagiosum
CTGGGAATATCCTCCCTCAGCACAGCTGTAATGCTATCCCTTATCAAAAATGCCACCCCCCTCCTCTCTTGCCTCCCTTTCTATCCTTCCTGTAGCATTTGTATCCTGGAACATTAAGCTGCCAGTCCTGCCCATCCCTGAGCCATGTTTCTGTAATTGCTATGATATCCCAGCCCCATATTCCTAACCATGCCCTGAGTTCATCTGCCTTCCCTGTTAGGCCCCTTGCATTGAAATAAATGCAGTTTAATTTATTAGTCCTACCTTGTCCCTGCCTGCCCTGACTGTTTGACTCACTTCTGTTCTCAACTGTACCCGTCTCAGATTGATCTTTTTCCTCACTATTTCCCTGGGTCCCACACCCCCACCTTACTAGTTTAAATCCTCCCGAGCAGCTCTCGCAAATCACCCTGCAGTATATTAGTCTCCTTTCAATCTGCCCGTCTTGTACAGGTGACTTCTACCCCAAAAGAGATTCCAATGATCCAAAAATGTGAACCCTTCCCCCATACACCAACTCCTCAGCCATGCATTCATCTGCTCTATCCTCCTAGTCCTGCCCTCACTAGTTCGTAGCATCAGGAGCAAACCAGGTATTACTACTCTCGAGGACCTCCTTTTTAAATTCCTGCCTAACTCTCTGTAATCTCCCTTCAGAATCTCAACCTTTTCCCTTCCTATATCTTTGCTTCCAATGTGTACAATGACATCTTGCTGGCCCCTCTCCCCCGTGAGAACATTCTGCACCCTCTCTGAGACATCCTTGATCCTGGCACCAGGGAAGCAACACACCATTCTGATTTTTTGCTGCTGGCCACAGAAACGTCTGTCCAAACCTCGAACTAGAGAATCCCCTAACACAATTGATCTCTTGGAACCCGACGTGACCCACGTTGCATTTGAGCCAGTCTCAATACCAGAAACTTGGCTGTTCGTGCTATGTTCCCCTGATATTCCATCATCCCCTACATTTTCCAAAACAGCATTCCTGTTTGAAATGGGTATATCTATAAAAGACTCCTGCACTAGCTGCCTACCTCTCTTACCCTTCCTGGAGTTAACCCATCTATGTGACTGTATCTGAGACTTTCCCCCCTTCCTATAACTGCCATCCATCACCTCCTGTTGCTGTTGCAAATTCGCCATTGCTTCTAACTGTCTTTCCAACCGATCCATTCGATCTGATAAGATTCGCAGCCAACAGCATTTATGCCAGGTATAATACGCAGTAACCCTTAAACTCTCTTTAAACTCCCACATCTGACAAGAAGCACATATCACTCTATTAAAGGCCATTTTTGCTCCTTCACAATCTACAGACCCAGAAAATAACACCGTCTTATTCCTCTACAAATACTGCCCCAGGTTAACTTAATAGCTATAACTTATATTTTAAGTTTATGCAAGAGACCTATCTCCAAACACATATAATCAAGAAATTATCTATCTATCTATCTATCTCTATCTCTCTCTCTCTCTCCTCGTCCCCCTTTTAAACTGCTGGTGTTTTGACTTTTTTTTCCCAACATTCCAAAACACCTCCAACACCTAAAATACCTCAAAAAAGGAGCAGCTATTACAGCCAGAAATTTTTCACATCCTCCATCTTGGATTACCCACAATCCTTCAGTTCTACATTTGTATGGAATGAGCTGCCAGAGGAAGTGGTGTACAATTGCAACATTTAAGAGGCATTTGGATGGATATATGAATAGGACGGGTTTGGAGGGATGTGGGCTGGGTGCTGGCGGTGGGACTAGATTGGGTTGGGATATCTGGTCGGCATGGACGGGTTGGACCGAAGGGTCTGTTTCCATGCTGTACGTCTCTATGACTCTAACACAAGGAGACTGAAAGTGCCTGTAAAACCACACATACCTTCGTCTGGTATGTGTGGTTAGTGCATCACCCAGTGGACCAATTCAGATACTGCAGGCAAGCTGTAAAATTGCTTTTCCATTCACAGAATCACAGAATCTCTACAGTGTTGTTTTTGTGTGGATTTTATGATCATATGAATGGAAAAGCATTGTTACAGTTTGCCTGCAGTATTTGAATTGGTCCACTGGTTGACGCCTGATGCTCCATTGAATTTCTTAACAGCTGTCATCAGTTTCTATGATAGGTTTTGGACCAAAGGGTCTGTTTCTGTGCTGTATGTCTCCCATGACTCTATGAAACGCATTATCAAACGTATTCTCCTCTGGTTCAAAATACAGTTGAACATTGAATTAATATGTAAATTGTGTTCCTTTTAACAGTTCTACAGCTGCAGAAAATTGTGTACCAGTTTCTGGTACGTCACATGCTATATCACATCAGAGTAATACCGAAACTGTGTGAAAATGAGTAAAATGTGAAAATTATTGAAAACAGTTACAACTATTCCATGGTTCCTTATATTTTTGTGATTCTGGACTGCCATCTAATGCAGTGGAATTAACTGGATTTTTTGGGTGCCTTATCCAAGCTACATCACTACACCAGTTAATGGTGTCTACATAGGAGGTTAATGCCAGTGAGAGCTCCGAGGGAGGGGCAGAGAAAGATGAGTAGAAAAAATATTCACATGTTCAACATGTGCAGCAGTGCACTGAGGTACTCATTCACTGTCATTCTCTGAGATGACCTCTTGAAAGTGGGAAGTCAAATGATATTTTAGGTTTCAACAGTCAATCAGCATAGTTCATCCCCTCTGTCTCTCAGTGATAGATGGTTGGACCTTGCAAACTAAAGTTTGAGTCATAGAAGTCTGCCCCTCATCTAAACTGCAGAACTCCATACTGGTGCTGTGGGCAAGAGACTGAGAAAGAGGTTATTGATGCAAAGGAAACAAAAAAAAATAAAAGACAATCTTACTGATTAACATTTAAAAATAATAGGAATGGCAAAATCTGTGTCCATGAAATCACAAATTATCCCACCTGTGCCAAAAAATAAGTAACAAGACAAATCAACATCTGCACACAAAAGTCACGTACTCAATGATTTTTAACCTATTTTAACCTATTTTCTCCCCTTATCCAGTCCCATCCCATTTATATTGGTGATTCCTCTGACACGTTATGTCAGTCTCAGAATTTCCAGTTTGCAGACTCCCGCAGCCTCCTCTTTATCATGGACGCACAATCCCCCCTCCGGATGGTCTGAAGACTCTCCATCCTAACCTGGAAAAAAAACTGTCTGAACTGTTCCCATCCACTACCACCCTCTTCCCCCTGCCCAAGCATGTCCTCACCCTGAACAACTTCTCTTTTAAGTCCTCTCACATTCCTTAGGTCAGAGGGGTGGCCATGGATACCTGCATGGATCTCAGTTATACCTGTCTCTTCGTGGGTTATATGGATATTCTGGCCCCATAACTCTTTTTCTGGTATATCAATGGTATAATCGGTGCTGCTTCAATCTCTTGTCTAGAGTTGGAAAGTTTTATCAATTTTGCTTTTGATTTCTGCCCCGCCCTCACCTTCACCTGTTCCATCTCTAACTCCTCCCTTACCTTCCTCGACATCTCTGTTTCCATTTCTGGGAAAAAGCTAGCAACTAATATCCACTACAAACCCACTCACTGCCACAGTTACCTTGAGTATACATCCTCACACCCTGCTTCCTGTAAAGATTCTATTTCATTCTCCCAGTCCCTCTGTCTCTGACACGTCTGTTCTGATGATGCCAACTTCAACAAGGGTGCTTCTGAAATTTCCACCTTCTTCCTCAACCAAGGATTCCCCACTACAACAGGGCCCTCATCCATGTCTGACCCATCTCCTGCACTTCAGCTGTCACCCCCATCTCTTCCCTTGAACAGCAATAGGGTTCCCCTTGCCTTCACCTACCATCCCACCAGCATCCACAGGGCGGCACGGTGGTTCAGTAGTTAGCACTGCTGCCTCACAGTGCCAGGGACCTTGGTTCAATTCCTGCCTCGGGCGACTGTCTGTGTGGAGTTTGCACATTCTCCCCGTGTCTACATGGGTTTCCTCCGGGTGCTCCGGTTTCCTCCCACAGTCCAAAGATGTGCAGGTTAGGTGAATTTGGCCATGTTAAATTGCCCATAGTGTTAGGTGTATGGGAGTGAGTCTGGGTGGGTTGCTCTTTGGAAGGTTGGTGTGGACTTGTTGGGCCAAAGGGCCTGTTTCCACACTGTAGGGAATCTTATCTAATCTAGCTGTGAGTTCCACTACCTCCAGTCACTTGCCACCACCAGATACATATTCCCCTTCCCTTCCATGTCAGCCTTCCACAGGGGTTGTTCCCTCTGGGACACTCTCACCCACTCCTTCAATCCCAACAACTTCCCACAGCCCCTGCAACCACAGAAAGTGTAACACCTACCTGTTTACTTCCTCCCTCGTTAGTATCCAATGGCCCAAACACATCTTCCTGGTAAAGCAATGATTTACCTACACTTCATTCCATCTAGTTTTCTGCATTTGCTGCTCACAATGTGATCTCCTCTACATTGGGGAAATGAAGAAAAGACAGCATGACCACTTCACAGAACAATTGACTTCTGGTGCAAAAAGACCCTGAGCTTCCAGTTGCCTGCCACTTTAACACCTCACCCTGTTCCCTGGCCAACATCTCTGTCTCAGGCTTACTGCAGTGATCCAGTAAAGCTCAGTGCTCAGCTGGAAGAACAACATCTTATTTTCTACTTGAGAACTCCACAGCCTTCTGGAGTTAATATTGAGTTCAACAATTTTAGGGCTTGAGCACTTACTCAAACTTTCCCCCACCCCTATACACACCAAGCCTTGTTATCACATAATCTGCTATTACAGACAACCTATTGTTAACAACTAACAGTCCCCGCTAAGAACTATTCACCCTCTTAGCCTGATCATCATCCAATCCTTTGTCTGTCCTACTGTCTTTTTCTCTCTTTTTGGGCTCTATCTCTGCCTATTGTTTACTCCTTACCCCTCTCCCTACCATACCTTCTGCATTAAAAAAAAACAGGATTTTCCTAGCTACCATCAGTTCTGAAGAAGGACCTGAAATATTAACACTGATTTTTCTCCATAGCTGTTGTGAGATCTGCTCAGCTTTTCCAGCAATTTCGGTTTTTGTTTCTGTTCTTCTTTTGTTTTGTTTTCTGTTTACTATCGGGTTCTTTTAGGCCAGTCTATCGTGTCTGAATATAACCCTGGTCATCATTAGCTTGAGACCCTCGGCCTCATTGTCAGACTCTACTTCTTCTTCATCTGAGGAGACAGGTGGCTTGTCCATCTCTCCTTCTTCGACTTTCTCATTCTGTTGCTGATCTAGTGATTTGTATAAAATGCAGCAAATAATGTTGAATCTGAAGACCCTCTCAGGCAAGTACTGAAGTGTTCCTCCAGAGCATGCTTTGCCATAGAATTGCAGCTTCAGAAGAAGATCAATTTCTTTTTCTTTATTTGTGGGACTTGGGTGTCAGCATTTATAGTCCATCCCTAATTGCCCAGGGGCAGTTAAGAGTTAACCATGTTGCTGTGGATCTGAAGTCACATGTAGGCCACTTTCCTTCCCTGAAAGCCATTGGTGAACCAGATTGTTTTTTGGAGAATCAACAATGGCTTCATTGTAAACTTTAGACTCTTAATTCTAGATTTTTAATGAATTAAAAGTGCATCACCTGGTACGGTGCAATGCGAACGCATATCCCCAAACATTACCTGGTTCTTTGGATTAATAACCTAGCAAAAAGACCACTAGGCTATCACCTTCCTGGGGACTATTCAGTGATAGCCCTAAAGAAAGCAATATGCAGCATTGTAGCATGGTCCACATCAGTTTGAGGGGTTTGAAATAAGGTAATTAGTTAAACCTCTCGGAGCTACCCCTTGTCTCCTGTAGAGGTGGAGACGCTATGGGAGGGAAAAGCAAATTTTCAAGGAATTAGGGAGTTATGAAGGATGTATGGGTCATGGCGGCACCTCGAATAATGATTTCTGTTGTTGCTCATCCCTTCTTCTCCACTTCCTTCTTCATCTTCTCAGTCTTGGGAAACCTAAGATGGCTCCTTGGTTAAGTAAGCAAATATGTGGCTTGGCCATACTGATTTGTGGTGAAATATCAACAATGGGAAGGTATGCTTTTTATTTGAGATATTAGCAGAGCCAATGTAACCTTTGGCTTATCAGGCTGCTCATATATTGGCTGAAAGCCTCCCCCACAGGCACTTCTTCATGGTGAGGACTATCCTCCATGGCTTTTGACTGGTTTTCCCCTTTCTAATGCTACGAGCAAGTGAGGATTGCAGATGCTGGAGATCAGAATTGTGAGTGCGGCCTTGGAAAAGCACAGCAGGTCAGGCAACATCTGAGAAGCAAAAGAATCGATGGTTCAGGCATAAGCCCTTCATCATGATCCTTTCTAATGCTGCCTTGTGTAAGAGATTTGTAGCCTTGATCTTTACATTGCTTTCCACACATTTGGCAATTAGTATCTTCTGACTTTTGGTGATCTTCATTATTCCTGATAAAGATAAAGTCACCATTACTTATCATTCAGGATCGTTTAACCTCAAGGTCATCACACCTCAGGCAAGAGAAGAAGTTGAGGAAAATCCTTCATGGTAATATCAGCTGGTATGGGAATTGAACACATATTGTTAGCATCACTGACCAACTATCCAGCTTACTGAGCTAAAATAGGTTTCACCTGTTACACTGTAAATGTTTGCATAAAGAAATAACTTCTTTATGAAGTAGACAAGTTAGTGAAGAATTATGTAATAACCTGAGCTTGGAGGGAGAGTCTACCCTGCTAGGGAAATAGCTCATAGTCAAGTTTCTGAACATATCCCATTTTTGTTTTATAAGATAGTACTCAGTCAGCTAAGATGTTAGTATTCACTTTTTTAAAAACTGAACCTATTTTTCTAGTCGACCTGTTCAAAGATGTTATTACACATCTGTGAAGCTGCTGGAACTTGAACCTGGGTCTCTTGGTTCAGGGGAGGGACACAAGAGGGCCCCTTAGATGTTTGCATTCATAACATGCCAGTGAATGCAAAACAGGTGTCTGACAATGAAGGTCAGGAAAGCTGACCCCTTGAAAGGCTCAAGAGCTTAACATCAAACTTTAACCTGTTATGAGCAAACTGAATTGTTGCCCCCTGCCCAATTAAGTTGCCTGGTCTGCCATTCAGAAACCTCCAGGCAGCCGCAGAAATCTTATCACTTATATCAATCTACAAATTCCAAATCTACATTGCTCTCCCTCTAAAATCTAAGGATTAAGGCTTAGATTTGTATCATGTAAGATTTGTATCATGCAAGATTGACTCCAAACCTCTTGTCCTCCAGGTGAAAAGAAAGGCGAACATTCCATTAGCCTTGTTGATTTCTTTCATATCTGTTCATTGCAGGTTTAGGGGCCCCTTGGACTTATGGATTTCCACAGTTGCCAGCATTTCATCCCTCAAAGTAATCTGTTGCTTTATACAAAACTTTGTTTATAAACATAACAAAGATTTGTTAACAGCATTCAGATCAATAAAATAAATTTCCATTTAGAGCTGCTAATGTCAAGGCACTTCAGAATCTATGAAAGAAAAGTGAACTCTGAGTTCTATATTTTCATTTGTTGATGGAGATGGGAATGTGGTCTAAATCACATTAAACTAAGCCCTAAATTTCATCAAGTTGTGGAAAGTTGTGTCCTGAATCTGAGATTCTTGACCTCATTCCCATTTCTACTTCTATTGTATACAGTACCATGGGGTTAGACAGCCTGCATGTGGCACTCCTTTCTGTCTGTATTGCAGAGATGGGCAGTTCAAATCACCAGCCTATGTTCAACCCAGAGACTTTTTGTGCCCCTCCCATATTGTTCACAGCACCTCAGAAGAGTCATGAATTATGAGGGACACATAAACCTGCACAGCTAGTGAAAGACAAAGTCAACTGCTTCTGGAATTCTTTCATTGACAAGCTTTGAAATAAAGGCAAAACAAAAGTTTTTTCTCAGTTTCAATAATTGACACTACTCCTAGAATACAGTGATTGTCAAGCCATCTAAAAAAAAGCCATCTGCTTATTGTTCACAGCACCTCAGAAGAGTCATGAATTATGAGGGACACATAAACCTGCACAGCTAGTGAAAGACAAAGTCAACTGCTTCTGGAATTCTTTCATTGACAAACTTTGAAATAAAGGCAAAACAAAAGTTTTTTTCTCAGTTTCAATAATTGACACTACTCCTAGAATACAGTGATTGTCAAACCATCTAAAAAAAAGCCATCTGCTTTTACAATTTTAAGGGCTTCATTATCTGTAAACTGAATTGACTTATGACAGTTGAACTCTTTATGAATGAATGCCTAAGTTTCAATTACAGAACCACTTGACTTAGTAGAGGTATTTTTTTGTACAATTCGATAGTTCAAGAAGTTATTAAAAGATTATCTATCCTTGACCTGGTTTCGGAATAGCTGCATATTTGATTATAATAGATTGACTGCTTGAGCAGATTTAAGTTTTTTGAATGTTTTTCTTGAAGGAAAAGATTTTAAGTGTGAACTGTTTAGATAATAGCTCTATTAGATTGTTAAAAACTTGATATTTTAGTGTCCATTTCAAAGATGTAGATCCTGAGGTCTGCCCATAATATATAGCAAGTTGGTAGCTGTGGAGGATGTATGAGGCTATGAGAGTATGAGGGGTCATGTGATGGAGGCCACATTGTAATGGGTTTAGTGAGGATGGGTGAGGGGGTTTCAGGGTGAGAGGTTCTGACCTTCTTCATTAAAATATAGGCCAATCACCCACTATATGGAGGCAGCCATTCTAGCCTGGCTATATGCTCATGTCTTCTAAAGTCAAAGAGTTGCCATTGTGAGAGCTATAGGGAATTTAAACTTCCTAACCACCCCTGTTTTTGTTTTTTTTTGTGTATTGATCTATGTTTTGGAAGGCAATAATATGGATCTTTTTTAAGTATCTTAACCACTGTGAGAAGTTTATTCCAGAATCAGGAACATTTTGACAGGTTAAATGTTCTGACAAATTCAAACATTCTCCCATACTGTATCTCCACTACAAATCTAATTCCTCTCCAATACATCTCTCGGAGTCAAAAAACAATATCATTGGGATTCAGAAGTGGAAACAGGTTTCATCAGGAATAGGCCCATCTTATGCATTTCAAGGTCAATTAAGGGAAACTAAGGTTATAATAGATGGTGAAAAGCTTGATGGAAGAAAGATTTTAAAGAATGTCTTAACAACTGCAACAAAATTCAATGGGCAGAGGAGTTTGGGGGAATTTCAAAGGTGGATACTTAGGTCCTTAAAGGTAAACAACCATTTATGGTAAAGTGAGGAAGAATGCACAAAAGCAGAGAGACAAAGACTTGAGGTGTTGGTGTCAAGTGGAAGGCAGGTCATTTGAAGACACTGTAGTAATTGAGTGGCTGTGGTGAGGCTTTGGATGGACCAAAATCATAATTTCTAAACAAGATTCCAGAATACTTTTTTTAATGTATGACATGAAAAATTGTTAGTCACCAAAATACATCCCCCTTTAAGAGGTCAAGACTATCTTTAAATGGCACCACAAGGTACACACTTTCAAGGCCCATTAGTAAACTGTCATAAGCAGCAGGTCAGGCATTGTCAGCTATGCCAATTCAATGTTGATTGGGAATTCAATTCATAACTGTGCCCATACATTCAGGCATTGACTCAGTGCCAGGAAACATGCAGTGACAAATTTCTACCTAATGATGCACTTTATGGTTATCTATGTTAATCTGTACAATACTGAGTCAGGTTCTTGCTGAAACAGATGTCTTGAAGTTTATTAACAACACTATTTACACTGCTGTGGTGTCACTTATTTAAACACAGTCTGTGTTCTGTGCTTATTACTGTTCTTATACGTTACATACACATAGCTGACACGATAAAGGGGGAGACTGAAGGCAAGACTAATACCTTTTGTGATTATACTATGGTTTTAAGACGTGTATTTTATCCTTTCTTGAAAAGGTTTTAAGGCTGATGTGCTGAGCTGTCGATTGAAAACTCGTAAACATTTTGTGAGGCCTTGGGGTTTCTTTTAAAATTAGGAACAATAGAAGCAACCTAAGTGGGTGTGGGCAAGCTCCCACAGAACCAGGATATTTTTAAATTTTTCAATAACAACTGTGGATGGGATCTCAGCAATGTTTAGAAGTTGCAATACATCTCTCCCTGCTACACTTTGTCAGAGTTTTAGATTAGATTCTCTACAGTGTGGAAACAGGCCCTTCGGCCCAACAAATCCACACCAACCCTCCGAAGAGTAACCCACCCAGACCTGTTTCCCTCTGACTAATGCACCTGACACTATGGGCAATTTAGTATAGCTAATTCACCTGACCTGCACATCTTTGGACTGTGGGAGGAAACCAGAGCACCTGGAGGAAACCCACGCAGACATGGGGAGAATGTGCAAACTCTACACAGTTGCCCAATGCTGGAATTGAACCTGGGTCCCTGGCACTGTGAGGCAGCAGTGCTAACCACTGAGCCACCATGCAGATGTTTTCCTGCTGTTGGAGTTGTATGTGAAACAATCTGTTTTTCTGAATTTGCCTTTGTCAAGGGCATGTTTATGGGATGTTAAACTATTACTAATTAACTGTTCCAAAAGTGTATCTATTATTTTGTTGAGCATTTCAATAGTTACAGCTAAGTCAATTATTTTATTTATTTATTTCTTCTGCTGTATTTTACCGATAATGTATGAATAAAGTTTGTTTGCTTAATATCAAGTAGTTTGACCAATTGAATTGCATCTGGAACAAAGCATTTTATATTTACCTTTGAAATAAGAAATGGTTCAGGTCTAGGCTATTTTCATTATATATTTTGGGGATGGGGGGGCATTGCTGGTCCATAACACTTTATCCTGGAATATCACGTTACGATGTAATCGCACTGTCTTAAAAATACAAAGTTAAAAATCACACAACACCAGTTTATAGTCCAACAGGTTTAATTGGAAGCACACTAGCTTTCGGAGCGACGCTCCTTCATCAGGTGATAGTGGAGGCCTCGATCGTAACACAGAATTTAGAGCAAAAATTTACAGTGTGATGTAATTGAAATTATACATTAAAAAATTGACTGTCTGTTAAGCCTTTCATCTGTTAGAATGCAGTGATAGTTTTACTTCTTTCATGTGTAAATCACAAAAGTTTTTTTTTAAAGTTGCATTCTCGTGTTAGCTGTTAACAATGGTGATAGCTAGAC
>NC_057725.1:64167099-64175680 GCF_004010195.1 Chiloscyllium plagiosum
CTCAAAAACTGCATGAATTTATGTAAAACTCCGTTATCTCTCTTTTTAGATTAGAATCAATCTAAGCATCATGGCATAGACAGAGAACACAGGGGGCCAACACCTTCAACATATTGTCTAGCTATCACCATTGTTAACAGCTAACCCGAGAATGCAACTTTTAAATTATTATAGATGGTGCCCGACGTGGCATCATGTATTAACATGGACTGGGGTAAGATGGACGCGGCTCGAGACCATGTGAGCCTCACTAGGGGGCAACTCGATCATTCCTCAGAGATAAAAAATCCACCTTTGTTAACCCTGACAGGATTCACCATTAGCCCTGGTCCCAAAGAAGTATGGAATAAGTGCGGAATTGATGATAACAGCTTTTACTTTGTAATAGGTGTAGATCAATCAGGAAAGGATACCATGGGACTAGTGAAGGTAACTTTGGTAGATCCTCCTATCCGCCAGCCAAAAACTGGAAACACACACATTCGTGGAGTTAGAGCAAAGTTCAGGAGTTGTGGTGATAGATTCCAATAACATTACAAGAGAAGACATTATTAGACTAGCTACCGGATATAGTGATAGGAACATGTGGCTGGACTGGATGACAGCTACCGTAACCTCAATGAATATGAGTAATTGCGTCGCGTGTGCTTCGGCTAGGCCAACCCTATTTACTACCCCAGCCTCATAGTTCCCTAATATAGACCCAGCAGGATTTCACTCCATGATGGCCCTAACCATGCAGGCGAACCCTCCAAATTGTACCACCTTAAGTGTTATTTTCCCTCCTGTAAAGAATTCTACGTTACCTCCAGTGTTTACCCCAAGGGCCAACGATTACACTTGTTTCACTCGGAGTTCTAATACAATCTTGGGAGACATGCCCGCTGACTGGTGTCAGCACACGATTGATGTAACTGGCTGGCAGAATGCTAGCTCAATGGTTTGGGCCAGAGCTGATCTTTTTTGGTACTGTGGAGATAGAACACTACATGTTAGTCTACCTCCAGATTGGTCTGGAACCTGTGCAATGGTCCGGCTAGGGGTACCCTTATTCCTCTTAGGAGAACGACAAAAGGGAATAAATCCGCATGTACGAACACGCAGGGATTTGTTTGATGTCACGTCTGGATCAACCACTTACACAGATGCAATAGGTGTTCCCCGTGGTGTACCTGATGAATATAAATTGGCAGACCAGATAGCAGCAGGTTTTGAGAATCTCCCACTTATCAGTGCTCTATTCCCAGTCACGCCGAATAAAAATGTCGACAGAATTAATTATGTACATTACAATGTTCTCAGGCTAGCCAATAGAACTAGAGATGTGGTGGCGGGACTCTCTGAACAATTGGCAACGACCTCATTGATGACAGTACAAAATAGAATGGCCTTAGATATGTTGTTAGCAGAAAAGGGGGGAGTGTGCTCTATGTTTGGAGATCAATGTTGTACGTTCATCCCCAACAATACGGCACCTGATGGCTTGGTAACCAAAGCCTTGGAAGGACTAAGAATCTTGTCTAAAGAAATGCATGAACATTCAGGTATTCACAACCCTCTAGGAGGACTGTTTGGCTCATGTTTTGGGAAATGGAAAGGATTAATTGTCTCTGTGTTTATGTCCTTCGTTGGTATGATCATTGTGTTAGTGTTGTGTGGATGTTGTTGTATCCCCTGCATTAAATCTTTGTTGAACCGGGTAATCATTACAGCTATTGAAGGGAAGGCTCCTCCGCCCTACCAGATATCACAGATGAAGATGGAAGCCATGGCTCTGGCAAGAAGGGAAGACTATGCATCGGAGACCGAATATGATGTATAAAACCGGTTTGTTGGTCTCATTTTCATGAGACCAAAAGGGGGACTTGTAAATAGATGGCTTGCTTGTCAATATATACCTGGCTGCGACTGTAAATATACTCGGCATTCGGAAGCCTTTGGGGATGCTCCGTTATGCGCGCGCGCAGAACAAGGTCACGTGGTGCTCCGCTCTGTTGCAAAACAGGGTCGCGTGGTGCTCTGTTTCATGCGCCGGAGGCGTGCAGCGAGGTCGCGTGATGCTCTGTTTCACGTGCCGGAGGCGTGCAGCGAGGTCGCGTGATGCTCTGTTTCACGCGCCGGAGGCGTGCAACGAGGTCACGTGATGTTCTGTTTCACGCGCCGGAGGCGTGCAGCAGGGTCACGTGATGCTCTGTTTCACGCGCCGGAGGCGTGCAGCGGGGTCACGTGATGCTCTGTTTCACGCGCCGGAGGCGTGCAGCGAGGTCACGTGATGCTCTGTTTCACGCGCCGGAGGCGTGCAGCGAGGTCGCGTGATGCTCTGTTTCACGCGCCGGAGGCGTGCAGCGGGGTCACGTGATGCTCTGTTTCACGCGCCGGAGGCGTGCAGGGGGTCACGTGGTTCTCCGTTTCGTGTGCAAAACAAGGTCACGTGGTCCTCCGTTTTGCGGGCAAAACAAGGTCACGTGGGGTCGGACATCCGGGAACGTAGGGAGGCGGATAATGGAGTCAGATCAACAGCCAAACAGAAGATAATCCCATATCAGTGATTGCATGATGTTTTTATTATATAAAAAGACTGGATCAGGCACAGAAGTGTGTGTATTTTCTGAACTGACACACTGTATAGTTTGTCAGGGACAGAAAGGTCTAGATCCAGAGCTCTGTATGCTTTATCCACTTATTCCTAAAATAAACTAAAAATGTGAGACCGAATATCTTCTCCTATTGCTTCATTTAAAGAACATGCAGGACTTGGCTCACACATAGAAGAAAGTAAGTTGTAGATTGAGCTAAAGTCCGACAAACCCAACCTTGAATTTCTGCAAAAGCACATTGCGATTTTCAGCATTTTCCGATCTCTGACGTATTGCTATTTTGCTTTAGTCCTTGTGCGGAAGTCTTCTTAGGCTGTAGCGAATCGATAAGTGAAAAGTTTCGGATAAAACGCGGCCACAAAAACCAGCCCGAGTGCGCTGTTGATGGTGACTGGGAGAACATATACACAGATAGATGTTTTTGAACAAACTTCGTAAAAATTGTAAGTTTGTTCCGAATGTTTTGCAAGTTGCACGATGCTTCTGGTCGCCTGCGGCAAGTTGAGTTTGTTTTTGTTAGCGCTGTGTGGGAGTTCACTGTATTATGTTCTCTTTTACCGCTCAAGTACGCGTCTCTTCTGCCAAAGATGTTTAGTGACGCCTGCTACGGGCATCTCTTAGAATGTGTCCATGACAAACGTGGTGTTGCAAACAAGTATCATGCACCAAGAGAAATAAAACAATCACATGACAAAGGAAAGCACAGTAATCCTTCCTAGGACGAGGGGAATCTACGTGCTTTCAATTCTGAGATAATTAAAGAGTTTATTTCTAACATCACGAACCCCAACCCTCCATGGGATCTGGGAAATGGAGTGAGATCCTGAAGCGGGTTTTAAATGACCATTTCGTAAACTCAAAAAGCACAGGACTTCACCGCACGGACTTTAATCAGAGTAAACGGGGGGAATGTATTTTGACTCTCATCCGTAGGAATGCACGTTAAGGATTGCCTGTAGTTCCCCTGCCGTCGCGCCCCTTCCTTCCCCGGGCAGTAGGGAGCTGCTGGTGCCGGCCGCCAGTTTCGGCCCGATGGAGGTGGCAGCTGCTGAGCCCACGCGCCGGTGGCGGTTTCTTTTTGAAAACAAAAGCGGTAAACGGCCGTGAGCGAGACGGCGGGAAACAGCGGGAAGCGCGTGTCTGAGAAAAGGAGGAGGTGGAAGAGGACGAGGAAAGTGAGTCCAGTCCCAGTGAGTGAGAAACCTCGGGTGGGATGGGGACTTTTCTCAGCTCTGTACGGCCAGCGGCAACTTGAGTTTGTTTTTGTTAGCGCGGTGTGGGTGTTAACGTTTGTTTGGATTGTTTCCCAGACGTTGCCGTGTCAAAAAAAAACACCCGAAACGTCCACAATTTCTTCGGTTAGAATGTTTCAGTTTCTTCTCCATCCGTCCCTCTCTTTTCCACTTCAAATACTGACTGTGCAAAATAGCAGAAGTTAACTTTTTAAAAAAAAACTTATCTCACTGTTCATCCCAGTTTTTAATCATTCGGAAATTACAAGTAGAAAATCTGTTTTGAAATTTCAGACGTGGACTATGACGACTTGTACAGTTTTGGTTTGTATTCATTGAGTATTGGAGATTAACGGTAACCATGTTGGGTCAGATCATAGCCAGTGCATATTTAAGTACTAAAATGACATGAGAGTTTCTACCTGTAACATTCTTTCAGCAGTGAGTACCAGGTGCCTATCATACTCTGATTGAAAAATAAGCTTTTTTTAGTCACATCTCTGAACCTTCTGCCTCTTCCCTTAAATCTATGCCTCTTGATGATTTACCCACCGCAAAAGAAAAAAAAGATCCACTTTCTGTCTACTTGCTGTATACCTCTCATAAATTTAAACATCTCAATTATGTCTCCCCTGAATCTCATTGACTCTAAGGAAAGCAACTCAGCCTTTCCAATCTCCCTAATAACTGAAACTTTCCAGCCCAGACAACATCCTGGTCAATCTCTGCACTCTCTCCAGTGTTATCAGATCCCTCCCATAATGTGGGTTCCAGAGTTGCATATAATAACACAAGCAAAACAAGGTCCTGCCATTCATGTATTTTCTTCCCTTGTTGGTCCTGCTTAAATGCATTATGTCACTTTTGACCTGAATTGAATTCCATTTGCCATTGATCTGTCCATCTGTATCCTCTTGTAATCGAAGGCTATCCTCCTCACTAATTACCACACTACCAATTTTCATATACTTCATAATCAACCCTCCTACATTCAAGACTAAATTGAATATGCCACAAACAGCAGGAATCCCAACAGTTTCTTATGGAACTTCATTGAACACAAGCTACTAGTTGCAAAAACATCTCTCAACCATCACTCTGCTTCCCACTACTATCAATTCTATGTCCAGATAGCCAAATATTCTTAAATCCCATGGACTCTGGTGAAGAAGATTGACAAAGTAGATGTAAAGGAGATGTTACCATTTGCATGGCAATCTAGAACGAGAGGTCATCGTATAAGGCTAAGGGGTGACAGGTTTTGAACTGACATGAGGTGAAATTACTTCTGTCAAGACAAAGGACAAAGCAGAGAACAAGGTAGGACTGATAAATTAAACTGCATTTATTTCAATGCAAGAGTCCTAATAGGGAAGGTAGCGTGGTTCAGAATATGGGACTGGGATATCATAGCAATTACAGCAACATGGCTCAGGTATGGACAGGACTGGCAGCTTAAATGTTCCAGGATACAAATGCTGTCCCTCTAGCTACACAAGCACAACAAGGTCCTGCCACAGGAAGGACTGAAAGGGAGGCAAGAGAGAAGGGGGAGTGGCATTTTTGATAAGGGATAGCATTACAGCTGTACTTAGGAGGGATATTTCTGGAAATACATCCAAGGAAGTTATTTGGATGGAACTGAGAAATAAGAAAGGGATGATCACCTTATTGGGATTGTATTATATACCCCCTAATAGTCAGAGGGAAATTGAGAATCAAATTTGGAAGGAGATCTCAGTTATCTGTAAAAATAATAGGGTGGTTATGGTAGGGAATTTTAACTTTCCAAATATAGACTAGGACTGCCATAATGTTAAGGGTTTAGAGGAGAGGAATTTGATAAGTGTGTACAAGAACATTTTCTGATTCAGTATGTGGATATACCTACTAGAGGAGGTGCAAAACCTGACCTACTCTTGGGAAATAAGACAGGGCAGGTGACTGAGATGTCAGTGAGGGAGCACTTTGGGGCTAGCGACCATAATTCTATTAGTTTTAAAATAATGATGGAAAAGGTCAGATCAGATCTAAAAGTTGAAGTTCTAAAGTGGAGAAAGGCCAATTTTGATGGTATTAGCCAAGAACTTTCAAAAGCTGATTGGGGGCAGATGTTCGGGGTAAAGGGATGGTCTTCAGAAATGAGATAACAAGAGTCCAGAGAAAGTATATTCCTGTTAGGGTGAAAGGAAAGGCTGGTAGGTATAGGGAATGCTAAATGACTAAAGAAATTGAGAGTTTGGTTAAGAAAAAGAAAGAAGCATTTGTTAGGTATAGACAGGATAGATTAAGTGAATCCTTAGAGGAGTATAAAGGTAGTAGGAGAGTACGTAAGAGGGAAATCATGAGGGCAAAAAGGGGACATGAGATAGCTTAGGCAAACAGTTAAGGAGAATCCAAAGAGATTTTATAAATACATTAAGGACAAAAGGGTAACTAGGGAGAGAATAGGGCCCCTCAAAGATCAGCAAGGTGGCCTTTGTGTGGAGCCGCAGGAGATGGGGGAGATACTAAACGAGTATTTTGCATCAGTATTTACTGTGAAAAAAAACATGGAAGATATAAGATGTAGGGAAATAGATGTGACGTCTTGAAAAATGTCCATATTACAGAGGAGGAAGTGCATAAAAGTGGATAAATCCCAAATGGGAAGTTAGGGATGTGATTGCTGGGCATCTTACTGAGACATTTATATTATCGAGAGTCACAGGTGAGGTGCTGGAAGACTGGAGGTTGGCTAACGTGGTGCCACTGTTTAAGAAGGGTAGTAAGGACAAGCCAGGGATCCATAGACCAGGGAGCCTGATGTCAGCAGTGGGCAAGTTGTTGGCGGGAATTCTGAGAGGGACAGAATGTACATGTATTTGCAAAGGCGAGGACTGATTAGGGATAGTCAACATGGCTTTGTGCATGGGAAATCATGTCTCACAAACTTGATAGAGTTTTTTGAAGAAGTAACAAAGAGGATTGATGAGGGCAGAGCGGTCAATGTGAAAAGCTGTAACCAAACTATAAAAACTGTTGTGAAGCAGTTACCTTATATTCCAAAACCCATCTGATACCTGCACATCTTCTAAAATGATCAAGTCCCATTTCTCCAAAGATTACATGACCTGTTAAACCTACAAGTGAACTCTACCCAATTCCATTTCAATGATTGAATGTTGTGAGCGAGCAATTCATCAAACATACATAAACCAGCATATGGGGAGGAGAGGAGTTATACACTGAGCAGTATGATCAAAACAAGTGTTTATCAAAGAACAAGGGAAGTGGGATATGCTGAATAAACATAAAGTATAAGTATACAGAGACTTAAAGGAGGAAGAAAGCATACTGGAACCCCAAGGTCCTTATAGTCAAGGGTTGAGAACATCTAAAAATACCACTAAAAAAGTAATCAGGGACGCCATACTAACCATGAAGAAACACAACCAGCAACAAAACTGGAAATGACACCACCAACCCCAGCAGACGCTTACATAAAAATAACAAGTCGGACAGAACACCAATGCCTCATTGGAGGTGCACTAATGATGTTACCTAGAATGGTGACGAAATGTCTGCGAACAAACTTGCTGGCTCAGTGAGCAAGTCAACAATCTCATTGCTCTGATAATTAAAACTCAAAATACACAGAAGATAACGCCACCTCGTAATCTGATAAAAGCAGGATGACAAGGGGTATAACCTACCTCTTACCCCCAAACTGTTATAAAAGAGTGGTTAATGAAATGGAATTCCTGATACTCACTTTATAAGTAAGAATAAACAATTTATTTATCTAACTCCAACAATGAATAAATCAACAGAACCACTAACAAACCAAGCAATTGCTTCCTAACTTCCATTCAGGGACGGCACGATGTCTCACTGGTTAGCACTGCTGCTTCACAGCCTCAGATGACTGTCTGTCTGGAGTTTGCACATTCTCCCCATGTTTGTATGGTCTTCCTCCAAGTGCTCTGGTTTCCTCCCATAATCCAAAGATGTGTAGGTTAGGTAAATTGGCCATGCTAAATTGCCAATAATGATTCGGGATATGTAGGTTTGGTGCATTAGTCAGGGGCAAATGTAGAGTAGGGCAATAGATATGGGTGAGTACCTGTTTGGAGGGCCAGTTTTCACACTGTAGGGATTCTGTGAAGTAACTACTATCTGTTCCCTAACTGAATTAAATTATATGCTGCTTCAATAATACAGGTCCCACTTATATAAATGCAGTTAATAAGAACAGTAAATTAAAACTTAACCTCTCAAAACTGCAGTGAAAATCCATCTCCCAAAATGGTCTTCGGCTTCTCCATTGATTCTGATGTCTCTCCTGCTGTCTTCCTCTGTACAAAACACCACCTCAGTCTGCCAAACTCTGGTGTCTAAAATATTAGATGAACGTGCCTAGTAATTTTAAAGATAAATATTTTTCTCTGAGAGCTGCAAAGTTCTTGAGAGCCCATTACTTATTAGATGTTGGTTTGTTATGTATTCAGATGACAGTTGGCTCTCAATTTTCAAAAATTCCGAGTTTATGTACCCCCAAGACACATGAAATTGTTATAATTTGATTGGTTTCCGGGTATCAAAACAATCCGTTTTAAATTCAATTGGTCCTCAGACTCCAAGTGTCTTTTTAAATTAATTGGCAAATCTAAACTATTTAAAAATATGTTGCTGGAAAAGTGCAGCAGTTCAGGCAGCATCAAAGGAGAAGGAGAATCAACGTTTCGGGCATAAGCCCTTCTTCAGGAATGA
>NC_057725.1:64178025-64179609 GCF_004010195.1 Chiloscyllium plagiosum
CACCACCTCCTGCGTGAAAAAGTTGCCCTTTAGGTCTCTTTTATAGCCTGTTCAGCCTCTCCCTATAGCTCAAATCCTCCAACCCTGGCAACACCCTTGTAAATCTTTTCCGAACCCTTTCAAGTTTCACAACATCTTTCCGATAGGAAGGAGACCAGAATTGCATGCAATATTCCAACGGTGGCCTAACCAATGTCCAGTACAGCCGCAACATGACCTCCCAACTCCTGTACTCCATACTCTGACCAATAAAAGAAAGCATACCAAACACCACCTTCACTATCCTATCTGCCTGCGACTCCTCTTTCAAGGAGCTATGAACCTGTTCTCCAAGGTCTCTTTGTTCAGCAACACTCCCTTTCCCAAAATGCAGCACTTCGCATTTATCTGAATTAAACTCTATCAGCCACTTCTCAGCCCATTGGCCCATCTGGTCAAGATCCTGTTGTAATCTGAGGTAACCTCTTCGCTGTCCACTACACCTCCAACTTTGGTATCATCTGCAAACTTACAAACTTGGCCTTCTGTGTTTAGAGCCTTTAATGTCTGCCATAATCTCCCTTTTTCTCTTTTCCCAATCCTGTATATTCCTGCATCCAGGGTTCACTGGATTCTTTTGGTCTCACCCTTACCTTTATTGAGACATTTTGGCTGTAACCTCGTACTTACTCGTTGAATGTGTCTCACTGTTCTGGAAGATTTAACTAAAGCTTCTGCTCCCAGTCTATTCTGATAAAATCATCTGATCATATGAAAATCAGCCTGTTAGCCCCAGTGTAGAATTTTGATTGTGGGCCCATGTTTGTCCTTTTCCATAAGAATCTTGAATGTTAAGAGAGCTACATTTGTTGTCTGTAAACTGCTACCTCACTCATACTTCGACTTGTACAGCTTGTTATCTAATTTTAAGTCCAGGACAATCCCCTCTTTCATAGGGTCTTCTATGCATTGGCTTAAAATGCTCCTGGATGCATTCTATGAATTCTGTTCCCTCTAAACTTTTCATACCCAATATTGGAAGTTGAAATGCCCAACTGTCACTACCTATAGCTTTTACATTTCTGAAATTTGCCTACATATCTGCTCTATTCCTGATTTGCTGGGAGTTTGCTATTGTTCCCTAACAATGAGATTACTCCTGTTGCTTTTTAAGTGAAACAATTTGGGTAGAAACAGAGGCCTTCTTACATGTCATTGCTTCTTACTGCTGTAATCAATTTACTGATCAGTACTCCAATGCCCCCATTCAGCGCACACCACTTGTGTCTTTCCTGACTCATCTGAAGATCCTACTGTAGTGATTGGAACAAGGTCAGCCAGGTGGATTTCATATAATGAGTTCCCTGGTCAGGTTAATAGCCCTAATCAGGGAGCCCTGGCAGACAGATATAAACAGGAGTCTGGATTAGTGGTGCTGGAAGAGCACAGCAGTTCAGGCAGCATCCAAGAAGCAGCGAAATCGACGTTTCGGGCAAAAGCCCTTCATCAGGAATAAAGGCTGTGAGCCTGAAGCGTGGAGAGATAAGCTAGAGGAGGGTGGGGAGAAAGTAGCATAGAGTACAATGGGTGAGTGGGGGAGGGGAT
>NC_057725.1:64179616-64214128 GCF_004010195.1 Chiloscyllium plagiosum
GGGAGTGGCGGTGAAGGAGGCCCAGGACCTCTATGTCCTCGGCTGAGTGGGAGGGGGAGTTGAAATGTTGGGCCACGGGTCGGTGTGGTTGATTGGTGCGGGTGTCCCGGATATGTTCCGGAGATAGATATAGACAGGAGTGTCAGGGGTTATGTTCACGCTAGGAGCTGGCTATGAGCTAGCTGGATCAATGGCATGTGCAGTGCTCATGTTAATATAGGGTGACTTGTGTTGTAAAGAGTTCATACCCGATACTCTGTGAGAATCTCCAGGAGAGGCAGAGAATTCCTCAAGAAGTTAAACTTTTATTTGCAAACAAAAGCTGTGACAATCAGAAAATGGCTTCCCTACTGCCCCCGATTCTTGGGACTTGCTACTTTTTATACTTTTCTAGTTACTGCGCTTATCTGGTGTCATTAGCATCACTAATCACATAACCTTGCATTGTCTTTCTAAACTAATCATCTTCTACCACACTGGTCTGCTACTTTACACTTAACCTATCATATTGTGCCATCATTATTTTCAGCCTGTGCTCATCTGTCACATGATTCTATGTATTGCTCCATTAATTTAATTACACAACTGTCATATTAATTTCCATACTTGGTGACAGGATGCATGCCTTTGTAGAGTTATTTCAGTGGCAATGAGAGGTAAAACGTGTACCTGAAGAGATTTGCTCACAACAGTCGTCTTTTATTTGAGATAAGCATTTCTGGTATCATGTTGTTATTTGGGAAGCTTGACTCATTGATCCTGCCAACAAAGACTGGGCCCAGTACGTGGAAAGAATGCATTATTTTTTCTCGAAAAATGACATGGGAGCAGACAAAAAGCAACAAGTAATTGTGCTGACAGCTTTTGGACACACAACTTCATGGTTATTAGGAACTTCACTTTCCCTGAGGCACTAGATACCTTTCAAGAACTGACAGATTTAGCTAAGGAATATTATAATCCCAAGCCTCTTTTAATTCTGAGACACTATCTGTTTTACTTGGCAGTTGAAAAACTAGGGGAATCATATCTCTATTTTTGATGAAGTTAAGACTTGACATGTGATTTTGGTTTAAGTGAGATACTGAGATACCATTTGATATGTGAGAATGGGGAATGATAACATGGATCACATGAAAGCAACAACTTGTAGATTGGGCAGGAACAAGATATACCCA
This sequence comes from Chiloscyllium plagiosum, assembly GCF_004010195.1. Taxonomy (NCBI): domain Eukaryota; kingdom Metazoa; phylum Chordata; class Chondrichthyes; order Orectolobiformes; family Hemiscylliidae; genus Chiloscyllium; species Chiloscyllium plagiosum. Next base: position 64,180,795 of record NC_057725.1, read on the forward strand.
GCCCCTCGGAACATCTGGCAAGGCTGTCAGAACTTGTGGATTCTCTCCCTCCACCTCGTGGCAAAGAAGCATCTGCGGACAAGATGCACACGTACATGGCAGATGTCCCAGTACCCAATGCCATTACCGCCTGAAAAAGATAAATTTCTTCTGAGACGCTCCAGGCACAAGAGGTGGCCTACTGTCCAGAATGTGCTGCCAGTATTCGAGGCAGAGTTGGAGGAACCAGACCTGGTTTGAAAATGCGACAGGAAAAGAGCTAGCTGGGTCAGTATCATGTGCTATGCATGTATAAATCAAGGGTGATGGGATACTAGCCTTCGTGGAGTTATTTCGTCTACAATTTGGAAATCTGAGCTGCCAATCCTGCTTCCCCTCCTCAACCATGTCTCTGGCATCAAATACATAAGACTATATTTTAATGTATGCCCTCAATTAATCTCTTTGCATTAAAATAAACATTATCCAACTTTTCCAAATTCCCTTGTGCCTTAACTGACCTATAAATTTTATGCCTTCCTGAATTGCCCGCGGACCTTTTTAATTTTGATTGTACATTTCCCCCCTTGAACCATTTTAGGATTCCAAACCCCTGCCAAGTTATCTTGAATTCTCCCCAACCTCATTATCAAACCTCCCGACAAGAATGCTGTTCCCATTTGGAGGTTCAGGGGACATGACTTGGGGGCATATATAGGGTTACAGGAAGAGACTTTCTCTTGATCAGTGACCAGGAAGCACACCTTTTAAGGGGAAGAAAGTTTAGAGGAGATATGAGAGAAAAAAAAAATCATTTGAGGATGGTAGGAATCTGGAAATCCTTGCGTCTAATGGTAGTAGAGATAGAAAGCTTCATAATATTTTAGTACTTGGATGTGTACTTGGAATGCCAAGGTATACAAAGCTGTGGGACAATTGCTGGAAAATGGCATTAAAAGAATTTTGTAATTGTGTTTTTTGACTGGCATGAATGTAATGAGCTGAAAGACCTTTATGCTGAAAATGTAATGTTGGCACGAAATTGAAATCCCTCCTGCCAACAAAATCTTTCAGTCACTGACTCATGTGGACTGATGTGTTTCTATACTCACTTGCACAGAGCACTAAAGGTAATCCAGATACTGACCTTTTGGCTTTTGTTCTTGAATCTACTTTCTATGCCCTGAATTCTACTTATGATCTCATCCCTTTCTCTGCCTATGCTGTTGGTCCCAATATGTATTTGATCAATTTGCCCTCCTCCTTTAGCCTTTCAGTGACGTCTGACACTGGCACCATAGAGGCAACATATGATCCTGGAGTCTCTGTTGTGTCTGTAGAGATACTTGTGTGTTCCTATGGTAGGCTGAATATCAAACAACGAGTCAGAATAAAGGAAGGTGATAGAGTGTTTGGTGTTGTGTTGCAATGATAACAATCAATTTCTCAATGTCAGCAAAACAAAAGAACTGATCATTGACTTCAGACAGAAAAGAGGAGGACACATCCCTACCTACATCAATGGAGTGGAGATGGAGAGGGTCGACAGCGCCAAGTTTCGAGGAGTGATGATAACCAATGGTCTGTCCTGCATCTCCAACATAGATATGACAGTCAAGAAGGCACAACAATTCCTCTTCTTCCTCATGTGGCTTACAAAATTCAGCATGTCCATAAGGACCTTCACCAACTTTTACAGATGCACTAGAGAAAACATTCTGTTCAGGTGCATAACTGCCTGGTATGGCAATTACCAGAAAGTTGTGTGCACAGCCCAGACCATTTAGGAAGCCAACCTCCCATTCATTGACTCCATTTACACTTCACGTTGCTGTGGAAACACTGCCATCAACAAAGAACCCTCCCATCCCAGTAATGCTCTATTCCATCCTCTTCCATCAGACAGAAGATACAGAAGCATGAACACATGCATCAACAGGTTCAATAACAGCTTCTTCCCTGCCATTATTAGATTGATGAATGGACCCCTCTAATTTCAAATAATGTTAATCTTGCTCTACAACATAATGTGCAGCTGTGCTTTAATAAAATTAATAAAACTCAAATTTAGAAGCAAGTCAATCAAATTTAGAAGCAAGTCAATCAAATTTATTAATTCAAAAGCTTTTGGGAGGAGCCGTGTGATTCTGATTCTAACCGCGGGACTTGACCATGCCATCCCTCTCCGAACAACAGGTACAGCAGTTTTTATAGTCTGGATGACGTGTAAAACAAAAGCCCGCAAAAGACAATTTCTTGTGTTCTGTGCATGCACACAGAAATCGCTGGTTGTGTTCTGTGCATGCGCATGCAGAGATTGCTGTTTCTGGGAATGGCATACCATGCCACTGTGTTCTGCACATGCGCACACAGAGATCACTGGTTCTGGAAACAGCATACCACAACATTGTATTCTGTATTTTTCCTTTTGTGAGTTTCTGTCTTCAGTCTCCCCTTGTGGTCCGAGACATGTGGGAGCATGGCGAACAGACCACCTACATCAAGTAATCATGAGTGGGGCCAGAATGGGGGTGACTCCCAGCCAACTCAAAGTGGAGGCTAGCACCCGGCATAATTCTTGCTGTCAAAACTTTACAACGTGAGTTAAGGACAACCATAGCAACGTCACCAGTGATGACAATAAAAATGAACATAATGAAGGCATACAAAAGGTACAAGGCCCAAGATCTGCCTTGTAGCCATCCTAGCCACCCCGGGGGATTATAATCATGAAACTTGTTTCCCTTCCTGCCGGATTTTACCAGCCTCCAAGCAGATGTGATCTGCTAGGTTAGTTATATTGTGCGAGGTGCCTGGATTGTATGTGCAGCAGTCGGGTCCAATAAAGCACAGGTGCCACCTTGTGCCGCTAGCAAATAGTCAAGGGCCCATTGGTTCTGCAACACAACAGTAGGGGTGGCAATAGCCTCAGCTGACACCACAGACAAAATAAGTACCACTGTAAGTCCTAGGTAATCAGTCAGAATTGTGGTCCAAAGTTTTGAACGTTTTACCTGTAGTCGTGTTGACAACCTCAAGGCTCAGAAAACTTCCAGAAAGAAACAATTGGTGGCCGGACGGTGTAAGGAGCAGGGAATGGGAACAATTGCTAGTTCCAGCATTCCACCCTGATGTGCGATTACATAAACAAACAGCCCCGTGGGCATTCCTTCACCTGTAGTGTTTGTGAGGTACAGAACCGGGGGTGTATGCAAAAGGTTGTAGTGAGGTTGGAGCCAACCTTTATAGTTTTAAATGTTATAACCTACGGTCTCCCAGGTGACCTTATCATTGGCAGCATAAGTGATTTGGTCAGGGCCTTGCATGAATGACTCTAAGATTCTCTGTCAGAGCAACCCTCCGACCACAAATGGATAATTGTGTGGATCTGTCCTGGTCCAACCACCGTTCCACTGTTTATGATTTATTAAACGGAATGGGTCCCAGGGGAATCCCCCCACTAGAGTGTGCAGGGATTCAAGTACAGACCCAGCATTTAGAGATACTATTTTGCTAAGCGTGCATATTGGATATATTAACATGTAATCCACACCTACTCCGATGAACAGTACGTAGGTTGGCACAATTCCTTTGGTCCTCTCGCTCCCCCAGTGGCTACTACGCAAAGGGCAACGGCAAAAATAAACAGAAAAATCCCAGAGCTTACTGAACAGAGTTATACAATGGTCCAAAGGCTGTACCGCCTGCGCACAACAGCCTGTGTTCTTGGTTCTTTCGCAACAATTGCACACACACAAACGAGGTCAGCTGGCCTCGTGAGGAGTCAGTCTGAAAAGAAAGCTGATGGTGAGGGTTATCAACTGGTGTCTGTGTATTTCTTCAGTTGTGACCAATGTTTCCAGACCCCCTTCCCTCACAGGTCAGTATAGAAGTACGTGTCACTGGTAATGATATCATCATAGGGACCATTCTACTTCGGGACGAAGCCAGGTTTAGCAGGTAGAGTCTAGACCTTACTACCTGCTGATGGGACCTCCGACAATAATTTATTTGCCTCTGTTCATCCCACCCCTCTTTTGTCCCTGACTGTTTACAACTCCTTCAACTTGGCACTCAGTTCGAGTACGTAGCGACATAATCTATCACGGAGAGGGCCAACATCGGAACTCCCCATGATGATGGACTCGGGCAGTTGCATTGCCCTACCTGTCATCAACTCATAAGGAGTCTTGGCTTGTGGTGGACTAGAGTTGCATGAGCATAGCAGGCAGAACCTCAGTCCAGCATTTCTCAGAGTCCTGTATGGCCTTAGTAAGGGAAGTTTTAAGAGCTCTGTTCATTCGCTCCACCATGCCAGAACATTGTGGATGGAAAATTGTGAAATTTCTATTTAATACCCATCGGTTGACGTATAGTTTTTACAACTCTCCCGGAACAATGAGTCTCCTGATCAGTGTCAATATGGGACGTTACCCCCCTACCTGCGAATCACCTCCTCAACTAAAATCCTTTCCACAGTGTTCGCTGAGCAGTTCCGGGTAGGGTAGGCCTCGAACCACCTGGTGAATTGGTCAATAATTACAAGACAATATGTCTTCCCATGGGATTGGGGAAGAGGTCCCGTAAAATCTATCTATGTATTTCCAGGGCCCTTTTGGGCGTGGCTGGTGCTCCATTTTAATTTTAATGGGTCTGCCTGGATTGTGCTAGGCACACGTCACACAGTGGTGACGGAATGAAGCTATATCTCTGCCCATGCCCTTCCACCACCATTCCTTCCTGAAGCTGGTTATCATTGCACCACGTCCCACACGAGAAATGCTATGGTGTAATTGCATAAGAGTATATTGGATGCACACGGGGGCCAGGACCTTGTCATTCAATCTCCAGACGTCTTCCTCATCGGGCATGGCCCTGTGCCTTTCACCTGGCGCATTCACCCTCAGGTATCAGCGTGCAGTTGGGTAATGCTTATGGTGGGACCATCCTCAGCAAAGGTGGCAGACAAAGGATGGATGTCTTCTGTCTCTCGAACTGATTGCGCTTTTCCAGCAGCACATTTTCAGCTCTGATCTCCAGCATCTGCAGTCCTCACTTTCTCCCAGCTTTGTCAGCAGCCTGGTTCCCCTTAAAAATGTTCCAACTCAGATTCTGTTTATCTGGTTCCCTCTGGTGGGCCTTGACTTTCAGTACTGCAGCCATTGATAGGAGCTCACTGGCCTCCAGTAAGGTCTTTATTATCTGCCCATACTTGACAGGGGTGCCCAAACGGTCATGTAATCATGGACAATCCCGAACACATATCTACAATCAGTGTAAATGTTAACCCTCTTCCCTGTCGCCTCCATGATCGCCTGGGTGAGGGCCGCTAACTGGGCTTACAGGCCTCCTTCGATTCTTCTCGCTCGGACAACTCGTAACTCCACTACTGCCCATCCCGTTCCTGGCAAACCATTTACATACATCCACGAGCCATCCACAAACAGGGTCTCATCTGGTGCCTCCAGGGGTACACTCTTTATCCCACTTTTCTCTACTTCATCATCCATATTCCCACACATGTGGTTCACCATCGCCTTACATCCCTTCTGCTGGCTTTTCCCAGGTATCTCGTACAATGGTAATGGATTTTGTTGGTGGCAAAAGAACATCCTCTCATTTTGCACTTCTCGTGTTAGAAACCATGCGTAATTTCCCCGTATTTAACATTTCTACGAGGGTATGTTTAGTGTGCAAGATTACATTCCCGGTAATCAATAGGCTCACTGACCCTCACTACCCATGCGGCACAGTCTAAAGCAGCTATATATCCGGACAAGCCGTTCAGTACGGGACTCTCAGCAGTAGAGTAGTACCCTATAGGTCGCTGTTTATCACGATGGAGCTGGGTTAATACTGCCGAATAAAAGTGTCCCTCTTCATTGCAGTAAATGTGGAAGTCTTTACTAGCATCTGGTAATCCCGGTCTCAGTGTTGACATTAACTCTGCTTTCAGTTTTGTATCGGAGTTGTCTTGCTCCAGTCCCCAGTCAACAGGGTCTGTTGCAGGTTTACCCCCTTTTACCAATCGCTTCATGGGCTCAACAACTTTGGCAAACTCAGGGATAAAATTCCTAGTAATTAAACAAGCCCAAGACCTTTCTCACACCATGGACTTTCGCAGGCCGTAGCATCTGTTGTATAGCTGTCTTCCTGTCTGCAGGCATTTTTTTAATGCCTTGCGAAATTAAATGTCCCAAGTAAAGAACTTCAGTTTTCCCAATTTGAGCTTTCTTTGCGCTGGCTTTTAACCCTCTGTCCTGCAAGTGTTTCAGGACTAAGTATAGCGCCTCCTGAAGTTTTGGTTTGGATTCAGAAGCCAGGAGGATGCCATTGACAAATTCGAGTATCGTACTGCTGTTGGGCAGGTCGATTTCCCTGAGTACCTCACTCATTACACAGTGAAAGATAGCTGGAATCCTTGCGTAAGTCTGGACCAGGTGTACTGTTTATACCTGACGGTAAATGCAAACTTATCTTGGGAGTCACAATGGAGGGGGATAGACCAGAATCCATTATCTATTACAGTAAAGAATTTGTAGGTAGGGGAGAGCCCATTTAAGATTGTGGATGAATTGGCGACGATGGGGTGTAATTCAGGAATGACAGCTTTTGGGCTGTATAATCGATTGTGAGATGATAACTTCCATCAGGTTTACTGACCGGCCATATGGAAGAATTAGTAGTTCTTGTCGTGTCTCGGAGAATTTCCCTCTCCACTAATCCTTTCACAATTTCCACAACTGCACTTCTGGTTTCGGGTTTTATGGGGTATTGGCGGTGTGTCCTGTGTTCCAGACCCTCCATCACTATGGGATTGATTTTAATCAAGCCTGTATCTAATTTAGTCTCTGCCCATACCCCTGGAAAGGAGGTGCAAATGACCTCAAAGCCATTATCCTCTAGCTGCCAATTACGAGGAAGCGACTTGGACAGTGCTCAAGTGGCTTGCATAAGTCTCCATTCTTTCCTTTCTCCCATCGGAACGGGGCCAGATTAATTCATCCTTCCCACAATCTATAAGGACTTTGTACTCCTTCATTAAATCATTTTCCATAATAGTTCCTTCATTATTTTTACATACATAAAATTGCATTGGTATATGCAGGTTACTGATTTCTACTAGAGTGGTCTCACTCAAGTACGCAAGGGTTTGTTGTCCATTAATCCCCTTCACATAAATCATTTGTTCATTGTGGGCAGGGGTAGATCAGTAATACATAATATGGAGGCTCCTGTGTCCACTAGCATCTCATACTATCTATCCCTTACCAATGCAGACAACAGACACTTTCTCATTCGCTCTTACCAGGTCAACAGCTTCTATCGTTTGATCTGCTTTTGTCTGATATCCTGCCGCAACTCCCAGGAGGTGGCCACCCTACCCAGGACCGTGAACAGGACTCTGCTCGCAGCACCAACTTGTTGTACTAAAATTAATAAAATGCAAATTTAGGAGCAAGTCAATCAAATTTAGTAACAAGTCAATGAAATTGATTAAATCAAAAATGGGAGGGGCAGCGTGATTCTGACCCTAACCGTGGGACTTGACCACACTGTCTCTCTCCGAACAACAGGTACAGTAGATTTTATAGTCTGAATAGCATGTACAACAAAAGCCGTGCGAAAGACGGTTTCTTGTATTCTGTGCATGCGCACAGAAATCATTGGTTGTGTTCTGCGTTTGCGCACACAGAGGTCACTGTATCTGGGAACAGCCTACAATGCAGTTGTGTTCTGCGCATGCGCACGAAAGATTGCTATTTCCGGGAGCGGTATACCACACCGTTGTGTTCTGTGCATGCGCACATAGAGATCACTGGTTCCGGGAACGGCATGCAACAACATTGTACTCTGTAACTATTTCTTCTTTAGTTAGTTTCTGTCTTCAAGCTGCTACCTGTATGTCTTGCTCTGTCTCAACGCACTATGATCTGTATTTTCTTGTTTACTATGATTTGCTTGTATTGCTCGTAAAACAAAACTTTTCACAGTACTTGGATATATGTGACTGTGATAAATCAAATCAACCTTCAAACTGAATCCTCTATTACAATAGCTGTTCTGTTCATCCTCCCCTCTTGTGTAGCAGACCCACCCATGGTACCATGAAGTTGGCACCTACTGCTTTCCCTAGCATAGTCATGTCCCCAGCTGCATCCAAAATAGTATCTGATGGAAAGGAGCATTGCCACAGGGGCCACGTTCCCTCTAAGTTTATCTCTGGATGTTCACTCCTTGAGCTAGTGCATGACCTGCAACTTCAGAACTAGAAGTTGATGTGATCAGCTCGCTCATGTCAATTGTCATGCACAGAACCTTAGCATCTGTGTGCATGCACAGCCAGGCAGCTTGGTAAATGTTCCATCTGTTAGAAAAAGGTTAGCAGGGGACCCCTGCACTACAATGGTCACCATGCCCCTTCTGCCTGTTAGTCCTTGCCTGTGGTGTGACCATCTTCATTGAATCAGCATCGCGGATGCTCGAGTGTGAATTCATCTGAAGTTCTAGCCCTGAACTAGCTACGACTGGACACTTTGTGCACATCTTGTCGCCAGGATGGTTGAAGCTTCCATGATTTGCCACACAGTACACTTGTAGAATATAACAAGTGAACTCTGCTGCCATGACTTCCCTTGATGCCCTTAATTATTCATTTTTTCAAAAAACAATACTTATATAAGAATGTCAGTTAAATCCGCAATAGCTGTTTGTTTTATAAAAATCCATCCTGCCAGTTGGCAGACAGTCCTCAACGGTATCTCCTCTCAGTTATTAATATTGATTTTCTTGTGCTGTCCTATTGATTTGAACTCAGCATGGGAAGTTTGAGATACTTTTTATATCATTGATCTCCCACACTCTTCTGCTTCAGTTCAGCTCATTTGCTGGCTCTGGTTGGAAGGCAAGCAAGTGGTTTAAGATTCTTGAATTTAAGAGTGTCCATAGATACAGTATTTGCTCATGTGGAAATGTAGAACCCCAGAGTGTTGGTCATAAAATTAGAGCTGCCTCCTCAGAAGTAATATTCTCATGTTTCGTTGAAATTCAAAACATTAGCTCAAGTTTCTCATTATAATTTTGCAGGTGCTTTGCTTTCAATTATCTAAACAATGCTCTTTACTCAAAAGAAAAGTTAAATTCTGAGGTACTAGATAATTTCCAACTAATTGACGTATTATACCATACCATTTGTATTTTAATTATGTTTTTCTTCAAATTGTTTAACAGACTCCACTAGAGACATGCTTTGTCACATAGTATTAGAACATAGAACATAGAACAATACAGCACAGAACAGGCCCTTCGGCCCACGATGTTGTGCCGAACTTCTAACCTAGATTAAGTACCCATCCATGTACCTATCCAAATGCCGCTTAAAGGTCGCCAATGATTCCGACTCTACCACTCCCACGGGCAGCACATTCCATGCCCCCACCACTCTCTGTGTAAAGAACCCACCCCTGACATCTCCCCTATACCTTCCACCCTTCACCTTAAATTTATGTCCCCTTGTAACACTCTGTTCTACCCGGGGAAAAAGTTTCTGACTGTCTACTCTATCTATTCCTCTGATCATCTTATAAACCTCTATCAAGTCACCCCTCATCCTTCGCCGTTCCAACGAGAAAAAGCCGAGAACTCTCAACCTATCCTCGTACGACTTCCTCTCCATTCCAGGCAACATCCTGGTAAATCTTCTCTGCACCCTCTCCAAAGCTTCCACATCTTTCCTAAAGTGAGGCGACCAGAACTGCACACAGTACTCCAACTGTGGCCTAACCAAAGTCCTGTACAGCTGCAACATCACTTCACGACTCTTGAATTCAATCCCTCTGCTAATGAACGATAATATTCCATAGGCCTTCTTACAAACTCTATCCACCTGAGTGGCTACCTTCAAAGATCTATGTACATAGACCCCAAGATCCCTCTGTTCCTCCACCTGACTAAGAACCCTATTCTAACCAAGGAGATTATCCTATGCAATGCATAATCATGAGAAATTTAATTGTATCACTATTACCAAAGTTGGTGCATTACTGTTTTATTTATTAAGGTAAGATTCACTCTATTGACATTATGTCAGCAATTGTCATCCAAGAACAAGACTGAGAAAAATTAGAATGGGAAGAAACCTCCATTTTGATGCTTTCTTCTGAAATTTCCAGATCCTTTAATTCTCCAGTACAAAATCTCTTGCTGTAAAATTCCAGCAATTACGGACCAATATAGGTGGTTTTTGACCAGCACACATAATGGTTTTTTTTTCTTTGCTCTAGATCTGACTGTAACAATGAGGCAGTCTGCTTTGTCCTTGGTGTCAAACTTGAGGTTTTCTTTCTTCAACCTATCCCTTCGGATAAGTGGAGAGTATTCTATTGTATTCTTGACTTGTGCTTTGTAGATAGAGAGGACAGTGGGTGAGTTACTTGCTGTAGGCTTCTTAGCCTCTGATTCTGCAGCCACAAAATTTTATATAGCTAGCCTAGTTCTATTTCTGGTCAGTAGAAATATCCAGAATGTTAGTCAGGCATTCAATACTGATTTTGCCATCAAACCTCAAGAAACCATGGTTGGGTTCATGTTGGAGCTTGTTGTTACCTAGCACTTGTATTGTGAATATTGTTTGCCACCTGTTAGCCCCTATCTGGATATTGTTCAAGTGTCGGTGCATTTGGTCATCGACTGTTGCGTATCTGAGGAGGTTCATATGATGGTGGCCATTGCACAATCATCAGTGAGCAGCCTTTCCGGACCTTTTGATGGATGGGGAAATGTTGGCTTGAAAAGAAAGAGAATTTGGGAGCATTATAGGGCAGCTATGTGGTTGGAAGGGGACAGAGGATTCTAGGAAGGAGATAGGCCAACCATGACTAACCAGGGAAGTTGTTGGTGCCATCAGGATGAAAGAATAAAGCAAATTAGTGGTAATTCAACGAATACAAAAAAGATCCCCCAAAAAGGATGAGAAAACTAAAATCATCCTAGGTTAAACCATCGATCATCTCGAAACCAGTCCTGTGTATTGGTAAGCCAGAAGATCACCATATCTCCAGTGATGGGAGAAGCTCAGAAGTAGAATCCTTCATGGTAACCTAAGCTGGTATGGGAATTGGACCCACACTGTTGGTATCATACAGCATCACAAACCAGCTGTCCATCCAACTGGGCTAATTGACTCTAGTAAGCTCGCAAGTAGTATAAAGACAATCAGCAAGGGATTCATTAAATATATAAAAAGGGAAGTCAAAGTATTTGTAGGCTACTTTAAAAGAGGCTGGAGAAATAATAAGGAACCAGGAAATGGCAGAAGTTGAATAAATAGTCTTCACAGTACATGGCAGTAATGGCATTACAAAATTGCTAAATATTCAAGGGTTAAAAGTAACACTGGAGCGGCTAAAGAGCAAAAATTTCTCTGAACTTGATGGGATGCATTCTAGGATATTAAAGGAAGGAGTGGGAAACACTGGTTGTAATCTTCTAGAAATCCTTAGATTCTGGATAAATTCCTGAAGATTGAAAAACTGTAACACCAGCCAGTTATTTTAACATCTGTTATGGGAGCTGGGGTACCAAGGCTGCAGAAAGAGGGGGATGTTAGTCTATTATAAAGGGTCTAAATGCAGCATTCAGCTAACCAGAAATGAGCAGTGTGGCTTCATGAAGGAAAAATCATACCTGACAAATGTGCTGGAATTCTTTTAGGAGGTAACAAGTAACAAGTCAGATAAAAGGAAGACAGTGTATGTAATGTGTTTAGATTTTCAAAGGTGTTTATTGAGGTCCCACACTTGCCTATTTGGTGTTTGAGGTAATAAACAAGCACAGATAAGGATTGCCTAATTAACAGAAGATTTGGAGAAGGGGAACTTTTTTGAGGGTTATAACCTGTAACTAACTAGTGATGTGCTACATGTGCCACAATTACTTAAGATTAGAGACTTGGACGAGGAAGTGAATATACTATAGCCAAGTTTGTGGATGACCCATACAATAATAGGAAGGTAAATATTAAGGATGATGGTCTGCAGAGGGATATAGACAGGTTAAGACAGCAGGCAAAAACTTAACAGAATATGGGGAAAAGTGAAGTTATGCTCTTTGGCAGGAAGAATAGTGGAACTCAAAATTATTTAAATAGCTCGAGAAACTGCAGAAAGCTACAGAGCAGAGGGATTTAGACATCCTTGTCCATGAATCAAATCGAGCATCCATGATTAATAGGGAAGACAAGTAGAATGTTGAACTTTGTTCCCAAGGAATGGAGCATAAAAGTAGGGAGGTCTTGCTAAAATTATGCAAAGTACTAGTCAGACCACACCTGAAATACTCAAGTTTTGCTCTCCTCGTGCAAGGAAAGACACTGGTATTTGAGGCAGTCCATAGCAGTTTCATTTGCCTGAGATCAGATATGGAAGGACTCACTAATGAGGAGTAGTTCAGTACATCGGTTGTATATTGGAATATAGATTGGGAACCAACTTTCTCGAAACATAAGATTTTTAAGGGATTTGAATTTTCCCTTGCAAGATAATCTCGTACCAAGAGGGCAAAATCTCAGAATAAGTGGTCAGCTGTTTAAGACCGATTGAAGACTTCCCAGCATAATGAATCTATGGAATTCTTTAGTGCAATAAAGGCTGTGTCATTAACTATACTTAAGAGACTGATGAATAAATCAAGGGGAACAAGGAAGCTGTTTCGCCAGCATTGTTGCAAATTTCCAGCATCTGCAACATTTTCCTTTATAAAATGGACTCAAGGGTTATGGGGCAAAGGCAGGAAAGTGGAATTAAGAATTCAGATCAGTCTTGGACTCACTGAATGGCAGAGCAGACTTGGGCTGAATGACCTCCTACTCCTGCATCTTATGGTCATTATTAATGTAGATTGCAACGCTTAGGTTTGGGACTCTATCTTGAGGAATGTCTGCGGAAAGATCCTGGACAGTGACATCACTGAACTCCAATTATCTCAGTCAGCATCCTTTGGCAGGTGTGACTCCAGTGAGCACAGTCCTCTCTATTCGTCTCTCCCTACATCCATCCTTCACATTCCTGTTGACTGCAGTTTTGCCAGAGCTCCTCAATGTAAATGGCATTCGCTCAGTTCACCAGTAGAATTCAGCTATATGTTCCATGTTTGGACCAAATAGTGTATGAGGTTCTACATTATTTAGAAACTTTATTTTTAAATTATAGGAAGATTGGATTTAGTTTCCAGTTTTGTGACAGTCTCATTTTATGAAAAAATCAGCAATCCTTTTGAATGAGTCATTTTTAAAATGTCTTTTTCCAAGAAATCAGTATTTTCTTTTTAGCCATGAAAGGTAATTGCTTGGATGTTTGCTGACTTGAATTGTACAGCCCAGAGAGGAAGGTCCCGAACAGCTTCATTCAGAAGGAAGCATGTTACCATTCAGGGTATCTCTGAAAGCTCTTATAAGTAGACATTTTTTTCCTAAAAGCATTGTGTGACTGCAGAAATTTACTGAAACAAAACTGATCATAATTTGCTAGTTGAAAGTGAGCTTTAGCTTGGAGATGCGGGGGTGCTTTCACTCAGGTTTGGGGGTCTTTGAGTAGTTGGGGCAAAGGGGTTGAATCTTTCATTATTCAAAATCAACTATTACAAATAGATCTTGTAATATAGTGTTTATGTAATATACTTTTCAGTACACTGATTTTTACAAATGTGCTTAGTGACACCAAAATTGGAGGTGTAGTGGACAGCGAAGAGGGTTACCTCAGATTACAACAGGATCTGGATCAGATCGGCCAATGGGCTGAGAAGTGGTAGATGGAGTTTAATTCAGATAAATGCGAGTTGCTGCATTTTGGGAAAGCAAATCTTAGCAGGGCTTATACACTTAATGGGAAGGTCCTAGGGAGTGTTGCTGAACAAAGAGACCTTGGAGTGCAGGTTTATAGCTCCTTGAAAGTGGAGTCGCAGGTAGATAGGTTAATGAAGAAGGCGTTTGGTATGCTTTCCTTTATTGGTCAGAGTATTGAGTGCAGGAGTTGGGAGGGCATGTTGCGGCTGTACAGGACATTGGTTAGGCCACTGTTGGAATATTGCGTGCAGTTCTGGTCTCCTTCATATTGGAAAGATGTTGTGAAACTTGAAAGGGTTCAGAAAAGATTTACAAGGATGTTGCCAGGGTTGGAGGATTTGAGCTATAGGGAGAAGCTGAGCAGGCTGGGGCTGTTTTCCCTGGAGCGTAGGAGGCTGAGGGGTGACCTTAAAGAGGTTTACAAAATTATGAGGGGCATGGATAGGATAAATAGACAAAGTCTTTTTCCTGGGGTCGGGGAGTCCAGAACCAGAGGGCATAGGTTGAGGGTGAGAGGGGAAAGCTATAAAAGACACTTAAGGGGCAACTTTTTCACGCAGAGGGTAGTACGTGTATGGAATGAGCTGCCAGAGGAAGTGGTGGAGGCTGGTATAATTGCAACATTTAAGAGGTATTTGGATGAGTAAATGAATAGGAAGGGTTTGGAGGGATATAGGCCGGGTGCTGGCAGGTGGAACTAGATTGGGTTGGGATATCTGATCGGCATGGACAAGTTGGACCGAAGGGTCTGTTTCCATGCTGTACATCTGTATGACTCTATGACTGACCTCCATTTGGTAAACGAGAAAAATAGGTTTTATCATCTATTGATCGAACTTCTACAGTTATCAGCTGGGATCATAACAGCATAGGTCTCATGAGCCATTATTCACTTTGGCTACTTGGTGAGCTGCATATATGCAAGATTCTAATTGAGACTACTTCTTCCATCAAACACTCTCAGATAAATTCTAACCAGGGAATTTCCCTCAAGCACCGCTCTTTCTTCAGAATCTCAAATCTCAAATGTAAGTAGGATGTCAACTCTTCCACTTTTCCCCCATCTTCTCCACTCATTTTTGTTTTGAAGCTACCACATGAATATCCTGAAAAGGGAAGGTGCCAGGTGTAATTTAGGGAATGAAGCCAGGTGAATGAAGATGTGACATTGGGAAGAATTTTGTCATTGGCCATGATTCATTAATATTTGAGGTAATTTATAGATGAGTTCAAAGACAGACTGGAAATAAAGATTCTGAATTGTGCATAGGCTCCTGATTTTTTTAAAGAACGCAATAAGACAGGATCTGAACTGGGAGCACTTACTTGTAGGAAAATCCACACCAGGAGTGGGAGACTTGAAAAATGGTAATAATAAGAGTGTAGGGTCAACATGAAGTAACAGTGTTGGTGGTTTAGAGAAAGCACTTGGAAGATGGATGTGGGAATACAGGATAATCCAATGAGTTTTGCTGAAGTGGTAAAGGAAAGCACAGTGGAAGCAAAACGGTACAACAGAATGTACAACCTGATCAGGGATTGGATGAGAAGAAAGTGCCAGACCTCTTTAAAGAATTTACTTGGAAGGGTAAGGTTTACTTGTATATGGCAGGAGGAGCAGGTAAAGAAATTAATTTTAAGAGATACAGGAGCAAATCCTTCTTTGGTGAGGGATAAGGTGATATGTAATTCAGAAGGAGTATTGCCAGAAAAAGTGGTAAATGTGGAATTTATGGTGAAATGAGAAGTGTTCAGTTTTCAAGTGAGGCTGGAGAGCTTGGTGAACAGTGGAGAAGTGGTGGTAAGAGTACTGGGGATTCTCTTCGTTCCATGAATACAATTTGTCCTTGGTAATGAGACAACTGGCTCATAAGTGGCTGTGATGCCTACTGTCATTAAAAAGCCAGTGGAAAATCAGGCAACTGAGGTATTACAGGACATGGGTCTTGGGATTTTTCCTGACTGATAATAAGGTCACAAAACCACGGGTTGGAGCAGGAGGAGGAATCAAAGAATAAAGGAAAGGAAATTGTCACAGACTGTTTGATCAAATGGTTAAGAAAAAAACAAGAACAGGGAGAGGACAAAGTGAATATTTGTAGTTTAGAGAAATAACTGAATTACAACTGAAAGATGAAAAACCTCAGCAATTGTATCAAAAGTTTACATTAAAGAAGAATGAGTGTATCCCAAAACATTACCATCTTAAAAATAACATCTTGATGAGGAAATGGAGACCATCACATATTCAGCTGGATAAGAAATGGTTAGAAGTTCATCATGTATTACCAATGGATTCATAGAAAGAAAGTTTTGAGGGTAGCACATGAATTACTAGTAGGCAGTCATTTGGGAATAAGGAAAATATTTTTATTGGCTTGGACTGCATAGAGATACGGTTGAGTTTTGCTGGACAAGAAGGGCTTATGCCCGAAACGTCGATTCTCCTGCTCCTTGGATGCTGCCTGACCTGCTGCGCTTTTCCAGCAACACATTTTTCAGCTCTGTCACATATGTCAGTTAATTGGAAAACCTCAGGCAACAATAAAACCAGTATCCTTGATACCCATTCCCGCATTTGAGAAATGTTTTACAAGGGTCTTAATTGATTGCTTAGGACCCATCCCTAAAACAAAAAAATAGGAATCATTATTTGTTGACCATAATGAATGTGTCTACTATACTTACAGAGGTCATTCCATTTGCAATATCACAGCTAACAGAGTTACAAGAGAAATTATTCAAGGAAGTTATGGGTGCCTTTGGAATGAAACAGTTGAAATCCTTTGCATTCCAGCCAGAATCGCAGGGAGCATTAGAACGGTGGCATTAAACTTTAAAGACCATGTTGAGAGTTTACATTAAAGACTGTCCAGAGGACTTGGATAAAAGAAATCCATTTGTACTTTTTGCAATTAGGGATGCAACAAATTAATCAACCAAATTCAGTCCATTTTAGTTAGTGTTTGGGACTGAAGTAAGAGGACCACTGAACATAATTAAGGAGAAATTGGCGTGTCAAGAGTTCACAGATCAAATATAGTGATTGCCAAATTTTAGGGAAAAATTAAATAGAATGGGTGGGCTGGCTAGGCAGCATTTAACAGAATGTGCCACAAGGATCGGTGCTGGGTCCACTGCTTTTCGTCATTTATATAAATGATTTGCATGAGAACATAGGAGGCATAGTTAGTAAGTTTTCAGATGACACCAAAATTGGAGGGCTAGTGGACAGTGAAGAAGTTTACCTCAGAGTACAACAGGATCTTGATCAGATGGGCCAATGGGCTGAGGAGTGGCAGATGGGATTTAATTTAGATAAATGTGAGGTGCTGCATTTTGGAAAAGCAAATCAGAACAGGACTTATACACTTAATGGTAAAGTCCTAGGGAGTGTTGCTGAATAAAGAGACCTTGGAGGTTCAGGTTCCTTGAAAGTAGAATCACAGGTAGATAGGATAGTGAAGAAGGCATCTGGTATGCTTTCCTTTATTGGTCAAAGCATTGAGTATAGGAGTTGGGAGGTCATATTGCGGCTATGCAGGACATTGGTTTGGCAACGTTTGGAATATTGCATGCAATTCTGGTCTCCTTCCTATTGGAAAGATGTTGTGAAACTTGAAAGGGTTCAGAAAAGATTTACAAGGATGTTACCAAGGTTGAAGGATTTGAGCTGTAGGGAGACGCTGAATAGTCTGAGGCTGTTTTCCCTGGAGCATCAGAGACAGAGGGGTGACCTTACAGAGGCATGAGGGGCATGGATAGGATAATCAAGATCTTTTCTCTGGGGTGGGGTAGTCCGGAACTAGAGAGAATAGGTTTAGGGTGAGAGGAGAAAGATATAAAAGAGACCTACGGGGCAATTTTTTTCACACCGAGTGGTGCGTGTATGGAATGAGCTGCCAGAGGAAGTAGTGGAGGCTAGTACAATTACACCATTTAAAAAGGCTGCTGGATGGGTTTATGAATAGGAAGGGTTTAGAGGAATATGGGCCAAATGCTGGCAAATGGGACTAGATTAAGTTATGATATCTGGTCAGCCTGGATGAATTGGACCAAAGGGTCTGTCTCTGTGCTGTACATCTCTGAGTCCTTAAATCAAATTTTGCTGATGGAGTTAGTGCAAGTGTTATAGAATCAGTGAGCCTTTGAAAGCAAAGTTTAGTGGGCCTTACTAAATTGAAAGGAGATTGAGTGAGGTGAATTATTTGATAAGAATGCCAGATAGAAAGAAATCTCGGAGTCTGTCATGTGCATATGCTCAAAAGGTATTTTTCTAGGAAAGCAAAGTCAATCAGAATGTGTTACAAGTTACAACACAGAGTGAAGAGCCAGGTTCGGATGATTCTGAATTGGAAATTCATCAAAATAGATTGGACAACAAGGAAGTTCTCAAATTGGGATAAACTATTGACTTACCTTCCAGAAGAAAATGAAAGAGTTATTACCATCATATGGGGAGATATGTCGGGAAATACTGGGAAGTACTAATTTAATTATGCATGACGCAGGCATAGGAAATGATGTTCCAGTTAACCAAAAGTCCTTGCAGGCTTAACCATCTAAAGTTGGCACAGGACCAAAAAGAGATTGAACACATGCTCAATAGCAATATAGCCAAATTGAGTTGCAGTAAATGGAGCTCACCCAGACTAACAGTGTCAAAACCAGATGGTACCCAGCAATTATGGTGAGTGGACTATCGTGAAGCCAATGTAATTACAAAGTCTGATTCATAGCCTGTTCTGCGTTTGGAAAACTGTATTGAGAAGGTGGAACAAGCAACTTGTATTTTTAAGATGGACTTGCTTAGAAGATACTGATATTTTTATCCAAAATAGAGAAGGCAATTTTGACTTTCTTGAAACTGAATGCACTGTACCAATTTAAAATCATACCACTTGGTATGAAAAATGCATCAGCCACATTTCAAAGACTAACCAATAAAGTATTTTCTGGATTAATCAATTGTATGGTATATATCGATCACCTGGTGATTTTTGGTCACACGTGGAAGGAACATTTTCAGCATCTATCGGATTTGTTCAGTCAACTTCAGGAGGCAGGCTTGGTGATAAACCTGACTAAGAGTGAGTTCACAAAAGCCAAGTTACATTCTTTGACCATGCTATTGGTCATGGATGGTTTGCTCCACGGGATGTGAAAACAAAAGTTATTGCCCATACCATCGATGTAGAGGGCAGTACTACGATTCCTAAGATTGAGTGTTTTTTACGGAACTTCGTATTGGGAATTTTAGCAGTGTGGTTACTGCACTAACTGACTTGATGAAATGCAGAACATTTCAGTGGATGGTGGACTATTATTAGACATTTGACAGCCTAAAGGCTGTCCCAGTGTTAGCCACACCTAATTACGCAAAGCGATTCAACGAGGCTATGGATGTGAGTGATGTTAGTGTTGGTGCTGTACTCTTGTAAGAAGACAATGAGAAAATAGAAATACCTATTGAGTATTTTTCCAGAACATTCATTGATCATCAAGGAAATATTCCATGATTGAAAAGGAGATCTTGAGCTTGGTGTAGGCAGTACAACATTTTAAGATTTATTTTGCCAATAACATGTCTGAGACAATTGTATATACTGATTATAACCCCTTATTTTTGGAGAAAGTTAACAACCAAAATTCCAGACTATTTAGATGGAGCTTATTATTGCAACCATTCAATTTTAAAATTATACACATGGCAGAACTAGTGAGCATAATTGCTGACACATTGTTGTGACTTTGAAGAAATTGGGAGGTGTTCGGTGGTGAGAGTAAATGGACTGAAATTGTAAATCTCGACTCGGAGGGTGGGGGGGGGGAATCTCTCTATTCCGAGATTGGTCAAATGAATCACTAGGAATACGATCTATTTCAGCAAGGTTCACCAGTTTATTACAATGTCGGGCACAGGTTTGTCCAACAATACAGAGGTTAATAGCTTCTGTGTTCCTTGGAGAAAACTGCACAATTGAATTTGAACAATAAGCCATTTTTATATGTTTTTTAAGGTACAGTACAACTTTAATTAGATTCTCAAAATAGGCTGTTCTCGAGAATCTTTGCATGTTAGACTCAATGTAATGTGTACGTATTGTCATGTACTAATAACGTAAGGTTAAGGGTTTTTAAAAATGAAGCCGTTTTTGTATATTGACGATTCATTTTCTTTTAAGGAGGAGGTGTGACAATGCTATGGCTTTAAGAGGTGCATTTTGTCCTAGTTTCTTTTGAGAGTTAAGGAGAGAAACTGAGCAGTCTATGGTTATGTAAACAGCTTGTCAAGCCTTGGGTTTTGTTTTAAAAGTTGGAAACATAGAAGCAGCCTGGTTGGGTGTGGCCAGCTCTAACAGACAAAGATTTCTAGTTTTCCTTTAAATTCAGCAGAGCCATGAAGAGCCTATTTTCTTCCCTGTCTCTGTCAGTTACAACTAGAAGCTCAGATTTTTCTTCCAACTGCATTCAATGTATGTAAGAAAATTGTTTTCTGAATTTGCCTTTTTGACAAGGGGTATGTGTATAGGATGTGACTGTATTGGAACAGTTAATTAGTAATTCTTACTTTATCTATTATTCTGTTAAATTATTCTAAGTTCATTTTTCTTTTGTTGTATTTTAACTATTGTGTTTTGCTTAACGTTGAGCAGTTTGACCTGTCAAATTGCATCTGGAACACAGCACTTAATGTTTGCTTTTGAGGGGGTCTGGTCTGTTCCATAACATGTGAATCCCTCAAGACATTGAAGTATTTAGATGAACGTTTGAAATTCCATAGCAAACATGGCTACAAGCCCAGTGCTGGAAAATTCTATTAGAATAGATGTTTAATGATCAGTGTCTAGATTAGAGTGGTGCTGGAAAAGCACAGTAGGTCAGACAGCATCCAAGGAGCAGGAAAATTGACATTTCAGGCAAAAGCCCTTCCTCAGGAATGTAGGTAGGGAGTCTCAGGTAGGACAGGTCATGAGGATGGTGCTGAGCTGGAAGGTTGGAACTGGGGTAAGGTGGGGGCAAGGGAAATGAGGAAACTGATGAAATCCATATTGATGCCCTGGGGTTGAAGTGCTCCGAGTCAGAAGATGAGGCGTTCTTCCTCCAGGTGTCGGATGGTGAGGGAGTGGCAGTGGAGGAGGCTCAGGACCTGCGTGTCCTCAATAGAGTGGGAGGGGGAGTTGAAATGTTGGGCCACAGGGCGGGGAGGTTGATTGGTCCGGGTGTACCGGAGATGTTCCCTAAAGCGATCTGCGAGAAGGCATCCAGTCTCCCCAATGTAGAGGAGACTGCACCAGGAGCAACGGATACAATAAATGACATTGATGGATGTGCCGGTGAAACTTTGTTGGATGTGGAAAGCTCCTTTGGGGCCTTGGATGGAGGTGACGGGGGAGATGTGGGTGCAGGTTTTGCAATTCCTGCGGTGGCAGGGGAAGGTGCCAGGAGGGGAGGGTGGTTGTTGGGGGGCATGGACCTGACTAGGTAGTCACAGAGGAAACGGTCTTTGCGGAAAGGGGTGGGGAGGGAAATATATCCCTGGTGGTGGGTTCTGTTTGGAGATGGCGGAAACGTTGGTGGATGATGCGGTTTATGCAAAAGTTGGTAGGGTGGAAGGTGAGGACCTTGGGGTCCTTGTTACGGTTTGAGGGGTGAGGCTTGAGGGCCGAGGTGCGGGATGTGGATGAGATGCGTTGAAGGGCATCTTCAACCACGTGGGAAGACAAATTGAAGGAGGTAATCTGGTGTGTTCTATGGTGGAACTGGTCCTCCTGGGAGAAGATACGGCGGAAGCGGTGGAATTGGGAATATGGGATAGCATTTTTGCAGGAGGTAGGGTGGGAAGAGGTGTAATCCAGGTAGCTGTGGGAGTTGGTGGATTTGTAAAAAATGTCACTGCCAAGTCGGTCGTCATTGATGACCAGTTTAGACATGATTGGCCAAAGGGTCTTTTTCTATTTGGTGTAAACTAACTGACATTGTTACAGTGCATGGAATCCCAAGGAATCCTCAGTGCTCCCTCAATCTACTTAGCGTTTGCTCTCCCATTACCCACTCTACTTGGTCCTCCACTTTGTATCCCCTTCTCTTTTCTGGTGCATATGTCACCCTACCTACTGCCCTCTACCACTTGCCAACTTGCATCCCTCCAAAAAAAAACCTCGGAACTGTGATCAGCAAGGCAGCATGAGAGTGAGGCAGGCAGTGAGATTACAAACACGGCAGACAAATGTTGGAATGGAGCAGAAAAAACTGCCCAGATATTTGCAAAACTTTTCATTTTATTCACCCAAGCATGTCACTGATGTCAAGGCACTTTGAGTAGATGATACTGGTACTCTGCAGTTGGCAATAAATGAGTTCTTGTTTAGCTTTGTTATTTCATTCCTACTTGTTTCATCACCCTTCCTGTAATACTTAATTGAGACAGGCATAGCATTTGACAACTTGAACTCCATGTACAAATGCGTACAAATTCTACAAGCTCCATCTATCATTTTTCCCTTTGTATAGTAGAGTTGTATAATGTAGATGTTTCCTTGCCAGTCACCCAGCATACTAGGTGTGAAATATGGAAACAAAATGACAACTATGTAACCACATTGAGAAAAAGGCAATATATCATGAATGTTAGAAATATGAAATAAAAACAAAGTGCTGAAAATACAGGTAGTCAACCTTTTATTCGAAATCCTGAAATCCGAAAAGTTCCAAAATCCGAAGGTTATTTTCGTAAAGTTTTTATCTCATTAACAAGGTTGTTTGGTGTGCAAACAGTTAGCCCAACTCCACACCCACTAGATGCATATAACTCAGATGCAAACTGGGCAGGGGGAGGGTGGCTCAGCACTGCCAGGCCTGAATTCTACCTCCAGGCCCGTCGTACTCACTGTGAGTCTGCTGTTCGGTAAGATTTTTAAAAGTTTCACTGTTAAACTGTCACTTATTCCGAAATTTGAAAAATTCCAAATGCTGAAAACCAGCTGGTCCTGAGCGTTTTGGATAAAGGATTGTGTACTTGTACTTTGTATGTCCAGAAACATTTGTAGCAAGAGGGACACTTAACACCAAAAGTTAAATAGAACTGATCTTCATATTTAAATTGGACATTCCCAAATGCTCAACCATATTCCGGGTTTTGTGTGAGTAATACCCTTGTTCAAAATCTCTGTTGTAGAGCCCCAAGCAATTATTTGTACTTTATTGTCCACAACATTAAACAAGTTCCATCTTTCTCAATTATCAGGTGCAGCTGGGGGTTCATATTGTGCTGAACACAGATGGAGTTCACCATTGCAATACTTTTGACTTTATCCCTTGTGTGCATCCACTTAGAAATGGTAAGAGATGAGCAAGATAAAATTGATTACTTTTTGTGTAAACCATAACCTATGTAACACCAATTTATTTTCTTACAGGTGACAAATAACAATTCAGACATGCAAGGTTTGTATGTTATATAACCTTTCAGTTAAACTTATTGTGAAATCCATACATGAAACTAACAATGAATAAAGTGAAGATTATTCTGGACAATAATTGATGAATGTTAAAGTTTTGGGAAGGCTGCAGAAGGGATTTTCTGGACCAAATTTACTAGACTGGTACTAGAGATAAGAGATGGGAATCATGGAGAGAGTAGAGAAGTTGGTGTTGCTCTAAGTAGATGATTTTTAAATGTATTTGGTAGAGTTGTTCAATCCTGATTAGTTTGAATAAGCAAGGATTAAGTAACTGCTTTAAAGCAGTGACATCTGAACTTTCTTTTAAACTTAAATTTTGATTTTTCAGTGCACTACTAGAAAAGATGGGGTAGTAGATTATTACCATTCAAAAAAGAATTGGTTAATGCTTCAAAAGAAAAAAACAGGGCTGTGGAGAAATTAGAACATTGGGATTAAATGGATAGGTATAGCTGTCTTCAGTGAGATCACTTCTGTGCAACAACAATATGAGCCCTTTAGACCACAGTCCCACTCAGCTCTCTGCATTTGCTTTACTGAAATTCCTAATTAACCCACACTACCTTGACTGCCTCCCACCATTCATGGCAGTAAATATAGATATTTACGTTTGAATTCTGAGATGTTCCAATCTGTTCTCTCATTTTACTTCCTATATTGTATGTTTCCTACAAATACCTCTTTTTTTACTGTTAATGGTACCAGGAAAACTGGTCCAAACCTGCTTCTGAATTGGCAATTAATTGAAAGAAACTCAAGATTGAGCTTTAAGTAAATGTTTATTTCTCAGAGTAGTTCTCTCCTAATTACTTACCATTAAGCTGCCATTGGACTTAACATACCGAAGAATGGTGGTACAGTGTGGAACATTTTGATGTTTATATCTGATTTTAAGTGCCTGACAGAGACATGATTCTGTGCTTGAGTAGGGATTTTCAGGGTGGAGCTCAATCTTGTATAGTGTCTTTTGTGTTTTTATGTTCAGGTTCTTTGGTGGTTGTTGGCTATTGGCTATTGAGAGGCTTGCTACAGCATCTCAGAAGGCAAATGAGGCAGTTGCATTTCTGTTGGACCTGCAGCAGATTCTGGTTACTATCTAGATTGGTAAGCAGTAAATCTAATGAAAAAAAATAGTGCCGGAAAACTCAGATCTGGATTCTGAACTTTAGCTGAAATAGAATCATAGAATCCAAACAGAGCAAGGATAGGCCATTCGGCACCACACCTTATCACGTAACCCTGTATTTACCATGGCTAACCCACCTAGCCTGTACATCCCTGAAGACTGCAGGACAATTTGACACGGCCAATCCACTTAACATTTACATCTTTGGATGGAAACAGGACCGCCTGGTGGAAAATCATGCAGACATGGGGAGAACTTGCAAACTCCACACAGACAATGACCCAAGCCTGGAATGGAGCCCGAGTCCCCGGCACTATGAGGCAGCAGTGCTAGCCACTGAGCCACTCTAACGTTATACTTTGAATCCTTCTTCACTGAAATTTGAGAATTTAGAAGGTAATGAATAACTATAGTTACTCTTAAGTTAGATTATTGAATACATAGTCCAGAGTTTTCAGCTGACTCATACTTGTCTCACCCCCACCATCCCACCAAATTACACATCCCTAGACCTTATCTTTATTGACTTGACGACCTCCCCTCCCTACTACAGATCCATTCCCATTCAGTTTATATGCTCTACCCTACCTCACCCCACTTCATCACTTGCTCCTTAACCCACTTCCTCACCCCATCACCTGCTCTGGATTCACTGCCTATACCTGCTTAGGATCTGATACCCCCCACTATTCACAACTGCTGCTCTTCAAAAATTCCACGATCCTTCCTCAACCCCCTCCTTACTTTAGAACTGATCTACCTCTGCCCCATCTCCTTTTCTTGCACGCTTTTTCTCCCACACATTCCAATCTGCTCAACACTACATCATTTACTTGGCACCTTACATTTGTATCACATTATCTTGCTGCTGCCACCCCACCCCAACTCTCTCTAATTTGCATCCCGCATTAATTTTATTTTATTCTTCAGACCAAAATGCATTACCAGCTTCTCACCTGCATTGAACCTCACCTGCCTCCTGTCCATAATCCTCCAACTTGATGACTTTTTGGAGTTCCAATATCCTCCTCAGTGTACAGTTCTTCCAAGTTTAGCATCACCTGAACACTTGAAAATTGTCCCCTACACACTAAAGTCCAGACAATTAAAATGAGGAAATTGTCAGTCTGCTACTTAAATCTCCATTTTATGCAGAAGGTGAAAAAAACAATCATCACAGCAGTATGAAATTTGTTTGCTAGTAAAAGAATTCTGGAAAGCTGTCATATATTAATGGCACCTAGTTCACATGGTGAATTTAATAAATTACTAAAAAGCATGGTGATCAACATAGCACCCTTATAGACCTGGGTGTCTCACACACCCAGGTGGTCAAAAGAACCCTTGCAAATTATTGAGAGTAGGGCCAATCGAGGACAGTAGTGGGAAGTTGTGTGTGGAGTCTGACGAGATAGGAGAGGCACTAATTGAATATTTTTTGGCAGTATTCACACAGGAAAGAGATAATGTTGTCAAGGAGAATACAGAGATACGGGTTACGAGAGTATAATGGATTAAGGTTCACAAGGAGGAGGTGTTAGCAATTCTGGCAAGTTTGAAAATAGATAAATCACCTGGGTCAGATGTGACTTATCCTAGGATTCTCTGGGAAGCCAGGGAGGAGATTGCAGAGCCTTTGGCTTTGATCTTTATGTCATTATTGTCTATAGGAATAGTGCCAGAAGACTAGAGGATAAGAAATGTTGACCCCTTGTTCAAGACAACTCTGGTAATTATAGACCAGTGAACCTTACTTCAGTTGTGGGTAAAGGATTATAAAAGATAGGATTTATAATCATCTAGAAAGAATAATTTATTAAGGATAGTCTTAGTCATGCCTCACAAACCTATTGAGTTATTGAGAAGGTGACCAAACAGGTGGATGAGGGTGAAGTGATTGATGTGTGTATATTGATTTCAGTAAGGTGTTTGATAAGGTTCCACATGGTAAGCTATTGCAGAAAATACAGAGGCATGGGCTGAGAGTGATTTAGCGGCTTGGATTGTAATTGGCTAGCTGAGAGAAGACAAAGGATGGTGGTTGATGGGAAATTTCATCCTGGAGTTCAGTTACTAGTGGTGTACCACAAGGATCTAAATGACCTGGCTGAGAGCATAGAAGGATGGGTTAGTAAATTTGCGAATGACACTAAGGTCAGTGGAGTTGTGGACAGTACGGGAGGATGTTGCAGGATACAGAGGGACATAGATAAGCCGCAGAGCTGGGCTGAGAGATGGCAAATGAAGTTTATTACAGAAAAGTGTGAAGTGATTCACTTTGAAAGGAGTACAGGGGAACGTCAATTATCTGAATACCAATTATCCGAAAATCGGATTAATGAGATCTCGAGGTCCCAATAGAAACATTACATCAAAGACATATTTCTAGCAGTGCTCGCGTCTTTTGTTTACAATGATTAAACAGGCAGCGTCTCTAAATGGCTGACCTCCTGCCCTCTCTCTCTCCCCACACTTTCCCTGGAGTTATATAGAGGGGTATACACTAACCCCCCACCCCTCCCCGGCTTCCCAGGAATAATCTCTTCAGCATTGTCCTGTACAGGGCAAACATGGAACCTGTCAAAACTTTGCAGTAAAAGATTGTGTGTGTGTGTGTGTGTGCGCGCACCTGTGCGCTTTTTGGAAACTTATCCTACAAAGGCAGCAGCAGCAACCTTGTTGATGTAGTCTGGATGCACCGGAGAGTGGACGGGTGGGGGTGGTGGCGGTGGAGGGCTGTGTTGGGGGTGGGGGCTCGAGTGCATTGTGCTAGGGGGTGGGGTTGGGTTGGCGGGATGGTGCTGGGGGTGGGGGCTCGCGCGCTGTGTTCTGGGGGCTGGGGCGGTGTTGTACCGGGGGGGGGGGGGGGTGGACCCCCACGCGCTTTGTTCTGGGGAGGGGTGCAGTGTTGGACAGGTTGTGGCGCGGGGTTGGACGGAGGGGCAGGGTTTCGCGCTCTGTGCGCTGCTTCAGTCTGGAGCAGACTTTAAAACTACGAGCCCCAGAGGAAAGGCATTTAATCGATTTTCCGAATAATCAATTATCCGAGTGAAATAGTGCCCGCCCATCACGTTCAGATAATCGAATTTCCACTGTAATAGGAACACAGAGTACTTGATAATGGTAAGATTCTTGATAGTGTAGATAAGCAGAGAGATCTAGGTGTCCATGTACATAGATCCCTGAAAGTTACCACCCAAGTTGTTAAGAAGGATATGGTGTGTTAGCTTTTATTGCTTGAGGGATTGAATTTCTGAGCCATGAGGTTATATTGCAGCTGTACAAAACTGGTGTCTCGTACTTGGTTGCCACATTATTGGAAGGATGTGCAAGTTTTGGAAAGGGTGCAATGGAGATGTACCAGCATGTTGCCTGGTATTGAGGGAAGGTCTTATGAGGAAAGGCTGAGGGATTTGAGGCTGTTTTCGTCAGAGAGAAGATTGAGAGGTGACTTAATAGAGATATGTAAGGTGATCAGAGGATTGGAAAGGGTGGACAGTGAGGGCCTTTTTCCTTGGATAGTTAAGGCTAGCACGAGTGGGCTTAGCTTTAAATTAGGGGGTGATAGATATAGGACAGATGGAAGGCTCATTTTAAATTATTTCGTCACCATACATGCAATATCAGAGGATTGGAAAGGGTGGACAGTGAGGGCCTTTTTCCTTGGATAGTTAAGGCTAGCACGAGTGGGCTTAGCTTTAAATTAGGGGATGATAGATATAGGACAGATGTCAGAGGTAATTTCTTTACTCAGAGAGTAGTAAGGGAGTGAAATGCCCTGTCTGCAACTGTAGTAGACTCGCCAACTTTAATGGCATTTAAATGGTTATTGGATAAACATATGGATGAAAATGAAATAGTGTAGGTTAGATAGCTTCAGATTGGTTTCACAGGTTGGCGCAACATCGAGGGCCTGTACTGCTCTGTAATGTTCTATATTCTATGTAAAAGGAAGATCCAAGTCTTAGCTTGTTGTCAGTCAGATCCTAAAACGGACATGAAGTCACCCGCCCAGTTGTTGAATAGAAGAAAATATAACATTGTTACCAAGTAAATTGCATCATCTAATTACCAAGGAGAAAGTGAGATGATAACTTATTGTAGCACAGGAAAGAGAAAGTGAACAGCAAGTTTTAAGAAGATTCGTAGCTCGGGTTGAGGTTCTGGATGTAGGTTTGCTTGCTGAGTTGGAAGGCTCATTTTAAATTATTTCGTCACCATACATGCAATATTTTCTTTTAACTATGCAAGAACTGTAACAAACACTACATTGGATGAACAGGCAGAAAACTAACCACCAGGATAGATGAACATCAATGAGCCACAAAACAACATGACCCTCTCTCACTAGTATCCTCACATACAGATAAGGAAGGACACCACTTCGACTGGGACAACACATACATCCTAGGACAAGCCAAACAGACATGCACGAGAACTCCTGGAAGCATGGAATCCTAACTGGAATGATAGCAACAAACACATTGACTTGGATCCCATTTTACCACCCCCTGAGAACTTCTATAATGTCACCCCTCAACTCCTAGTGTTATGGACCAGGCCTGACTGCCTAAAGCTATTTAAGAAGGTAGACTAGATACTAACATTTACTTATTTCAAAGGCAGATGTGAAATGGACATTCCAGGTGTGATGCAACTGGTCAAACCATTCAGCTTTTAACAAAACAATTTATTTTAAACACCTTGAGTTCAGGTGCATGGTTCTCTAAAAGTGGAGTCACAAGTAGACAGGACAATGAGGAAGGCTTTTGGCAAACTAGCCTTCATCAGTCAGGGCATTGGGTATAGAGTTGGGAAGTTATGTTGCAGTTGTGCAGGACGTTGGTGAGGCCTCACTTGGAGTATTGTGTTCAGTTTTGGTCGCCTTGCTATTAAACTGGAAAAAGTGCAGAAGAAATTTACAAAGATGTTGCCAGGACTCAAGGGTCTGAGTTATAGGAAGAGGTTAGACAAGCTCGTACATTTTTCTTTAGCGTGTAGGAGACTGAGGGGGCCAATCTTATAGGAGTGTATGAGATCATGAAGGGCATGGATAGGGTGAATGCACTCAGTATATTTCCCCAGGGTTGTGGAATCGAGAACCAGAGGATATCAGTTTAAGGTCAGATGGGAAAGAAAAGGGAACCTGATGGGCAACTTTTTTACACAGAGACTGGTACCGTATGGAATGAGCTGCCAGTGGAAGTAGTTGAGGCGGGTACATTAACAACATTTTAAAACTTATTTGGATAAATACATGGATAGGAAAGGTTTAGAAGAATATGGGGCAAGTGCAGGGAAATGGGGTTAGCATAGATGGAAATTTTGCTCAGCATGGACCAGTTTGAACAAAAGGGCCTGTCTCTGTGTTGTAAGATTTTATGCCTCAATGACTTCAATTGAAACGTGAAAATGGAATTTAAAATAACTTAACTATTGGAAAACTTAGCACACCTGATGCAGCAATTTAACTAAGGAGCTGTTCCAATCCAGAACATCCCATAAATACATCCCTTGGCAGGCAGGAGCCAACAACATCCAGAGAGATTTCAGAGAGAAAAGTTAGTCAGGAATCATTTGCTGAAGCTTGGAACTTTTCTGGATTGCAGCATCTTTTGAATGCCACTGCTAATGCAAACTAGGAAAAACCTGAACAGACCAATTAATAAACTAGACCCCTCACCACTTCTGCCTTTACAATATCTCTTGAAAAACTCAGGGACAAAATAACCTTTTTTAAAGTGACATCGTCACACCTAATCCCTCCTTTAAAATAAATGAACCATCAACATACAAAGATGGCTTCATTTTAAACCCCTTAGTCTTACTCTGTTAGTACACTACAATAAATATACATTTTATTGACAATAACCTATGCAAATATTCATTACTACATTCTATTTAGTCTGTTTACTCCTACCACCAAACATTTTTTTAAATTCAAATCTTGACAATGCGTCAGCAATTATGTTTTCTCGTCCTGCCACATGTATAATTTTCAAAATGAACGACTGCAATAATGCGCTCCATCTAAACAGTCTGGAATTTTTCTCCTTAAATTTTTCCAAAAACTTTAATGGATTGTGATCAGTATATATGATTGCCTCAGACACATTACCGGCAACATAAATGTTGAAATGTTGTAAGCCAGCACAAAGCTCAAAACCTCCTTCTCAATTGTCGAATATTTCTGTAGCTGAATGTTCAATTTCACGAGGAAATATCCGATTGTTCTTTTTGTCGTCTTGTTGTCATATTTGTAAGAGTACATTACCGATACCCACATCACTCGCATCGATAGTTACGTTGAATGGCTTTGCATAATTAGATGTGGTTAATACTGGGGAAGTGTTTAATCCAGCTTTTAGGCTGTCAAATGCTTTCACTAAGTCTTCTTGCATTTCTTTCATAAATCAGTCAGTGGGGCAGCCACACTGCTAAAATTTGGTATAAATTTCCGATAAAATCCATTCATTCTCATGAATCGTAGTACTGCTGTCTTCTTCCATGTGTGACTAAAAATCACCAGGTCGTCAATGTGTACCACACAATTGGGTAGACCAGAAATGACTTTATTGGTTAGCCTTTGAAATGTGGCTGGCACATTTTTCATACCAAATAGAATGACTTTAAATTGATACAGTCCATTCGGTGTTACGAAAGCTAAAATTGTCTTCACTTTTTCAGATAAGGGTACCTGCCAGTATCCTCTGGCTAAGTCCAACTTAGAAATATACATTGCTATTTCCACTTTTTCAATACAGTCTTCCAAATGCAGAATGGATATGAATCAGACTTCGTGACTGCATTGACTTTGTGATAGCCTATGCATAACTGTTGGGTACTGTCTGGTTTTGGCACCATTACTATGGGGGAATATTGGAATGGCCTCTGGAAATTTTTGATTTCTCCTCCTATTTCAACTGATGACTTTGTGATCTTGTTATCACACCGTCAGGAAAAATTGCAGGCTATACTTCCTGTAATACCTCAATTGCCTGATTTTCCACTGGCCTTTCAACCACAGTCAGCAGCAATCCTACCTGTGACACAGCTATATCATTACCAAGGACACATTGTATTCCTGGAGCCAAACATATTTCCAGTACTACTGTCACCACTACTCCACTTTTCACTAGACACTCATTTTACTGCATTTTGGGAAAGCAAATCTTAGCAGGACTTATACACTTAATGGTAAGGTCCTAGGGAGTGTTGCTGAACAAAGAGACCTTGGAGTGCAGGTTCATAGCTCCTTGAAAGTGGAGTCGCAGGTAGATAGGATAGTGAAGAAGGCATTTGATATGCTTTCCTTTATTGGTCAGAGTATTGAGTATAAGAGTTGGGAAGTCATGGTACGGCTGTACAGGACATTGATTAGGCCACTGTTGGAATATTACGTGCAATTCTGGTCTCCTTCCTATCGGAAAGATGTTGTGAAAGTTGAAGGGTTCAGAAAAGATTTACAAGGATGTTGCCAGGGTTGGAGGATTTGAGGTATAGGGAGAGGCTGAACAGACTGGGGCTGTTTTCCCAGGAGCATCGGAGGCTGAGTGGTGACCTTATAAAGGTTTACAAAATTATGAGGGGCATGGATAGGGTAAATAGGCAAAGTCTTTTCCCTGAGGTTGTGGAGTCCAGATCTAGAGGGCATAGATTTAGGGTGAGAGGGGAAAGATATAAAAGAGACCTAAGGGGCAACCTTTTCTCACAGACGGTGATATGTGTATGGAATGAGCTGCCAGAGGATGTGGTGGAGGCTGGTACAATTGTAACATTTAAGAGGCATTTGGATGGGTATATGAATAGGAAGGATTTGGAGGGTGTTAGCGCGGATGAAAGAATATCAGTCCGAGCCCACAGTGCGGTTCAACAATCGGTAATGTTTATTGCTACAGTAACGCCGGTGGAGACCAACCGAGGTCCGAATCTCGGCTGCTCTGCTCTTCCTGTGCGCAGCTATATATTATATACTTTTAGTTGTCAGGATGTGTGGAATTTGAGGATGAATGGGATGATAGTTTCCCATCATCACTGGAGTAGGTGTAAACAGTATGTTTCCTGCCGTCCCAGGAGAATTGCAGGGCACGCACAATAGGGTGCTAAATGGTTTATGTAAAACGGGTCCGGATATTATCTGCTTGTCTCTCTCTGTGAGGGCAGGGGCTAGCACCTGCCTTTGTTCCCTTGGGGTGTTGGTGTGTATTGGTCTGTCCGTTCCTGTCTGGTGTCCTTCGTGTCAGAATGGCTCCGTATAGATGGGTATGGGTGTGTTTCAGTCAGTCTCTTGATGTGATTAGGAGATGGGTTTCCATATTAATTAATTCCGGAGTTTTGGTCCATGAGTCATGGGTAGTGGATTTTATCTGTCCTCTGTCTCCTATCTCCCGGTCACGTGGTCGGACCAGCAGCTGCTGAGTTCTGTGGGTTTAAAGCTGCGACTGCTGTTTAAAACACAAGTCATGGGTAGTGTTGGTCTAGTGTGGATTTTATCTCTCCTCTGTCTCCTATCTCCCGGTTACGTGGGCGGGCGGCAGCTGCTGAGTTCTGTGGGTTTAAAGCTGCGACTGCTGTTTAAAACACAAAATGAATTCTTATAGTTTCCTGATGTAGGCATAGTCGCGTGGCAAAAGCAGGGCGGCTCTGATGCCCGCTTGCAGAGGGTTAATGATTTACACTGACCCAAAATTACTCTCAGTGTCGCTGCTTACTGATTTGTACTAACTTGAAATTCATCCAACTGTCGGTGGTTTCTGATTTGTACTGACCCCAAATTAGATTAGATTACTTACAGTGTGGAAACAGGCCCTTCGGCCCAACAAGTCTACACCGCCCCCGCCGAAGCGCAACCCACCCATACCCCTACATTTACCCCTTACCTAACACTACGGGCAATCTAGCATGACCAATTCACCTGACCTGCAC
>NC_057725.1:64214171-64218741 GCF_004010195.1 Chiloscyllium plagiosum
CCCTGAGGGTGTCCCTGAATGTATGGACTCGGGGTTCCGTCGTCGGACCTCTGAGATGTGAGCTTGCCCAACCGTGACTGGGCGCCTGGGGGTGAAGCAGAACTCGTGCTGGGGAATCGGGCACTGCAGTCCATTATACCAAAATGAGGTTTCAAGAGTGGAGACACAATATCGTACCCCCCCACCATACCCCGCCCTAGTGAAGTGGGGGCCCGTGGGTTCGATTTCAAGGGTGCAGACCTTTGTCCGGTTGAACCCGCAGTCCGCTGTTTCACTCCTTCGTAAGGGGTAAGGGCAGATGGTAATTGCCTCCCGCTGCTTGCAGCCTGTAAGCGGCACCCACACAGCGCCGTTTCGAGATATGGCTGTGCGGTGAGTTAATCGATATTTGAGGAAATGGCCCCGACTCTGGGGTGACCACGGGGATCAGGAGGACAATCCCGACTCCTGTTGCCTCACTGACCTCAAAGTCGGGCATCACTGGGCATACTCTGGTCATACCCTTCAGAGTCCGGCTGTCGAGTGGCCCGGATCGCCCCGCGAGTGAGGCCAGTTTGGGACTGTCGATCCAGTCGGGCAACTCCCCCCTTTGGACCTGGTCAAGATTATGCCGGATCTGGGCTACCATCTGGCCATATGCATGGCACAGCTGTCCCTCATGGTTATGGGCCGTGTTTTCCCTTTCCCGGTCTATAAGGCTGTTAATGGTGTGGGCATGTGTTTCCAGGACCGCAATGCCGTCGAGCTGGGTATATGCTCCCTCTTCCCCCTTGCCTGGTCTGCCTGATTTGTGAGATACCTCTGTAGCAGGACCCTCATTACCCCTTTTAGTTGCTCGACCTTTTCGTTAAGGCCCTGGATGTCTAGGGAGTTTACTACGGATGTNNNNTCTATGGCCCTCTCTATAACCTCCTTCCCCATCATGGTGTATAGGTTGCGTACCTGTGCTGTGCAATAGTCCGATACCCGGATGCCCGATATATTGACCAGCACAGACACGACCTCGTGTCAGACGTTGTCATAAAGGGCCTCTCCCTCATCCCACAATACCAGTCCCCCCGCGGGCCCCGGTCCCAGAGAGGGGCATGGCAATATCTCGGGAGTCGTGGTCGGGGCAGGTGGAAAGCACAAATACAAAGAGACTACCGCAGCATCAGTAGGCTCGTAATATCCGCAAACAGACAGATCCCGTACAGTAAAGGCATCAAAGGCCGGGGCAGAGGAGAGGTCCTCCGGCATGGCACACATTGTCGTGAACATGCAACCCCCCAAGTCCATCGTCTCAGCACGCCGGAGGCAGGTCGGCCGCGGGTCGCGCTCCGACGTGCAGAATAAACAGAGTGTCTGTACGCCCGGGAGAACTTCCAGCCAGGCGTTGTAGAACGGGTCGATCACATCGGGCTTGTCCTTGGCAGGAATACAGATGGCGTCGGACGCGTTAAAGGCAACACTGTGGCGGTAGAAGTTGTCATATATTTCGGGGAAGGAACGCACTAGTCGTAGGGCGAAGAGGAGAGCAGGGAGGAGAGCGGTGCACCGGTGAAGCATGATCTGTGGGAAGAGAATGAGAGAGGCACCCTTACCAAGGGTGTAGGGTTAGTGTGTGTAGGAACTGGTCCACCCGTTGCACTGTAAGGAGAAAGAGGGGTGGTTAGAGTCAAGTCAAGGGTGGGAGTGTCTGTCCGGTCGGGGCTTAAGGGTAGGGCATAAGCTGGGACCAGTGTTTCCACCTGCCTTTTCCCTTCATGTCGACACAGGCGCACGTGTCGCTGGTGAGGATGATTTCGTGCGGTCCCAGCCACCGGGGGCGAAGCTGGGCCGGTCCGGGGCGGCCCTGACCAGGACTTTGTCCCCAACGCCGCGAAGGGGTTGGGCGGGCAGATGCGGTTGCAGTTTTGTCTGGTCCCTAATGTCCTGCTGGTTGCGCGATCGCCGCTTTGAGGGTCTGGTTCATGCGCTCGACCATCCTGGAGCTCTGGGGATGGAACCGGATGTGGAAGCGCTGTCTGATGCCTAGGAAGCGGCAGGCCAGTTTCATTGCGCATCCGGTGAAGTGCGTGCCCTGGTCTGAGTCAATCTGGAGGGGGCCCACTCAGCGAGGGAAGATGTCGAAGGCCAGCACTCTGGCCACAGTGGCAGATGTACAGTCCCGTGAAATGGTCAACGATCACCAGGCACTACTTCTTGCCACGGCTGGGGGGTAGGGGTCCTGTGAAATCAATTTGGAGGTTCTCCCAGGGC
Source organism: Chiloscyllium plagiosum (assembly GCF_004010195.1). Taxonomy (NCBI): domain Eukaryota; kingdom Metazoa; phylum Chordata; class Chondrichthyes; order Orectolobiformes; family Hemiscylliidae; genus Chiloscyllium; species Chiloscyllium plagiosum. The sequence continues at coordinate 64,216,413 of NC_057725.1, forward strand.
CCCTTGGGCCGTGGCTGGTGCGCCAGGGGCATGCGCAGGGGCCACCCTGGGTTGTGCTGGGCGCAGACAACGCATCGGCGGCAGTGTTTGGCCACATCACAGCCGAGGCCGGGCCACCACCAGTCAGTCTGGAGCCTAGCAAGCGTTCCGTCGCGGTCCGTGTGGCCTGGCTTGGTGTAGTTGCATCAGGGTCGTTCTGATAGCCGTGGGTGCCACGACCCTGTCGCCGTGCCGCCACACCCCATCAGGGCCGCAGGCTGCGCCCTTTGCCAGCCAGTCCTCTAACTCACCAGGCTGTGCGCAATTCTGGACGTCCAGGACATTCACGTCCTGGACCTCAGTAGCGGGTGCTGCATGCGCGGGCGGTAGCGATCCGCCCGCGGCGGCCTTGGCGGCCAGGTCGGCCCAATGATTCCCTAGCTGTTCAGTGGTGGTGGCCCGCTGGTGTGCTTTGATTTTTATCACTGCAGCGAGCAGGGGGAGGCGTGCGGCCACCATCAGGTCACGGACCGTATTTTTGTGTTTAATCTGACCACCGCCGGCCGTGATAAAGCCCCGGCGGCTCCATGCTGCCATGTAATCATGGACTACCCCGAAAGCGTACTGACTGTCGGTGGCGGATGTACAGTCCCGTGTAGGGAAGGTAATGTACAGTTCCGTGAAATGGTCAACGATCACCAGGCACTACTTCTTGCCACGGCTGGGGGGTAGGGGTCCTGTGAAATCAACTTGGAGGTTCTCCCAGGGCCCCTTGGGCCGTGGCTGGTGCGCCAGGGGCATGCGCAGGGGCCGCCCTGGGTTGTGCTGGGCGCAGACAACGCATCGGCGGCAGTGTTTGGCCACATCACAGCCGAGGCCGGGCCACCACCAGTCAGTCTGGAGCCTAGCAAGCGTTCCGTCGCGGTCCGTGTGGCCTGGCTTGGTGTAGTTGCATCAGGGTCGTTCTGATAGCCGTGGGTGCCACGACCCTGTCGCCGTGCCGCCACACCCCATCAGGGCCACAGGCTGCGCCCTTTGCCAGCCAGTCCTCTAACTCACCAGGCTGTGCGCAATTCTGGACGTCCAGGACATTCACGTCCCGGACCTCAGTAGCGGGTGCTGCATGCGCGGGCGGTAGCGATCCGGCCTTGGCGGCCAGATCGGCCCAATGATTCCCTAGCTGTTCAGTGGTGGTGGCCCGCTGGTGTGCTTTGATTTTTATCACTGCAGCGAGCAGGGGGAGTCGTGCGGCCTCCATCAGGTCACGGACCGTATTTTCGTGTTTAATCTGACCACCGCCGGCCGTGATAAAGCCCCGGCGGCTCCATGCTGCCATGTAATCATGGACTACCCCGAAAGCGTACTGACTGTCGGTAAAGATGTTTACCCGCTTGCCTGCTCCCAGGCGGAGTGCAGCGGTGAGGGCGACCAGCTCCGCGACCTGGGTGGAAGTGTCGCCCCCCCATCATTCCCTGTGCTCGGGTGGTCCCGGTATGGTCGACCACCGGCCATCCCGTTTGGTAGGACCCCTCGACAAGCCTACGTGAGCCGTCCACATACAAAGTCAGATCGGGATCAGGGACCGGGCTGTTGGGCCTGGCAATGGTGGGGTTCCCCTACCGCGATAATCCCGTCGGCGGGGTTTGGCCCTGTGTCCCTAATGATCTGTATGGACTGGTCCCGGGAGAGGAGAACTGCCTCCCAAGTTGCCCTGCGGGCATCCAAGACCGTCCGGAGGCGGTCCATATTCAGGAGTTCAACTATCGTGTGTCTAGTGTGCAGTATTATCTGTCCGGACATAGTGACCGGCTCACACACCCGGACCGCCCATGCGGCACAATCCAGCGCCGCCACGCAGCGGTGCATGCCCTTCACGACCGGGGACTCCTTTGTGGAGTAGTAATCTTCTGGTCTCATGTGGTCGCCTGAGGTTTGCGTGACAGCAGCGCTGGAAACCCCCCCCCTCGAGTCCGTAAAAGATGTGGAAGGGCTTCGATAGGTCGGGGAGGCGCAGGGCCGGGGCGCTGAGGAGATGGGACTTTAACTTCGAGTAAGCGTCATCCTGTTTGGGTCCTCATACCACCCTCTCCGCTCCCGGCCTGCCCCCCTTCACCAGGCACTGAATGGGTTCGGCAATAGTGGCGAAATGTGCAATGAAGGGGCGGCAGTAGTTAAAAAGCCCCAAGATGCGGCAGATTCCCCTGACTGTGTCCGGCCGCGGCATGTCGGTGATGGCCGACTTGCGGTCGGCGGGTAAGGTCTTGCTCCCCTGGCTGATGTCGTGTCCCAGGTAGCGGACTTTAGCCAGTCCGACCTGGGCCTTCGTGGGGCTTATTTTGAATCCTGCCCG
>NC_057725.1:64219608-64220102 GCF_004010195.1 Chiloscyllium plagiosum
AGTCCCAGGTGGGGGACGGCGGGGCGCTGGGTGCATTGGTTAAGGCTGGTAAAACCGTACGGGCAGCAAGCGCCTGGGCTTCTAGATGCTCCGTGGCCTGCTGCTTCTTGTCTTGGACATAAAGCTGAACCTTGCCGGCAAGCCTGACGTGTGCCTGCAGCACCAGGACGCAAGCTTTCTCGTACCTATCTTTCTTCTGGCGGGTCCACCACTCGCGCTGTACATCCAGCGAGTCAGCGGGTTCCCAGCCTGAGCGAAGCATAGCCTTAATAAGTGTCTTATTCTTGTCGGCTATAAAACGGGTAAGGGAACCCTCTGGCCCCCAATCTAGGTCTTCAGCCCCGCTTCCACCCATGGTAGGGGCGCAGCGGGTGTAACATAACAGAAGCTAATTTAAAGTAAAGCTAGCAGGCGTACTAAAGGATGTCGCTGGCACTGCTTATTAATCTCCCAGTCGGGGAGCCCACTCCCTGTAAGTCGAACCCTAGCCCCGC
>NC_057725.1:64220203-64224864 GCF_004010195.1 Chiloscyllium plagiosum
GGGCGCGAGGGGGGGGGGGGGGGGGGGGGCGTGAAGTCAGACCTAACCGCACCTGATCCTACAGAGGCCAATACCTCGGGACCGCAAGGTCAATGGGCAAAGCGTATAACTGCCGGTTGGCCCAAAGGCCCCGGGTCTCGGGCTGGTTTGGAGGATTTCCCTTCTTGTAGCGCGCGTAGACCTCCCAGCCTGTACTGCGTACGCAAGGAAGGCGCTGAAACCGGGCTCAACAGACAATGGGGCCCCCTAACTCCCACTGCAGAGGTCAAGCAGGAAGGCTTGTTTGGTCGGTTTATAAACAGGGGGGGTCAATCTGTCGGGGTCTCGTACCTAAAGTCGTCAGTCCAAGGATACTCCGTCAGTCACAGTAGCACATTGACAATAAAAGACAATAATAACAATCACGCACACTCTTACTAGTGATCCGCGACCCCCAATCGCCCACCCGCGAAGGATCACTCACACACACACTTTTAAAGAGTACTCTACCGTTACACGACTGCCGGACTCACTCTGTTCACAGGTTCAGATAACGGCCGGCAGTGAAGTCCCTTGCAGGGCACTGGGAGACTTTTACGCGAGAAGTAAAAGAGTAAAGATACTGCCCCAGTGCCGTCGCAGGGATCCAGCAGTCGTCGTTAACCAGGACGAAGCCCCCAATTGTTAGCGCGGATGAAAAGATATCAGTCCGAGCCCAAAGTGCGGTTCAACAATCGGTAACGTTTATTGCTACAGTAACACCGGCGGAGACCAACCGAGGTCCGAATCACGGCTCCTCTGCTCTTCCCGCGCGCAGCTACATATATACTTTTAGTTGTTAGGATGTGTGGAATTTGAGGATGAATGGGATGATAGTTCTCCATCATCACTGGAGTAGGTGCAAACAGTATGTTTCCTGCCGTCCCAGGAGAGTTGCAGGGCACGCACAATAGGGTGCTAATTGGTTTATGTAAAACGGGTCCGGGTATTATCTGCTCGTCTCTCTCTGTGAGGGCAGGGGCTAGCACCCCCCTTTGTTCCCTTGGGGTGTTGGCGGCTCTGATGCCCGCTTGCAGAGGGATATGGACCGGGTGCTGGCAGGTGGGACTAGATTGTGTTGGGATATCTGGTCGGCATGGACGGGTTGTACCGAAGAGTCTGTTTCCATGCTGTACATCACTATGACTCTATGACTCTAACCTCAGTCTACATAATGGAGCACCTCTTATCTCACCATGAATTGCACGTACCAGCACTTTTCCTGGCAACGTTCCTTCTGAGTTCTGTATCCCCACATTTCTCAACATCAAAGATTGACATGATCCCATATCTCCTTAATATTGTAACTTCTTTACCTGCTGTTCCTGGCCTATGTGAATAAACCTTACCTTCACAAGTAAATGGTTTAAGAAGATCTGGCACTTCCTCGTCAGCCGACCTCTGACCAGGTTGTACATTCCGGTGCAGCTTTTTAGCTTCCACTGTACTTTCTTTTACCACTTTAACAAAATTCACTGGTTTAACCTGTTTTCCTGCATCTGTCTTCCCAGTGCTTTTTCTAACCCACCAACACTGCTACTTCATGTGGCCTACTTTATTGACGTGAAAACACTGTAGCTTTTTAACTTCTCTTTCCTTTTCATGGGTTTCCTTTATACCCTGTGGTAAGCTATTTTTGCTATCTTCACTGAGATCTATGTTTCATAAATCAAAACTTTGATTTATGAGCCAACTCATACTCATCAGCAATTTCAGATACTAACCTTGTTGTCTTAACGCTCTGCTCTTTCGCAAGTTCTCACTACCTCAGGAAGTGAATTTTTGAATTCCTCCAAAATAATTGTCTAAGACCTTCACATGTTTGATCTATTTTTAATGCCATTATCCACCTATCAAAATTGCTTTATTTGATCCTTTCAAACTCCACTGTATGTTTGACCAGAGTAGATTCATGAAACATTGTCTGTAGGTTTCTGGCACAAGCTCATGTGCACTTAAGGTGGCTTTCTTCACCTCCTCATACTCCTCAAGTATCTCCTCTGATTTTGATGCAAATATCACACTACCTCTACGTATCCTCTTTTTGGATCAACAAAGCCCATATGGTCACTGGCCACTCCATTTGTTTTGCCACTTTCTATAATGAGTTGAAAAAGGCTTCTACATCTTTCTCAACAAGTTTAGGCAATGTTTGGATATATTTAAACAGATCACCACCAGGCATTTGGCTACGATGGGTTCGCTCATCCTCACTATCTTCCTCAATTCTATCTTCTCCCTTCACCTCCATCCTTTTAAGCCGGCTTTCCTGTCAATTTCTGCAGTTCAAACTCTCTCTTTCCCTTTCTTTCTCTTTTTTTCCTTTTCTCTCTTTTTTTCTTTTTTCTGGTACAGCTTTCTTCTTTTCTTTTTCCTCTGCCAAAGTGACTCTTTTTGTTTCGAAAAGTGATTATTTCCTTTTTTTGTTCTGTAAGGAGATTTCCTCTGATATTAATCATTATCAAACTGTTTCGATTCTTTTTCATGTTCAAGCAACCTCATCTTAATTTAATTCTAACCATTTCCAAAGATTCTGATGGCATTTCCAGCAAATTTGAATGCTGTGGTATTGCTGTAATTACTTCTCCTTTCCTCACAGATGAAGGCAACCCCAACTCCAGCTTGTCTGCCATTTCCAACAGCTTTGCCTTGCTCACCTATTGTAAAACCCATAAAGTCACTTCTTCCACTCCCAGAAAACCCTTGGTGACCGAAAGAGTCATTACTGCACCAAGCAACTGTTTTAAACCAATTGATTTCAACACGTGGAACAAAAGACACTAAAACCTGCCAGATTTGAGTCCAACAACCCTAAACCCAAATTGGAATTAGATTAGATTACTTACAGTGTGGAAACAGGCCCTTCGGCCCAACAAGTCCACACCAACCCGCCGAAGCGCAACTCACTCATTCCCCTACATTTACCCCTTTACCTAACACTACGGGCAATTTAGCATGGCCAATTTACCTGACCTGCACATCTTTGGACTGCATTCCACAAGAGCCACCAATTTGTTATGGACCAGGCCAGACCCCCTCAAAATATTTAAAGAAGGTAGCCTAGACCCTAACTTTTTCTTATTTTAGAGCCAGATGTGAAGTGAATATTCCAGGTATGATACAGCTGGGAAATTACTTCGCTTTAAGCAAAACACAATGTATTTAAACACTACAGTTGAAACACGAACAAAAGAAAACGGAACTTTGAATAACTTAATTATTGGAAAACATAATCAACCCGAGACAGCAACTTAACTAAGGAGCGGTTCCAGTAACATCCCATAAACACACCCCTTGGTAAAAAGGTAAGTTGAAACACAGTTTCTTGCAGGTAGGAGAGAACAACTTCTAGAGAGATTTCAGATAGAAAAGTCAGTCAGGAATTATTTGCTGAAGCATGGAACCTTTGTGGAATGCAGCATCTTCTGACTGTCACAGCTAAACCCAATTAGAAAAATTCTGAATTGGGAGAACTGGCAACTCCCCTGCCATTGTTAAACTAGAGACTTCATCACCTCTGCCTTTACGACTTCTGTTGAAAAAAACCCAAGGACAAAATAACCTTTTTAAGGTGCAACATTGTCACACGACACTCCAGTGAAAAAAGTGCCAGCCTTGCCTTTTGCTTAAAACCTCCATTGCCGGCAACATCCTGGTAAATCTTTTCTGAGCCCTCTCCTGCTTGATAATATCCTTCCTATAACAGGGTGACCAGAACTGGACTCAGTACTCCAGAAGAGGCCTCACCAACATCCCAACTTCAATACTGAAAAGTCTGAACAATGAAGGCAAATGTGTTAAATTCTTTCTTAACCGCCTTATCCAAATGTGATGCAAACTTCAAAGAATTATGTACCCCGAGGTCTGTCTGTTCTACAGCACTACCCAAAGCTCTACTTGTGATTGTACATGTCCTGCCCTTATTTGTTTTACCAAATATAATACCTCTCATTTATCCAAATTAAATTCCATCTACTACTCTCAACCCATTGACTCAATTGATCAAGATCTCTTTGTTATCTTAGTCCACAATGCCACTAATTTTGCAAACTTACCACGGCTTCTATATTCTCATCTAAATCATTTACAATATGGTGGAATAATGTGTACCGAAAATCATATTTTGAAGAATAAATGTTGTAGAAGACTTCATTAAAGTGCTCATTTTACTTAAAAACAAAAATAAATGGATGTTGATCATGTTTTGATTCTGGACAGATATTTGTTCTACTCTAGCTGAGGATTGTAAATAGAGTCATAGAGATGTACAGCATGGAAACAGACCCTTCGGTCCAACCCGTCCATGCCGACCAGATATCCCAACCCAATCTAATCCCACCTGCCAGCGCCCTGCCCATATCCCTCCAAACCATTCCTATTCATATACCCATCCAAATGCTTCTTAAACGTTGCAATTTTACCAGCCTTCATCACATCCTCTGGCAGCTCATTCCATACACGTACCACCCTCTGCGTGAAAAAGTTTCCCCTTCGGTCTCCTTTATATATTTCCCCTCTCACCCTAAACCTATACCCTCTAGTTCTGGACTCCACGATCCAGGGAAAAGACATTGTCTATTTATCCTATCCATGCCCCTCATAATTTTGTAAACCTCTATAAGGTCACCCCTCAGCCTCCGACG
>NC_057725.1:64225123-64247478 GCF_004010195.1 Chiloscyllium plagiosum
CTCCAATTTTGGTGTCATCTGCAAACTTACTAACTGTACCTCTTATGCTCGCATCCAAATCATTTATGTAAATGACAAAAAGTAGAGGGCCCAGCACCGATCCTTGTGGCACTCCACTGGTCACAGGCCTCCAGTCTGAAAAACAACCCTCCACCACCAGCCTCTGCCTTCTACCTTTGAGCCAGTTCTGTATCCAAATGGCTAGTTCTCCCTGTATTCCATGAGATCGAAGTTTGCTAATCAGTCTCTCATGGGGAACCTTGTCGAACGCCTGACTGAAGTCCATATAGATCACATCTAACTTTCATTTTTTTGAATATATTTTTATTGTAAAAGGTTTTTCTTTTGAATATTACAACAAATGCAAAGCCAAAAATTTAATCCAACATTATAAAGGAAACCCATTAATTACATAAATAAAAATTAACTAATAACTAAGCTAAAAAGGAAAATCTTAACAATAATAGTCATGATAATAAACATAGCACAGCTCAGTAAAACAAAGCAATAACCCTCGGTCATTGAATGCATAAGTTCATATGTTCACAGTTCCTCCCCTCTGGATGCCAAATCCATTACATAGAATTGCCATGGCTATATAAAGGCTCTTATTAATATGGCGGAAAAATCTGTACCCAGGTAGTCCAAAAAGGGCCGCCATGTCTTATAGAAATTCTTGGTTTTATGGTGCGTCATACTCATAAGAAAGTCCAGATGGATGTGCTCCATGACTAGATTACTCTAGCCCGTCAGCCCTGGGGGATTTTCCGAAACCCACTCTAATAGAATGTTCTTTCTGGCACAAAAAATAAGGAAACTGAAAAGCCTTTTTTTGTATGCATCTAATGAAAGAGAATTAACAAAGCCAAGAAGAAGAGATACTGGGTCCTTTTCTCCCTCCATCCCCAAGGCCTTCTCTACCACTGTGCTGCAGTATGCCTGCAGTCTGTGGCAGGACCAAAGACAATGACCATGTTCACTTTACATTTAGGACACACTGGAGATGCTCCCGCTTTAAATTTAGCGAGGCAGTCTGGGGCTAGATGAACCCTGTAGAGAATCTTCAGTTGCAAGGCGTAGGTCCTGTTGCAAATTGAGATCTTTCTTGCATTTTCCCAAATATTCTCCCATATTTTAGAAGAGATATCAACGTCCAACTCCCTCTCCCATACCTTACAGAACCATTCGATCTCATCCCAGGGACCCTCTCCCAACAGATGATAAGCATTGCTAACAGATAATGTACCCTCAGCAATCAACACCCTTTCTCCATGTCGGACCTATAAGGATCAGTTAAAAGTGTGTTATGTTTTTGTATGAAGTTTCTAATTTGAAAGAAATGAAATAAGACCCTACTGGACAATTCATCTTTCTGAGCCAACTGGTCAAAAGACATCAGTATGTCCCCTTTGAATAAATCATTCAGGCAAAACATGCCCCTAACTGCCCATAGTTTAAACCTAGAATACATCATCCCTGGCTGAAAGCCTGGCATACCATCTATGGATGTCAAAAATGATATTTTGGCGATATTGCCCTCACCTGACGCATTGCCCTCCACAACTTGACAGTTTAATGACAGTTGGCAATATTCCTTAATTGTTCTCATTTTGTCTAGGAACGGCAGGCTAACAAAGGGGCATCTTGCCTGACATGCTTCGATGTCTGATCAAAGTGAGTGAGGGTCCACCCGGGCTCAATCATTCAAATAAGATAGCAATGAGCTTAACTGGTAGACTTTGATATCTGGGAGGCCCACTCCTCCCAGTCTGTAAGGTCAATTTAGTCAATTTAATTAGGGGTCATTTGCAATACCAGATAAAAGAACTAAACCAGGTGTTCAGTCTTCTAAATATTTGCTTAGTAAAAGATTAGTGAAGCATTTGCATAGGATACAACAGGCGGGCAGAATGTTCATTTTAATGAGAGCTATCCAATCTAACAAAGAGATCGGAAGCACCTCCTATCTACGAAGGTTCTGCTTGATTCTGTTGAATAAATGGGAAAAATTGGCTTTAAATAGCTGATCAAAAACGGGAATAATAAGAGGGGTGGCACGGTGGCTCAATGGTTAACACTGCTGCCTAACAGCACCAGGGTCCCAGGTTCGATTCAAGTCTCAGGCAACAGTCTGTGTGGAGTTTGCACATTCTCCCCGTGTCTGCGTGGGTTTCCTCCATGTGCTCTGGTTTCCTCCCACAGTCCAAAGATGTGCAGGCCAGGTGAATTGGCCATGCTAAATTGCCCATAGTATCAGGTACATTAGTCAGAGGGAAATGGGACTGGGTGGGTTACTCTTTGGAGGGTCGGTGTGGACTTGTTTCCACACTGTAGGGAATCTAATCTAGAGAAAGCTCTCCTGCGACCATTTGAGGGGGAACTGAGATCGCTCTCAGGATCAGGAATTCAAGGGAGACCACCCATGGGCATGGCCTCTAACTTCACAAAATTGATCTTATAACCTGAGAAGCCACCAAGTAAATTGATGCATTGTATCAGGTGTGATACTGAGACTGTTGGGTTTGATAAGAAGACAAGAACGTCATCCGCATACAGTACGATCTTATGTGACTTTGTCCCCACTTCTGGAGGTTATATTGGCTCCACTTGCAGTTCAATTACCAGTGTGAAAAACAATGGTGACAAGGGACACCCCTGTCGACTGCCTTACAAATATTAAAATTGCTTGACCATACACCAATGGTGAGGACCACAGCAAGAGGATCACTACACAAAACCTCTGCCCACCTGATGAAGGTCTCTCCCAGGCCAAACTACTTCAAAGTATGAAAACGATATGGCCACTTGACCCTGTCAAATGCCTTTTCCGTATCTAAGGAGATCACCCCAATCCCTCTGCCAATTGCTGCTGACATACTCAGATCATGTTAAGTACTCTCCTGACATTATCTGTCGATCTGCGAACTTTTATGAACACCATCTGGTTCGCCTTAATTATGGAGGGCAGTACAGTTTCTAGCCTTAATGCCAGAGTCTTGGATAGAATTTTGAAGTCAAGATTCAGAAGTGAAATGGGTCTACAGGAAGCATAGGCCTTCGGGGCCTTTCCTTTTCTCGCTTCTCTTAGAGATGGTGGGAGGAGGCCACGACTATGTGAGTCATTAAACATACTAAGCCTCAGCCCTGACAATATACTTAGAATTTCCTTATAAAACTCACTGGGGAGCCCATCAAGACTTGGCGCCTGCCCATTCAGGAGCTGCTTCACAGCCTGCTGCACCTCCTGCTGTGACAATGGAGCATTGAGGAGAGACTTGTTCAAAGGTCACTCCAAGAAGGTCCAAATTCTTAAAAATGGCTCCATCCTAACCTGCCCACTCTCACAGCTTTCAGATTGGTATAATTCAGAGTAAAATTTCTGGAATGCTGCATTAATCCTTTTAGAATCGCAGGTCAAATTTCCAGTGTACTGTCTGATCGAAGTAGTGGCTTTGGGGGCACTCCTTTTTCTGGCAAGGTATGTTAGGTACTTGCCCGGCTTATCTCCGTGCTCAAACAGCCTTTGACTTGCAAATTTAAGTTCCCTCTTGGCTGCCTATGTGAGCATGGAGTTCAGTGTAGACCAAAGTACCGTGATCTTCTGCAGTTTAACCAATGAGGACCTGTCAAAGTATGCCTTTTCAGCTATTTTCAGATGCGACTCGAACAAACGTTGCTGCTCACCCATCTGTCATTTCTTACTGGCTGAATAGGAAATAACCAATCCCAGAGCATAGTCTTTAGCTTTTTGCCAAAGAATGGATGGGCTACTGGCCGAGCCTGAATTAATATCTAAAAAAGCCCTGAACTCAGTAGAAAAGAATTCAATAACCTTGCTATCCGGGAGGTTGAAGGGGTCCAGTATCCATTGCTTTTTGCCTACTATGGTATCCTTCCTCTTAACCATGAAATACACTGGGGCATAATTGTGAAATTGCCAAATGTACATGATGCCACAGAGTCCAGATTTGGTGCAGGGGTCAGGAAAAGATGTATCCTGGTATGGCATTTAGGTGGGTTAGAAAAGAATGTGAACATCCTGCCAGTAGGATGAAGGTGCCTCCAAACATCTACCAACCCCAATTCAGCACTCAAATCCCTTAATTGTTTAGATCGCAAAGAAGATATCGGCGGGCCTTTGGGCAATTTGTCTATCGAAGGGTCTTGAAATCCCTCCTACGATGATATGTTGAGATGCAAGATTAACCAGTCTAGAAAGTGTGTCTGTCAAGAATTTAAGGGGTGGTCTGGGGGACAGTAAGCATTTAAGATCCCATATTCTTCCCCATGTATCAAAGCTTTAAGGATTACAAACTTTCAATTGTATCTTTAATGCACTCTAATAATTTACATGGGAGATTTTTTATAACCAAAATGGCCACCCCCTACTCATATTGAAAGATGAAAATTAAATCCTGTCATACCCGTTCTGTTGCAGCTTCAAATGCTCTGCATCATCCAAGTGTGTTTCTTGTAATAAGGCAACATCCACCCTCTCCGTTTTAAGACTGGAAAGTACCTTAATGACTGCCTTTAATATTCCAGGTGCACCACTTAAACACATCCTTAGCCATAACCTTCCATAGCACCATCTAGATTCCAGAGAGGAAGAACCCAAGCTACAGATCGATGAGCTTTCATCCAAAGAAATCCACAAAATCCAAAACTACACCCACTAAAATAACTACAGCCAGCAAATCTACAAAACTTCCAAAAACTATGGATAGCAAAAACAGAAAAACAAAAAAAATCACCAAAGGCACTGATTGGAGGAATTTACCTCCCACTCAAAGGGGGTACCTATACACCCTACAACCCTACTAACCATCCCAACCGCCCTCTCAACTCCTACAAGCTAGGGTCGTGCCACATACACCAACAACCTGCTGGATAGAGAAAAACACCCAAGAGCAAGGTTAGTATTATAGACAAGTAAACTAAAAATAAATATGTCACCCATCCCTTAACATAACTTAGAAATTAAAGATAAATACACTATCCATCCCGGACATCTACCAACTTATTCACGCAACTTATTACCAGAAAGGAGACTCCACCAAGTCCTTTTTAAAGAAGAGCTAACCCAAACGACTCTGCTCTCTATGTCTATTCTGCCGTTGAACTTAAGTCAAGGTGTCTGCAAAGTTCTTCACTTTCTCTGGCGAATGTATGGATCCATTATGATTGATCTGAAGCACCACTGGATATCTTAATACTGGATCCCAAGCTCTCTCAATCTCCTGGACGCCACTGTGGGACTTCCTTTTCCAGACCACTGCTGCCGAGTAGTCTTGAAAAACCATGACCCTGGAGCCGCCACATACCAATTGTCTCGTGTCCCTCCCCTGGGCTCTAGAGGCTTACATAATCCTCTGCTTGTTTTTATAATGATTAAACCTTACCAGGACAACGCGTGGGTGCTAATGCACACCTGGTTTTCGTGCCACGATCCAGTGGGCTCTTTCAATTGTTATCCTCCCCTTCTCAGCCTCCAAACCAAGGAACTCTGGGAGCCACTTCTCAAAGAACTTCACCGGCTGCTCACCTTCAATCCCCTCTGGTATGCCAACAACACGCAGGTTCTTTCTTCTGTCCATGTTTTCGAGATTGTCCAACAGATCACGGATCTGTGTTTCCAGCATTTCAGTCTGGCTCTTGGAGGAGTCAGTCTCTGTTTTTACCCCTCATCGTCCTTTTTCACAAGTCTTGCAGCATAGCAGATACAGAAGCCAGCTTCTCGATTTTTTTCCTGGATCTGTCTCCCCAGGACCTCACAAGTTTGGCCAGCTCCTTTATCAGGGTCTGGTAAGTAAGCAAGCATGCTGCTTCAGAGGGCTAGATCCTGGCTCTGGGTGAGCTTTCTCCTTTCTTCAGCTGCAAGGACTGAGGTAAGTCGATTTTTTTCAGGTTTCCAGCTCCTTTACTGTGTTTTTGCACAGTAAAGTGTTTGGAATGGGTTCTGGCTCTGTCGGGTCAGTGTTGTAGCCCAGCAAATGCGATCCCAACAAGATGCGGCCATCTTGGATCCCCCAACTTTCATTTTTAAAATAAACATAATGAGAGCCCAGGGACCTGCAGAATAAAGCCATACAATTCTTTGGCTTTGAACAAATAACGAACTTGTCTATATAATAACAGAACAGTAATGCAATACTCCACAGATATACAGCTAATTTCTAACATCCAGAGTTAAGCTATAAATATGGGTAGTAGTCTGTGATTGAATGTACCACATTGCCCATCAAATAGCAAATGTGATCAAGACAGATTATGTGGATTTTTCAGCAATTCCTCCCAGATGTGAATGACCCATCAAATATCATTGAACTTCATAAAGAATTATATTTCCTCACTTTTGCTGACTTGGTCTTGAAAATCCCTCTTAAAAGCTGCTCAGTCGTGGACTCCCTCGGTGACTGCTCCTGTTCAGATTGGATCTACAAAAGGAAGTTTAAACTTCCCTTGATTCAGAAAAACACACTTTATAACTTAAGCCATAAGCCAGCTCTTCACCAATAGTTAGCTGTATTGAGCCAGTTCTGCCCTGAATTTTCTCTAAGCTCCATTATTGCTCAGTTGCATCAAGAAAATACTGCTTGTGAGATTCTTAACTCTAACTCCCTCAGCTTCACCAAAGTATTAATGCTCACATCTCCTGGCCTCTTGTAGTTTCCCCCAACGCAGAGGCAGCAATGATCTTCCTACTTTCTGAGATCCTCAGACCATCTTCGAAGTCCTGACTCCAACAGTTAGCTGCCAATTAATTCATAAAATTTATTCCTGAGTTCTGACATCACAAAGCTACCTGATTGCTCAAGACTTCTCACTGAGTGTGCCACATAAAGTCTTTGTCATTCAGATGACTTCCCAGTAGTATGACTAATTGCAGCACTTCTAACACTGAGTCTACATCTCTCACCTCCTATGACATTCTCCTGCAATCCTCTACCTCCTGAACCTGTCATAAATTACCAATTACAAACCCTGCAATAATCTCCTTTGCTATTGCTGGGCGGCTTTGAATGTTAATAATATTTTGAAACAATGAAATGCAGCACTTTTGGAATGAAGTACTTTAAAGACTACATTCTCAGAGAATGCTGCAAACAGGTTTTTCTCACCACTGATAATCTTGTGTAGTTTAGACTTTAACAGGTTGACAAGACCATTGCATTTTTAAGAGTGACATTTGTTATATTGTATTGTCTGTAAAGAACTAGGAACTAATTAATCAGGAATCAATTTCATTAGTATTCCAGTGGGCCGCATGCATGGCTGCATAACTGATGAGTTAGTAATACACATGGGACAATGCCAGGCTGCTAGCTCATGGCAGGTGAGAGAACAAAGAACTCTTTTTCCCCAAGCTAAAAGGTGTGATTGTTTCAACATCTGGGAACAAAAAGACCACTTAAACATAATTTAAGAATTGTCAATATGTCTATCATAAAGCAATGTGCAGAATACTGTCTTTAGGGAAATGCACTGACAGGATCACAGCTACAGAGAGGCTTAGATGAAGAGTTAGACTATATTAGAGTTTTAAATTTAATCAGGACTGCAATTGGGATGGAATACCAAATTTGGCTTTTGGGCCTTGGATTAACAAAATAATTGTTTTAGTTTTTGTTTTCACTTGGCTACAAGTGGATAGATATTGGAGTTAAGTATGTTTGAAGAAAATGATGAGATTGAATCTGGATTTTTCCTCATACACCATGACAAAACTTTAGTAGGTAAAGTCAGTGATTAATGGTCAGTTCAGAAATGCTATTGGCAGAAAAATGTCTGTTGTGTGTAAACATTATAACATTTGATATGAATTATTAAAAACTGCATCTTTAATTTTGGTTCATTTCAGATGATTTACAAGGCCAATGGAACATCAGTGACCCAGATATTTTCAGTATTATATTGCAAGTCAACAAAGAACTGTGTAAGTTTTATATTAAGATTGTAGTAGCATGTAGATATTTTGGATAGTTAGGTGATGTGGATGCTGTTTTATATAATGAATCAATAGATTGTATTGTATTGTGGTATTTGGTGGTTCTCAACTAATGGTGACAAGATTATTTACAGGTTGCAGAGAATTACATAGGAATTTTTTTTAAAAAGGCAGTTTAGTTTAACCAGTTTATGCATACATTTATAGTCTGCTCATGCATCTCCCTAACTGTCCTCATCTAAATTTGCTATCTTAACTACCTGTTCCCATCTCCCTCACATGTTTGTCCAGCTTTCCCTTGAATGCATCCATATTGTTTGCTACAATCATTTTGTGATAGCAAGTCCCACAGACTCACCACTCTTCTAATGTGGTAACTAACTTCTTTCTGAATGTCCCACTGGATTTCTTGACCTCTAATTACGCTCTGGTAGATCATTACAAAGGTTTCCTTTTCCTGTCTATCCTTCCTGAGATGTATACCCACACATTCTAATATCATCCCTGTAAGTCTTTTCTGTACTATCTCTGTATCTCTATATCCTTTCTATAATATGGCAAATCGAACTGCACTCACTACTCCAAGTGCAGTGTAACAATGATAGATTTAGTATAAACTCTCCTCCAGTTCTCAATTCCATCCTGAAATAAAGTAACTTAATAATTGGTTTTCATTTTTTTGATAATCTGTGGTACAACTTAAGGCCTCCTGTATTTGTGATTCCTTTGCTCCTCTAGCCCCATCTAGATTTGTACCTTCCTACCAAAGTGTACATCGAATTTAATTTGCCAATTATTTGCAGAGTCTTCAAGTTTAGTATTATCTTCCTGTAAGTTGTTGCTGTCATCTACAATAGTGACCATTCTCCCGCACACCCCTAGAATTGGTGTCACCTGCAACTACAGAAAATGTGCTTCCGATTTAGAAGCCTAATGGAATTCATGATCAGCAATAGTCTCAGCACAGATCCTGTCTGCTGTTATTTCCCACTTTATGCTATTCTGAATAATTGCTTCACTTGCAACAGGAACAACAGTAGGCCATTCTGCTCCACCCTTCAATAAGATAATGGCTGATCTGATTATAACTTCAAACCCTTATTCCCACTGTAGTGACTGAAATGAGGTGAGCCAGAAAAACCTCATAGAAGATGAGTTCCCTAATTGGGGCTTTTAATCTTGTCCAATCAGGGATCCTTTGCTGACAGATAAGAGTAGGAGTGTTATATTGGGTGTGGGCGTTTGCACTCCCTTTTTGATTTCCTGAAAAACCTTCTCTGTTTTTGGCTGCACTTCAGTCCCACGCTCCTGATCTTTGGGCACCCGGTACGGAGGAAGGAGGGCAGGTCTGAAGACCTCCTCGTGGGTCTGCTCCTGGGCCTGGCCAAACTGGCCATCAACAGGTCCAGGCAGCGGGCCGTGGAGGGGGTCGTTAGGGCCGACTGCCTGCCCCTCTTCCGCGGTTATGTTAGAGCCCGGGTGTCCTTGGAGAAGGAGCACGCGGTGTCCACCAACACCCTGGAGTTGTTCAGGGAGAGGTGGGCGCCGCAGGGAGTGGAGTGCATCATTTCTCCCTCCAACTCTATTTTGATTTAGTCCCTACCCTCCCCTTCACTGTTTTGATCACACAGCACTGTCCCTTGCTGTGAAGGGCAGTGCTTGTCACTGGCCACCCGGGTGTTTTCCTCTCTTCCTGGTGGTGGAAATTGAATAAAGATTTGTGCACTTTGTGTCTCTCACTGTGTCTCCCACCTGCACACACACACCATGGGTGCTGGGGATAACATAAGCACTACCGCACTTAGGTGGTAGTGTGGGGCTTAAAAAAAAAAGAAAAAAAATAGAATGAAATAGATACGAAAAAAAAAATAAGCAGGTGGTTTTTGGCTAAAAAAAAGAAGAGTAGGAGTGTTAGGTATTCTGTTCGCATTGAGAGCTGGCTCTGAAAGAACTGGATCAGTGTCAAGGACTGTCCACATGTAAATAAGGGGTGACTTAGTGATGGGTTGCCAGCCCCTGTGGAGTTATCTCAGTGGCAGTGAGAAAAAAAGCATGTTTTTGAAGAAATGTTTTTGCAACAGTAACCTTGGCGAGTTTTGAGAAGATTTGTAGCTCAGTTTGAGGTTTTGGATGTAGGTTTGCTCGCTGAGCTGGAAGGTTCATTTCCAGATGTTTCGTTACCCTACTAGGTAACATCTTTAGTAGGTATTCTGTTCGCATTGAGAGCTGGCTCTGAGAGAACTGGATCAGTGTCAAGGACTGTCCACATGTAAATAAAGGGTGACTTAGTGATGGGTTGCCAGCCCCTGTGGAGTTATCTCAGTGGCAGTGAGAAAAAAAGCATGTTTTTGAAGAAATGTTTTTGCAACAGTAACCTTGAAGAAGGGCTAATGCCCGAAACGTCGATTCTCCTGTTCCCTAGATGCTGCCTGACCTGCTGCGCTTTTCCAGCAACACATTTCCACATCTTTAGTAGGCCTCAGGCGAAGCAATGCTGAAATTTTCTGCATTCTATTTATATGCTTGGGTTTCTTTGGGTTGGTGATGTCATTTCCTGTGGTGATGTTATTTCCTGTGGTGAAGTCACTTCCTGTTCCTTTTCTCAGGGGGTGGTAGATGGGGTCTAACTCAATGTGTTTGTTGATAGCGTTCCGGTTGGAATGCCATGCTTCTAGGAATTTTCGTGCGCGTCTTTGTTTGGCTTGTCCTAAGATGGATATGTTGTCCCAGTCGAAGTGGTGTCCTTCCTCATCCATATGTGAGGATACTAGTGAGAGAGGTTCATGTCTTTTTGTGGCTAGTTGGTGTTTACGTATCCTGGTTTTCTGCCTGTTTGACCAATATAGTATTTGTTACAGTCCTTGCACGGTATTTTGTAAATAACATCAGTTTTGCTTATAGTCTGTATAGGGTCTTTCAAGTTCATTAGCTGCTGTTTTAGTGGGTTGGTGGGCTACCATGATGTCAAGGGATCTGAGTCATCTAGCAGTCATTTCCAAGATGTCTTTGATGTAGGGGAGAGTGGCTAGGGTTTCTGGACGTGTTTTGTCTGCTTGTTTGGGTTTTTTGCTGAGAAATCGACTGTGTTCATTGGGTACCCATTCTTTTTGAATACATGGTATAGGTGAATTTCCTCTGCTCTGTGTAGTTCCTCTGTGCTGCAGTGTGTGTTGGCTCGTTGAACTAATGTTCTGATGCGGCTTCATTTGTGGGTGTTAGGATGATTGCTTCTGTAGTTCAATATTTGGTCTGTATGTGTTGTTTTTCTGTAGACGCTGGTTTGAAGTTCCCCATTGGCTGTTCGCTCTACTGTGACATCTAGGAACAACAGTTTGTTGTTGTCTTCAATCACTGCCTAAATGTCTTCAGTACAAACCTCCTTTTCACACCCCACTAACCATAAGAATAGCAGAGCAAAACGGCCGCAGAATACTTAGAGAAATGATTAATAATGTCCACAACAGACTCCGTAAATACTACTGGGAAATTGTATATCAAAAATCTTTACTCAGTCATGCAACTGACCGTGAATGGACAGACACAGTACAACAAGCCATGGATATTAGACAGCGACAAACAGAGAAAATGAAAAAAAACTAGATCTGCAAACAAAATTAGACAAACTTACACAAAGTAACAATGATGACAACACAGAAGCATGGATAAAAAACTTATCTGACTGACCCTTAACAGACACTGAAAAAGCCATCTTAGTAAGAGGATTAAATTACAACTGCCAGGATGCGGACAAGAAAGATTTCTTAGCAGCATTAGAAACAACACTAAACGATAACCAACTCACAGAAGAAACGAAACAATCCATCAGACAAGTAGTCACACCAACATTTAAGTAGAAAAACGGAAGGAAACACACTCAATACACAAGAAAGGAAAGCACCGGAGGGACTAAAAAAAGATAAAAACATTGTTATCCTACGTGCAGACAAAGGACGCTTGATAGTCATTCTAAATCGAAGAGACTACATTGTAAAAGCAAAAGCACTACTTACAGATATCAACACTAACCAACAAGTGGCGATAGACCCGACCCCACGACTAGAGAACCAAATCACAGCCCTACTCAAAAAATTTCAGAAATCTGGACAAGTAAATAAGACCGACTTCCAAAAAATGAAACCAGATGGATCCAACACACCACGCTTCTATGGATTACCCAAAATTCACAAACCAGGAGCCCCCCTCAGAATCTCACTACCTGGAAACACCAACTTACAGATTGGCCAAGGAGCTACACGAAAGACTAAAACATTAGTAGAAGGCTCACACCACTCCATCCACCCCACCCAAGAATTCCTGAAGACCATCAAAGACACTAAGAAGAGGATGAAATAATGGTCCCCTTTGATGTAACAATCAACATTACTTCAAACATTAGTAGAAGGCTCACACCACTCCATCCACCCCACCCAAGAATTCCTGAAGACCATCAAAGACACTAAGATAGAAGAGGATGAAATAATGGTCCCCTTTGATGTAACAATCAACATTACTTCAATCAACATTAACCTGGCCAAGGAAACACTGTCTACACCATTAGAAGGGACCCAAAGACATATACCAAACACCACCAACTTCATCAACGAGGAGAATATCATCAAGCTAGTGAACCTATGCCTTACCACCCACTTCAGCTTTAACAACAAAACCTACAGACAAACCAATGGGACACCCATGGGATCTCCGATATCAGAGTTCTTAGCAGAGGCAGTAATGCAGAGACTTGAGCAAACAGCTCTGCCAACCATCCAACCCAAACTCTGGGTCCACTACGTGGATGACACCTTTGTCATCACTAAATGAAACAAGTTAGAGTAAACCTCAAGACCATCAATAATACCCTCACTGGCATAAATTTCACTAAAGAGGAGGAAAACAACAACAAACTGTCGTTCCTAGATGTCACTGTAGAGCGAACAGCCAATGGGGAACTTCAAACCAGCGTCTACAGAAAAACAACACATACAAACCAAATATTGAACTACAGAAGCAATCATCCCAACACCCACAAACGAAGCCACATCAGAACATTATTTCAACGAGCCAACACACATTGCAGCACAGAGGAACTACACAGAGCAGAGGAAATTCACCTATACCGTGTATTCAAAAAGAATGGGTACCCAATGAACACAGTCGATTTCTCAGCAACAAACCCAAACAAGCAGACAAAACATGTCCAGAAACCCTAGCCACTCTCCCCTACATCAAAGACATCTTGGAAATGACTGCTAGACGACTCAGACCCCTTGGCATCATGGTAGCCCACAAACCCACCAACACACTAAAACAGCAACGAATGAACTTAAAGACCCTATACATACCATGAGCAAAATTAACATTATTTACAAAATACCGTGCAAGGACTGTAACAAACACTACATTGGACAAACAGGCAGGAAACTAGCCACCAGGATACATGAACACCACCTAGCCACAAAAAGACATGACCCTCTCTCACTAGTATCCTTACATACAGATGAGGAAGGACACCACTTCGACTGGGACAACACATCCATTCTAGGACAAGCCAAACAAAGACCCACATGAGAATTCCTAGAAGTATGGCATTCCAACCGGAACGCTATCAACAAACACATTGTGTTTGACCCCATTTACCACCTCCTGAGAAAAGGAACAGGAAGTGACTTCACCACAGGAAATAACATCACCACAGGAAATGTCATCACCAACCCAAAGAAAGCCAAGCATATAAATAGAAAGCAGGAAATTTCAGCATTGCTGAGGCCCACTAAAGATGTTACCTAGTTTCTGGGAAGTGAAGATCCTTTAATGTGTAAGGCACACCATGATCTCAAGTGAGATCTGGTGTTGACATGCGATGCCCCCACCTCTGCCCCCATATGGCATCAGGGTAGTATTAGCTGATTGGTGTCCCAATAGAGAGGAATGCCCAATCGCTTATACATTCCAGGGTTTTGGCTGTTGCATGGCATAAATGTGCCCAGGTAGAGCAGGAAGGTTTGGCCTTCATATTTGCAGTCAAGAAGTTCCAGTAAATCTTTACAGATGTAAATTTGTAATAGTCATGGACCACAAACCCTGCAAGGTAAACTTTAAGATACAAGGCAATGTTGCCCATAGCTTCAGGCCAAACTCAACCCTGGCATCCACCCCTGGCCATCAGATTCAACTGCTCATCAACATCTTTATTTTGGAAACCCTAATGATTTAGTTCTCCTGAAATGATAAGAATGATGGTTGGTTTTATTCCCTAACCCAGAAATCCTCATCCTTAAATACTAGGTGCGTGTAATTACAAGTTGGAACACCATCTGGGATGCCAAGTAGCAAATGCAAACGCATTGAGATGTTAATTGCTGACAGATGCACCACCAGTGGCACCGCCACTGGAAGAGTATGTGATGGTTTTAAATTTTCTGGACATGCTTCCAGTCATAGATATTGGACACAGAAAGATCCAGTCCTGGCAAGACTGAAACAGCTGGTGATGATAGGGAAAATAAAAGGGCCACCACAACCAGCATTGAAACCATTTTGAACTCACAGAGACCAGATCAGAGTAGAGGATGTCATTATTGTTATGGGAACTAAGTGTGATTGTCCTGAGTAAAGGTCACTGCCAGATACTGGCTAAACTCCAACAGAGTCATTCAGGGTTTCCAAAATAAAGATGTTGATGAGCAGTTGAATCTGATGGCCAGGGTTGGATGCCAACATATCTGCATTGGTGGGGCAGTTCCCAGAGTGCCAACAAGGACAAAAATTACTGCCCGCAGCTCCCCCACATTCATGAGAATGGCTGGGTAAACCCTAGACTCAGTTACATATCGACTAGTCAGGCCCTTTCATGGGCTCAATGTTCTTAATCATTGTGGACACTCTCACAAAGTTGTTGGATATGAGTAGAGTTCATTCGTCCAACACGGGGACGACAATAGAAAAACTGTGCGCATCTTTTGCAACACACGGACTCCCAGAATTGTTGATAATGGGCCATTGTTGATCAGCAAGGAATTTAAGTATTGCCTGAAGTTGAATGGGATTGGATATATAAGGATAGCTCCATACCATCCATTGTCCAATGATCTGACAGAAAACATTCCAAACTTTGAAGACAGGCTTAAAGAAACAGCTTACAGCTCCACTGGATACGAAACTATCTTGGTTCCTATTTGGTAGCAGGCCACCCCTGACGCAACTACAGGGACAGCTCCAACAGAGTTGCTAAAGGGGAGAATTCTCTGCACAAGGTTAAATCTGATCTTCCTGGATTTGGGTGGCGGGAAACAGCATCAGGATTGCCTATGCTGCACATAAGATGTCACTAAGTGAGAGAGAAATTTTACTTTAGGGGATGAAATCTTGAGGAGGAGCAATGGAAAGCCCTGCACACGTAAGAGGCATGGTCGACAGGAGGTCAGGTCCAGTGACTTATAAAGTTTGTGTAGGTGGGGCATCCCTGAACAAGCATGGGGCTATATGCAAGCTGAAAACTTGCAAACAAGGTGGGAACAAAACATGATCGGCTTCTCAACAGCCTTTCCGACTGTTCTAGAACCTGTGGGTTCCAACACTGGGTCAAGCATTGAAGATACCTTGGAATCTGAAATGGACAAGGTGGGTGTCTCTATCTCGATACCTTTGTTGCCTGAAGAAGAGAATGAATTTCTTTTGAGATGCTGCAGGGTCAAGTGGTGAGCTACTGTGCATTTCACGCTGCCCATATCAGAGGCATAATTGTAGGAACCTGACCTAGTGATAAAACACCCCAGGAGGAGCTACAAAATAAAAACTGGCCTATGTCCTTGGATTCAGAGGGGTAGGGATGTAGTGATTGTAATGAGATCAGCCAAGTGGACCTCATATAATACGAGTTCCCTGATTGGGGGGGTTAATCTGGTCCAATTAGGGAACCCTAGCTGACAGGTAAGAACAGGAATGTCTTGACAATATGTTTGTTTGTCAGTTGGCTTTGGTGGAGCTGGATCAGTGTCATTGACTCTCCATGTGTAAATAAAGGAAGACTTGGTGTTTGGATACTGTGGAGTGACTTCACCTATCTAAGCCTTTATAATCGCCTTCAGCTTTCTGCTGAAGCAAACTTGATTCCTGACTCCCCATTCTTAGATCTTGTTCATTAAGGGAGCACTGTTTCGAAGGCCTTGTGAAAATCCAGATAAACTACATCTACTGCATTTCATTAACTACAATTCCAACTGTTTACGCAAAATATTTAGAGTGATTTTCCCTTTTTGAAATCTGTGACTATTCATTATCCCATTTCTCACTTCTACATGTTCTTATTTTCTCTTTCCTAATAGTGATTATGTTATGTTTCCTACCATCACTATTAAACCAACTGGTAGACAAATCTCTACACATATGCTGACCCTTTCTTAAATATAGAGAATTCACAAGTTGTCTTCCAGGCCCCTGATATTTCTTTGAAATTATTATCATGTGTATTGTAGTGTGGAAGTTTTCCACGGAGTTGATGTCGATGACAGTTTCAGGGAACTATAGAAAAGATTAAGAGGAGACTTGAATTATTAAAAAGGAAGGGTTTTAGTACGGCAATGACTGAAAGATCACATGCACTGGTCAGTGAGACAAATAAGAGAGTAAACATCTAAAATCAACACATAAATAGTGAATGGAGGGATTTTCTTACCATGTAAAAGATTTCTTGACATGGAATATTCTACCAAAATCAGAATTTGTCCTTGTTTGTAAATGGAAGTAAACATATCAGGTGTGAATGATGGAAGGGTTTGGGCTAAATGACCAACTCTAAGTGTGCAGGAGACCAGAAAGCTTATTTGTGTTATAAAACTAAACATACTCAGTCTGTTTTCACAAGATTGAGCATAGTTGATTACAAATCAAAATGTGAATGTGTGGCATAAACTATAAATGTTTTGAATTTTGCTGCCTTTTGAAAAATAATTATTCTGCAACATTACATGACATTTTTGAGTACTGTATCATTTCTTTTGCATATTTCATTTGAAAGAAATTTGACCACACATTTTGTTGGACACATAGATCTGGCTTTGTAGTACCTTTCATCTCTGACATGTCCGGTTAATGCTGTGGCCTGCCCATTTTTTTTTCTAGTTATTGCTGATGCTAATGCAGTTCAGAGTTAGTTGTTATGCTGTGCTACCAAAACATAAAGAGGAACCTCTATTTTTCCTATCCTCATCCTTTTTAGTTTTCTCTTGCCAACTTCTCTCCGAAAGAACTATGGATGTTGTAAATCAGAAACAAAAACAGAGGTTTCTGGAAAAGCTCAGCAGATCTGGCAGCTGCTGTTAAGAGAAATCAGAGTTGATGTTTCAGGTCTAGTGACCTTTTCTCTGAACTAATAGTAGCTAGGAAAATATCGTTTTATATGCAAAAGTTAGGATGGGGGAGGAGGTGAGGAGTAGGCAGGGATAGAGCCGAAAAAGAAAAATCAAAAGTATTGGACAGACAGAAGAGTTGATAGTAAAAGGAATCGTTATCGACTCCTTTGTCTGTCCAAGTGTTATTCTTTGTCTTTGGGCTCTACCCCTACCTATCATTTACTGTTCACCTCCCCCCCAATGACCCCCACACTCTATCTTCTGTATATAAACTGAGATTTTCTTAGCTACCATCAGTTCTGAGGAAGGATGACATGACCTGAAACATCAAATTTGATTTCTCTCACAGACGTTGCGAGACCTACTAGCCACCTCTGTTTTGGTTCTCTCCTAACACCATTGTTTATAGGATAATTCCGTAAGTACAAATTAGCCTCTTGTACCTTACATATGACCATGTGAACCTGGATAATAATGACCAACAATTCACATTAGAGGCAATCACTGTGAAAGCTATCTGAATTGCTCCACTTTCTTCAGGAGTTGCTAAATATTAATCAATTGTAGCTACATTTCCTCCTTTCTAATCTAGCGCCCCAGGCTCCCTTGTGTTCTTTATTGCGTTTGAACTAAAATCTTCACTAATAAGAGATTGAACATCAGATTTTTAAAAAATCTAGATATTATCTAATCAAAATGTCTAGAGGTGTTATTGCACACACCTGGAAGAGGTGGCTTGAACTCAGGCCTCCTAGCTTGGGAAGGAATATTACCAGTGCATCACACAAGCCCTTAAACCTTTGGGTGATCAGTGAATATTTTAAACAGCTCAGCAACTAGCAGTGGTAAAATATTCCTTTACAGATCTGGAGGTTGCAAACCAGATTCCAACCAAGTGAGCTAACCAGTCTTTGTGCTGTAGCTTTTCCTTGAATAGAAAACAATTCAATTATTTAGTAAATGGCTCTGCATTGCTGGAAAGTAGCCTGTGCAAGGACTTTGTCTTTAAAAATAATATTAAAAATAAAAATTGTAACAAACTGTCTGGCTTTTAGGACAATGCCATGCAACCTTGTCACAGTGGACGCTGCAAGACGTGTCAGATACCACCATTACATGTGGAGACACCTCCCATGTACGTGGCAGGTACTCATGCGACTCAGCTAACGTTGTATATCTCATACGCTGCAGACAAGGATGCCCTGAGGCATGGTACATTGGCAAGACCAAGCAGAGACTACAACAACAGATGAATGGATGCCACACAACAATCAACAGATAGGAGCGTTCCCTCCCAGTCGGAGAACACATTAGCGATCCAGGACATTCAACCTCAGATCTTCGGGTGACCATCCTCCAAGGCGGACTTTGGGATAGGCAACAACGAAAAGTGGCCGAGCTGAGGCTGATAACCAAGTTTGGTACCCATGGGCATGGCCTCAGCTGGGACCTTGGGTTCATGTCACACTATAGGTGACTCGATCCAGGACATTCAACCTCAGATCTTCGGGTGACCATCCTCCAAGGCGGAGCGGACTTTGGGATAGGCAACAAAGTGGCCGAGCTGAGGCTGATAACCAAGTTTGGTACCCATGGGCATGGCCCCAGCTGGGACCTTGGGTTCATGTCACACTATAGGTGACTCCATTGCGCTGTGCATGCAGACAAACAGACGCACACAGACAAACAGACACACATACACACATTCATATACTCCTACAGACCCATACACTGATCTCCCATACACTCACACACACACTCCCACACTGACATGCTCCCTCTCACAGACATATACCCCTTTACACTCACACTCACACACACACATACACACACTCTCTCACAGACACTCATAACCTTCACCTCCCCCCCCCCCCCCCACACACACACACACACATCCACATGCACACATTCACATATACATTTGTGGGGTGAATTTGTACTTGCAGAATTACATTTTACTTTGCTCAAAAACTGCATGAATCCATGTAAGATTCTTTAAATCCATTTTTTAGATTAGAATCAGTCTGACAATTGTGACACAGACAGTCTCACACAGGGCAGCTCACACCTTCAATGCACTATCTGGGCTGACATGACACCAATTATTAAGAGAATGTAACTTTTAAATGTGCTGTGATTTACATATGAAAGAACTGAAACCAACATGTTCATTCTAAAAGATGAGAAACTGAACAAACAATTCAGGCCTTTTCAATATATAATTTCAGTTACATCACATTGTAAACATTTGCTATAAATTCTGTGTCTTACAATCTTATACTCCACAACCACCTGATGAAGGAGCACTATTCCGAAAGCTAGTGCTTCCAAATAAACCTGTTGGACTATAACCTGGTGTTGTTTAATTTTTAGTTTTAAAAATAAAGATTGCCTGGAACCCATGCTGTCTGAATACTAATTGGTTCCTGAAGTTTTCAGAAGCTGTCTGCACTGAAATGGAGACCAAGTTTACATGCCAGATTAAAATCATAGCAATGAGGCTGGTAAACATCTTTAAAGTCTTGCCTATATTCTTTTCAATAGGACAAATACACTTTTCAGTCAAATGGTACAAAGTAACATGCTCCACTAAAGAAATAGTTGTTCACTGTAAAGATACCATTCAGAAGAATGTGCAGCAGTGTCGGAAGAAAGTGTACCCTTCACTGCCAGAATACCACCTTCTCTCTGACATATCACACACTGTGTTACTGCATCTACCTCCCATCAAGAGTCATGCTCTACCACTCAAAACTGCCTGCAACATCTTTCCCACAGTATCTTTCCCACATGTTATCATCCACTCCAATCCCTGATGCTACTAATCCTGCATGCCCTTTATACTGCTTAATGACTTGCTTTGAAACCTCTGACCTGCACCAACTTTCATCGCTGTGCAAACCATTTTCATTGCCCCAACACCTGCATTTATCCCATTCCAGGAAGAAAACTGCTGCAATGGGACAACAAGAGTCAAGATGTGTGGTATGCCACTTGGCTCCTCAGCCTTTGAGACAAGAGTTCCAACTGCCCACTCAGAGCAGGGCTAGCATAATATCAGTGTCTGTCCTTGATTTATTGTACCCCTGAGTAAAGGCTATTCTGTTTGACTTGATGGGTCTGCTAACAACTCTGACAAGGTTCCTGGCTTTGTCTGCATTAATTGGCACATAAAGACAAAAATGAGCATGGTAGCTTTGGTTGAGGATGCACAGCATAAAAATGCTAGGCAACTCAATGCAAGCCAGCGACACTGTGAACATCCAGATAGGCTCTGTGATTGAATACTATGTGAAGAACTGGAGAGCCTGGAAATGTAGTCTTGTCCATTCCAAGAACTAGATGTATGTTCATAAATGTACAGTGTCCTTGCTGCTGTATAATAGTGAGTTGCTGGTGCAACTGTCAGTGAACTTCAGAAGCATCCTGTAATTGTATCCGAGATATACCATTTGCGTTCTTGCAGGTTGTCGTAAGTCAATTGCCAATGTCTGTGGACGTGGGTATATGTCCATGGAGAGTAGCCTGAGATATTGCTGCCAGGTGTCTAGAATGGCTGTTGTGCAGAGCAAGCAGCTGGCTGAATGCACTTACACCAAGTGCTCACTGTAGTGTCCTTGTCGAGTTTCCTGACATCATGCTTGTTGGAAAATCTGGTAAGATGGGAGGCTAAATATTAATGAAGTGAGTTGGATTGCTAACACGGTGTTTAACAATCAATAAGTAGGTCCTCGAGAGTAGTAAAATCTGGATTACACCCAGTACTATAAGCTAGTGAGGGCAGGAATAAGAAGATTGAGCAGATGAATGCGAGGCTGAGGAGCTGGTGTTTGGGAGGAATCACATTTTTGAATCATTGAAATTGACCTGTACAAGAAGGACAGATTGCACCTAAATTGGAAGGGGTCTAATATACTTGCAAGGAGATTTGTTAGACCTGCTCGGGAAGATTTAAAGTAGTAAGGTGGGGTGGCGGGGGGAGGGGGATACCAAGGGAGATAGTGAGGAAAGAGATCAATCTGAGACTGTACCGTTGAGAACAGAAGTGAGTCAAACAGTCAGGGCAGGCATGGACAAGGTAGGACAAATAAATTACACTGCATTTATCTCAATGCAAGAGGCCTAACAGGGAAGGCAGATGAACTCAGGGCATGGTTACGAACATGGGACTGGGATATCATAGCAATTACAGAAACATGGTTTTGGGATGGGCAGGACTGGCAGCTTAATGTTCCAGGATACAAATGCGACAGAAGGATAGAAAAGGAGGTAAGAGAGGAGAGGAAGTGGCATTTTTGATAAGGGAGGATATTCCTGGAAATACATCCAGGGAAGTTATTTGGATGGAACTGAGAAATAAGAAAGGGATGATCACCTTATTGGGATTGTATTATAGACGCCCAAAAAGTCAGAGGGAAATTGAGAAGCAAATTTGTAAGGAGATCTCAGCTATCTGTAAGAATAATAGGGTGGTTATGGTAGGGGATTTTAACTTTTCAAACATAGGCTGGGACTGCCATAGTGTTAAAAGTTTAAATGGAAAGGAATTTGTTAAGTGCATACCAGACAATTTTCTGATTCAGTATGTGGATATACCTACTAGAAGAGGTGCAAAAGTTGACCTATTCTTGGGAAATAAGACAGGGCGGATGACTGAGGTGTCAGTGGGGGATGGCTTTGTGTCCCGCGACCATAATTCTATTAGATGATGGAAAATGATGGAACAGATCTAAAAATTGAAGCTGTAAATTGGAGAAAAGCCAATTTTGACGGTATTAGGCAAGAAGTTTCGAAAGCTGATTGGGGGCAGATGTTCGCAGGTAAAGAGACAGCTGGAAAATGGGAAGCCTTCAGAAATGAGATAATGAGAATCCAGAGAAAGTATATTCCTGTTGGGGTGAAAGGAAAGGCTGGTAGTTACAGGGAATGCTGGATGACTAAAGAAATTGAGTGTTTGGTGAAGAAGATAAAGAAAGCATATGTAAGGTATAGACAGAATAGATCGAATGAATCCTTAGAAGAGTATAAAGGAAGTAGGAGTATACTTCAGAGGGAAA
>NC_057725.1:64248310-64260748 GCF_004010195.1 Chiloscyllium plagiosum
CAGAACTGGCTCAAAGGTAGAAGACAGAGGGTGGTGGTGGAGGGTTGTTTTTCAGACTGGAGGCCTGTGACCAGTGGAGTGCCACAAGGATCGGTGCTGGGCCCTCTACTTTTTGTCATTTACATAAATGATTTGGATGTGAGCATAAGAGGTACAGTTAGTAAGTTTGCAGATAACACCAAAATTGGAGGTGTAGTGGACAGCAAAGAAGATTTCCTCAGATTACAACAAGATATTGACCAGATGGGCGAATGGGCTGAGAAGTGGCAGATGGAGTTTAATTCAGATAAATGTGAGGTGCTGCATTTTGGGAAAACAAATCTTAGCAGGACTTATACACTTAATGGTAAGGTCGTAGGGACTGTTGCTGAACAAAGAGACCTTGGAGTGCAGGTTCATCGCTCCCTGAAAGTGGAGTCGCAGGTAAATAGGACAGTGAAGAAGGCATTTGGTATGCTTTCTTTTATTGGTCAGAATATTGAGTACAGGAGTTGGGAGGTCATGTTACTCAGACTTTAAAATTTCCCCCAAAACTTTTACTTTAACAATCACACCAGAATCAGCAACTTATTAGCATCATAAATGTTTGAAGAAGAAGCATACTGTTACTGGACAGGAAGTAGATTAATTTATAATCACAGTTGATGGTAATACTAGACAAGTAAGATCCCAGAGTCAAACTTGGCTTGATAGACCATAAGTTTGGTTTTCATTTATTGGAAGCCAGTCACTGAACATATTCACAACAGGGTACCGTTAACAATCTTAAGCATTTTTTACACAAAACGAAACAAAAACAAACTGTTTTGCACTGGAGAAAAACTACTGATTCAATCTCACTGAAAAATATCAGATAGAATAGTTCATCCCTTTTATTCAAGCAGAATCCTTAAGGTACTCAAACTCCACTGAAGAGTCACCATTATCACTACATGAAAGTTTGCTACTTAGGTGTCATGGCTATGATTAGGTTCCTTTCGACAAATTGTTGCTCATTCAGTGGATGCTGTTTTCTTCCTTGAATGTAACTTCACAAGACTCTGAAAACAAAGTAGGGGAAAGTGAGGACTGCAGATGCTGGAGATCAGAGTCGAGAGTGTGTTGCTGGAAAAGCACAGCAGGTCAGGCAGCATCCGAGGAGTCGGAGAATCGACATTTTGGGCCAGAGCCCTTCATCAGGAATGAATCAGTCCTGATTGAGGGCTCCAGCCCGAAACATCGATTCTTCGGCTCCTCAGGTGCTGCCTGACCTGCTGTGCTTTTCAGCAACACACTCTCAACTCTGAAAACGAAGTGCTAACTCAGTCCTCTGTTACTTAACATGGGTTCCCTGAAATGGTATAAGAGTGCCTCCACGCAAAGAGGCACGTTTTGATCTGTCAGTATGTCTTTGTCATACGGGTAGGGTTATACCTAACAAATTTGATTCAATTTTCCAAGGTGACTAGGCGTGAAAGTGAAGGTGAAGGACCCCATGTAATTGAGGGTAAATTAATTGAGGGTAAAGTTCAGTGACAAATATATGAAATAATTTATAAGAGGTTTTCCTTTCAGACTAGTCTTCTACTTCTAGAAATTATTACGCATTGATTTCTTTAATTTCAGAATATCTCCCAAGTCATGATTGCTTGGATACAGTTAATGTTAACATCTCCACTGTTAAGGACCTTTTTTCTTCTGCCTGAACCTGCTTCTGGCTTTCCCAATCTCCGTATGTGTCTGTCAGAAACTACCTTTGCAATTATCTCGAATAAACAAACAGCTGTGGATGCTGGAAATCTGAATCATAAACATAAATTGCTGGATAAACTCAGTAGGTGCGGCAGCATATTTGATTTGATTTATTATTGTCACAAGTACCTAGGTACAGTGAAAAGTTTTATTTTGCGTGCAATACTTCAGATCATACCATTCGAAGTGCAAAGCATAATAGAACAGAGCAAAGAATACAATAATTCTGTGGGGAGAAATCAGTTAATGTTTTGAGTCCAGTGGTCCTTTGTTAGAACTTGAGCTTGGAGATGCAAACTAGGTATTTGTCACTGAACTTTACCCTCAATTAATTTACCCTCAATTACATGGGGTCCTTCACCTTCACTTTCACGCCTAGTCACCTTGGAAAATTGAATCAAATTTGTTAGGTATAACCCTACCCGTATGACTAAGACATACTGACAGATCAAAACGTGCCTCTTTGCGTGGAGGTTAATTATTACCTTCAGAATTTTCTTTAATGGTTTGCTTATCATATATGTGAGACTCACTTCTTTTTTTTTTCCCTCCCATCCTCTCAAAAAATTGAGCCATACTAGCTATATTCCATTCTTTGGCATCTTGCTTGTGGCCAGAGAGGAATTAAAATTTGGCTCAGAACCCTTGTACTTTCCTCCCACAGATGCGAGCAGCATACAGCCCATAGGGATTTGTCTCCTTTCAAGCCTGCCAAAACCTTCACTGCCACCTCACTTCTCATGTCACTCTGCTCAAGAACCCCACAGTCTGTTTGGTAGCTTCACCAGATTGACACCTCATTTTAGGCGTGCCCAGTCCTGCTACTGGTATGCACTTTAAGTCTCCATTGAACCAAGGTTAATCCCCTGATTTGATAGTAATGGTTGAGTGAGGCATACACTTGAGTCATGACGTTCTAGGTTATGTTAGAGTATGGTTCTGCTTCTGTTGATGGTTCACACCACTTCATAGATGCCCAGTCTTGAGTTGCTAGATCTGTTTAAAGTCTGTCATGTTTCATACGGTGATAGTGCCACACAACACAATGGAAGTTGTTCTCATTATGAAGTAGATCTTCATCTCCATACTGATTGTACAGTGGTCACTCTTATTGATACTGTCATGGACAGATACATCTGCACAGTCTGGTGAGGATAAGGTTGTGTGTTTTTTCACTCTTGTTAGTTCCTTCACCATTTGCCGCAGATTGAATCTGGCAGCTATGTCTTTTAGGATCCAACCAGTTCAATCAGTAGTGTTGCTCTGAACCATTCTTGGTGCTGGACAAGGAAATTCTCCAGCCAGAGTATATTTTGTATTATATCCAACTTCAGCGCTTTCTCCAAGTGTTGCTCAACATGGAGTACTGATTCATCAACCAAGCGAGGAAGATATGTGGTAGTTA
Source organism: Chiloscyllium plagiosum (assembly GCF_004010195.1). Classification (NCBI taxonomy): domain Eukaryota; kingdom Metazoa; phylum Chordata; class Chondrichthyes; order Orectolobiformes; family Hemiscylliidae; genus Chiloscyllium; species Chiloscyllium plagiosum. The sequence continues at coordinate 64,251,447 of NC_057725.1, forward strand.
GCAAGAGGTTGCCTTGCATGTGGTAAACCTTTGTCATGAGACTTCATGGGATTTAGAGTCAATGCTGAGGACTCTCGTGGCAACTTCCTCCTGACTGTATACCACTGTGCTGCCTCTTCTGCTGGGTCTGCCCTGTCAGTGAACCTTGGGACAGGACACGTTTAGGGGTGATGATGGTGGTATAACTATGTCAGGCTGTTGCTTCACTCATCTTTAAGACAGCTCTCCCAATTTTGGCACAAGCCCCCAGATGTTAGTGAGGAGGACTTTGAAGAGTTGATAGGGCTGTTTTTTCCATTGTCAATTCCAATGCTTTCATGTGAGGTGGTATGTCTGATTTCATTTCTTTGACGCCTCATAATGATTGATATAACTGGTTTGCTAGGTATTTCGAAGGGCAGTTGAGAGTCAACTACATTGTTGTGGGTCTGGAGCCAATGTAGGCCAGAGCAGGTGAAGATGGTAGTTTCCTTCTCTGAAAGACCTTATTGAACCAGATAGGTTTTTTCAGCAATTGGTAGTGGTTTCATGGTCACCATTAGATTCGTAATCTCATACATTTTATTGAATTCAAACTTTACCATCTGCCATGGCAGAATCGGAAGCTAAGTCCCCAGAACATTACCTGAGTTTCTAGATTAATAGTCGAGCAAGAATACTATATGACCATCACCTGATTCAAACAAGATTCGCAGGCCCATGTATCTCTGAACAATTCATTATCTAAGGATTGCATGAAGGTTAGCAACCATTGTTCAAAACTGCTTAAGTGAACTGGTCAGTTGCAACTCTTCTTTTTACAAGGTTGCAGAGACTGACGATTGGATGTGTTTGGGCTCTCACCAGTCTGTTCTGTCATTCATGACCAACTGATTCTATTTTTAAAAATTTGTTTTCTTCATTTAACTTTTGAATCAAGTTCATCTTTTCTTCTTTCTGTGGCTGCTGTGGTAGAGAGAGATTGCAGGGAGCTGTTGAGCAGCTGATACTGTCTATTACTCGTGGACTTGGCGGTTGCGGTTTAAGCACTGTCCCAGTGTTGGTGAATTCAGGTCTGATCTTTTCCTCTATTGTTCTGGCAGCAGAGTGAATGATCTCTTGAGCAAAAGATCTTTCTGTCCTCAGGAGTTGATTTGGATGGTCAGTCAGTTCTCGGAAGTTGAGATGGGTCTTGGTCCTCAAGAGTTGGACAGTATCCTGGCTATGGCATTGGCTGGAGTATTGACAGAGATGAGGCGGCTTTGGCAGAGATGACGTTCTTGGTCTAGTGAGTGATGACAGTGACTGCTTCAGTGTGCTTCCTCCTTCATATTGCGGTCTCAGGGACAGCATTGGTGGCTGCAGAGTATGGTGGTGTCCCGTCCTTCTTCTGGGGGTGCATAACTTCATTAAAAGGGCTGCAATAAGAGTACTTGCATAATGAGATGAAGAGTGGAAGATCATATGAGATAAGGGTTACGGTAGACCAGCTACCATGAATCTCGCCCGAAAAAGCACTTTGTAAATAAATGGGAAAATCCAGCTCTAAGAAGAGAACTTGAATGTTAGGTCTTACTCTTGCAAGATCTTAAACTGTTAAGTCCACAAGTCCATATGAAAGCATCATCAAGATGATGGTGCTCCTCACTATTAACCCATCCAGCCTCCTTTATAGAACATCTGCACCAAAAGATTTTATTCCATCATTATTATCCATTTGTGTATGTAATTGCATTTGCTTTCCAACTCCCGCAAGACTCTGATAACTTCAAATTGTCTGGAAGTTCTAGTATTCTTCTATAGTGGTGTGTCTTTGCCCTTGGAAGACTCCTAGCTAAGTGAATCGAAGATTATTGGTTTTAATTCTACTTGTGACAATGCAATATCTGAAAGTTCCTTTAAACTAGAAGTGGTTTAATCTCTTGGATTTCCTTTGTGAATGAGGTTCTTGTTTGCTGAAAAATCAATTGCTCTTTTGCAATATTTCACAGAGCTTTAATTTCATGATTTGTTTATAGAGGATGGATACTCTATTGAGACAGGCAATTTTCCCTATGGTATCGTAAATCTCCCAATCAAGCAACTTCCCCTTTACAGTATTCTGAATCTTTGGACATTGGTCATCCTGTCCTTCTGGTGCCTTCCATGTAGCTGGATAGACAACATCTTCACGCTGTGTCAGAAAGATTTTATTGTGTTCTATTGAAGCATCTAAACTCTTCAGCTTGTTGATTGGTTTGCAAGTTCTCATTCTGAGTGATTGCATTATTAGTGAAACCAACATGTTCTCTTCCTCAGTTCTGCTATTTAAGGATTACTTCTGAATTTTTATCACCATTGCTGAGCGTTCTTCCTGAAAATATAAGAGCACAAAATTCTCAGCTTCTTCCCCACTGTTATCAGACTTTTGAACAGATCTCCCAAATGTTAATGTTGATCTCTCTTTCCCTTCATCTTCTCTGCAGCTGTAATATTTATTTGATAAGTAAATTTCAAACTTTTGTTGAGACAACACAAGACTGTATGTCTGTATCTTCATCATTCAATATTTCTGGTGAGATGGCATGAAAGGAAAAAAGAATGAGAGAGCATAGATTTAAAGAACTGTGTAAAAGAAGCAAAAGTCTCTTTTGAGTGACCTCAGCAGTTAACATCGGGCTCGAATTTGTAATAATCATTTGTTCATCAAGTTATATTACATTGAGTTATATCACCTATAGATTTTGCAATTGGATTTAAAATAAATTACCTCAAGCAGGATACACTGCTCATTAATCATCTATTGCGCATATTTCCTTGCTTATCCTTGCAGTAGGAGCTCCGTTCATTTTTGTTTAGTGTAAAACTTCAGATTTTTAAGAGGAAGCCTTTTGTCTAAAACTTCACTCTAGCCACACCTATTGAAAGCAATAGTTCTTGGGTTTGAGTGAGCCTTCACCCTATCCAGTCTTTTGTCTCATTTACAAAAAAAACGGAGAATTCACAAGCATTTGCCAAATGCCTGTTTGAAGCAAACATTCTGACACCACTGTGGAAACCCTCTCTGCAAGAGAAATTGCACAGAATACATCTTTTTGAAATGTACAGTATCTTCACACTTTCTCCCCTTAAAAACTGAACTATTAATATATAAAGATTGCTTCATTTTGAAAGCTTTTAGTCTCATGCTGTAAGTAGTGTACATTACATATGCATACCTTGTACTAACTCTAAACATGTAAACTTCAATAACACAGTCCATTTCAGTGTGTTTTTCCATCACTGAACACCTCTACTTTACTGCTTCAAAGTGGTGACAATGCATCGGTAATTGCGTACTCTTGTCCTGCCGCGTATGTAATTTTCAAATTGAATGGCTGTAACAGTAAATTCTATCTAAATAGTCTGGTACTTTTATCCTTAAATTTTTTCCAAAAAACATGAAGGGGTTATGATCTCAGATACATTACTGGCAAACTAACTGTTGAAATGCTGCAATGCTTACATCAAGCTCAAGGTCTCTTTCTTAATGGTGGAATTTTTTTTGATGAACATTCAACTTTTTAGAAATATATCCAATAATAGTTCTTTCCATACTCACGTCATCTTTTTGCAAGTGTACAACACCAACACCCACATCACTCACAATAGCCACTTTGAGCAGCTTTGTGTGATTGGGTGTTGCTTGCACAAGGCTGGTGGTCAACACAGCTTTCAAGCTGTCAAATACCTTCTGGCACTCATCAGTCCACTGCAAGTTTTTACACTTCTTCAACAAGTCAGTCAATGGAGCAACCATACTGCTAAAGTTCAATGTGAATTTTGGTAAAAACACTCAGACCCAGGAATTGTAGTACATCCTTCTTTGTCAGCAGTATGAAAAACTCCCCAATAACCTTAGTTTTCATATCACATGGGGCCAACTGACGATGTCCAATGGTATGGCCTAGAAACATGACTTGAGCTATTGCAAATTCACTCTTGGCCAGATTTATCGCCAAGCCCACCTCCTGAAGTCAATCGAACAATTCCATTTGATGCTCCAAATGTTCTTTGCCTTCGTGAGTGAATATTTCGAGATTGTTAATGTACATCACAAAATTGGGTAATTTCAAAATGATCTTATTGGTTAATCTTTGAAATTTGGCTAGTGCATTCTTCATATTAAATGACATGACTTTAAATCGATAAAGTCTCTTGAGTGTCATGAAAGCAAAAATTTCCTTTGCTCTTTCTGATAAAGATACCTGCCAGTATCTTTTGAGTAAGTCCAGCTGAGAAATATAAGTTGCTTGTTCCACTTTTTGAATACAATCATCCAATCTTGAAATAGGGTATGTATCAGATTTCTTAACTGCATTGACTTTTTGATAGTCCACACACAATTGTTGGGTACCATCTGGTTTTGGTGCCATCACTATGGATGAGCCCCATTAACTGCAAGTCACTTTGATTATGTTGTCTTTTCACATCTCTTTTTCAGTCTGTGCCAAATTTAGAGGGTGAAGCCTATAAGGATATTGCCGAATTGGAACAGCATTTCCTAAAACTACATTATGTGTAATCAGTTTAGTACTTCCCAGCTATTCCATGCCTCTCCTTGTGATTGTAGTAACTGTTTTAGGTAAATTTAGGTAATTTAGATCTTCCTCTGGAAGGTAGCTAATTTATTCAATTTCTAAGACCTTCCTCATTGGTCAATTTAAGTTGAGGAATGTCAAATTTCGAATCACCTGGATTTGGTTTTTCTCTCTGAATTATAACAAGTCGCAAATTACCTTTTGCTTTCCTTCCCTATCAAAAAACCATTTGAGCATATTTACATGACGCACTACTCTTCTATCTGACATTCTTATCAAATTATTCACCTCACTCAGTTCCTTTTGATTTGCAAAGGCCCACTAAACTTTGCTTTTAAAGGTTTGTCGACCAACTAACAGCTTTTCCCCATGAGCAAAACAACAAATTTTTGATCTCTTGTCTGCTTCCTGTTTCATTATGCAGTGCAACTTTTAAATGCTATCTAGCAAACTCACCTATTTTTAATCCCTCCCTAATATTTGACACATAATGTAGTCTGTGAACCATGATTCACCAATTTCTCCTGAATTAATTTCAGAGATCCTGTCACTTCATGCCCAAAACAATCATTCAAATGGATTGAATTCAGTTGATCCATTAGCTGCATCCCTAATTGCAAAACATACAAATGGAATTCCTTTGTGACCTTTTTACAATACCATCAGGAAAACTCACATGATATACTTCCTGTAGCAGCTCAATTGTTTGATTTTCCACTATTTTTCAATCATAGTAGGCATCATTCCCACCTGTGAAACAGCTACATCATTACTGAGGATAAATTGTCCTTGCAGAACAGAGAATTTCTCTGTTACTCCGACCACCACTTTTCACCCAACTCCCTCATTGCAACATATATAATGGAACACTACTCTTCTCACTGACTTCCATAAAATTACCACCTCTTCTGGCAATACTGTTGAATTACATATCTCCTCATCACTCGCCATCAAAGCCTGACTTGCTCTTGTATCTCTTAAAATCTTATTTCTTTACCTACGCCCCATGAGCAAATCTTACTCATGCAAGTATATTTTTTAGAGATCAGGCACTTTCTTCTAAATCAACCCCTAACCAGGCTTACATTCTGTTGCAACTCTTTACTTCAAGTGTGTTTTCCTTTACCACTTTATCAGACCCCACTGGATTATCCTGTTTTGCCACACCCATCTTCCCAGTGTTTTTTTTTAATTCACCAATACTGCAACTTCATAAGTTCTACTTTTTTTACAGTGAAAACACATGAGCTGTTTTCCTTCTCTTCCACCCTTATGGTTTTTTTTTAACCAGTTGTAAGCTACCTTTACGTTTCTTCAATGAGATCTCAATTTCCCTTAACACCGAATGATTTCTCTTCCCCATTTTCTATGTCTCACAGATTGAAATTGATGAAAGAAGCCAAACTTCAATTTATGAACTAAATTATAATCATCTGCTATTTCTCTGCTAATCTTGCAGTTTAACCTTCTGGGCTTCCACAGGAGTTCTCACTACTTCAGGGAGTAAAGTTTTGAACTCCTCCAAAAGAGCAGTCTAAAGGCATCATATATCTGATCTGTTTTCAATGCCCTTATCCACCTTTCACCCAAGTTGTTAGTTTGATCCTTTCAAATTCTATGTAGATTTAACCAGGTTACCTCCTTAGGTTCCTAAAATATGCTCTGTAGGCTTCTGGCACAAATTCATATGCACCTAGGATGCTTTTATTGCCTTATCATACTCCCCAGATACCTCCTCTGATAGTGACATAAACACCTCACAACTCTACCAATCAACAATACACACATGGTCAGTGGCCTTTTCATTTGTCCAGCCACTTCCTGAGCAGAGAAATAGCAGATGATTATAATTTAGTTCATAGCTGTGGTTCTGTTCGCCGAGCTGGAAGTTTTTGTTGAAAACGTTTCGTCTCCTGGCTAGGCGACAACATCAGTGCTTGGGAGCGTCCTGCGAAGCGCTTCTTTGATGTTTCCTCCGGTGTTTATAGTGGTCTGTCCCTGCCGCTTCCGGTTGTCAGTTTCAGCTGTCCGCTGTAGTGGTTGGTATATTGGGTCCAGGTCGATGTGTTTGTTGTATGATAGTAGCCACACACGCAGACAACAAGCAACATAAATTCGACTGGGACAACACTACTATCATAGGGCAAGCCAGACAGAGAACAGCCAGGGAAGACCTAGAGGCATGGCATTCATCCACAAACTCCATCAACAAACACATCGACCTGGACATTCATCCACAAACTCCATCAACAAACACATCGACCTGGACATTCATCCACAAACTCCATCAACAAACACATCGACCTGGACATTCATCCACAAACTCCATCAACAAACACATCGACCTGGACATTCATCCACAAACTCCATCAACAAACACATCGACCTGGACATTCATCCACAAACTCCATCAACAAACACATCGACCTGGACATTCATCCACAAACTCCATCAACAAACACATCGACCTGGACATTCATCCACAAACTCCATCAACAAACACATCGACCTCGACCCAATATACCAACCACTACAGCGGACAGCTGAAACTGACAACCAGAAGCGGCAGGGACAGACCACTATAAAACATCAAAGAAGCGCTTCACAGGAGGCTCCCAAGCACTGATGATGTCGCCTAGCCAGGGGACGAAACCTTTGCAACAAAAACTTCCAGCTCGGCGAACAGAACCACAGCAGCGAGCTACAAATCTTCGCACAAACTTTGAATTTAGTTCATAAATTGAAGTTTGGCTTCATTGATCAATTTCATTCTGTGAGACATAGAAAATGGGGAAAAGAGAAATTATTAGGTGTTAAGGGAAACTGAGATCTCATTGAAAAGACGTAAAGGTAGTTTACCACTGGTTAAAACAAAAATCCATAAGGCTGGAAGAGAAGGAAAAGAGCTCAGGTGTTTTCACTGTAATAAAGTAGGATTTATGAAGTTGCAGTGTTGGTGAAATGGAAAAGGCTTCTACATCCTTCTTGCCAAACATTGGTCAACCACAGCAAAACCCCAAAACAAAGCCAAACCTCTGGCAAATAGCTAAAATGTTCTTCAGAATCTGGATTGGCAACTCATTACAGTTGCTGGTGATTTGCGGATTCAAGACAGTAATAGAGTCCTATGAGACCTGACTTGAGTAAGAGAACTCATAAGCCAATATCCAGGAGAGGGAACATCTTGAAAAGTCTGCCCACAATTGGTTTGGAATAGTTGAATTGATTAGCAACATCCAAATCAGGAACCAATCAAAATAATGTTCAGTTAAATGATCTCCTGGTTTTAATGGAGGTTGACACTGGCACAGCTTCATCAGTCATTGTAGAACCAGTCTTTAACAGGATTTATTTTGGACTCCCATCTGTAAGTTTGCACAAGTCCTTGGACTGACTGAGAACGTATGCCAGGGGACCCATTACAGAATAAGGGTATAGCTTTGGTTTCAGTCTCTTATGTGAAACAATTGGTGCACTTGCCATTGATTGTAATAAAAGGCTTGGGCCCAAGCTTGATGGAATCGAATTGATTTAAAAAGATTCACCTTGATTAGCTCAACATGTTTTGATTAGAAAATAGCTGCCTAGTGAAGTCCTAATTAAACACCCTAGTCGTTTCTGTAAGGTGTAGGGACTCTCAAAGCAACCAAGGCCACCTTACATGTTGACCAGGAAGCAGTTCTGAGATTCTGCAAAGCCCATTCAGTGTGATTGCCTTATTTGCAAAAGTAGGAGCAGAAATCAGGAGGTTGACTTATCAAACCAGTACAATTTTCAGAATGGGCATCATCGGCCGTACCGATTGTGAAGTCTGACAGGTTGGCTTGCCTTTGTAGTGATTTTAAGCAAATATGTCACAGCTGGATAAATACCCAATCCCTCGCAAACTGGTGGAGGTGCTGTCCTTCATGAAGGACGTATCTTCAATTGCGATACGAACAGGGGTCCCAGAAGCAGGCCACAATTTATGCCCATAAGGGTTTGTACAAATATACAAGACTATCATTTGGGGTATCATCAGCCTATGACCTTTTCCAGTGGATAATGGAGAACATTTTACAAGGTCTCCTCCAGGTTGGCATTTATCTGGATAATATGCTAACAATGGGGAAGACCAATAAACAGAATTTAGACATAGTGTTTATAAATGAGCATATCCCTTTGAAGGGACAAATGTGAGTTCCAGGCACACCAAGTGACCTACTTGGGCTACAGAGTCAACAAGACCAGGTCACAACCATTGGAAAATAAAGGTAGAGTGATCAAAGATGTGACAGCTCCCACGACTGTACCGGAGCTTAGGTCTTTCCTTGGCTTGGTGAATTTTTATGGAAAATTCATCTTTAACCTAGCCCCCATCTTGGCACTGTTGCACCTGTTATTGAAAAAGGGTCAGCGTTGGAAATGCTGACAGAGCCAAAAAGCAGCCTTTAGGGAAGTAAAAAAAAGGTATCAACTAAAGTGTTGGCCCACTGCGATGCCAAACAAAATGTGTTGACATACAATGCCTCCTATATGGTATTGGGGTAGTGTTGGTTCACCAGTGGCCCAACAGGGCAAAGCCCAATAGTGTATGCTTCCTAGATTTTGGCTGATGCTGAATGCAAATAAACCCAGATTACAAGTGATCACCATTGCACTACACACACACACTCTCACATAAAGACGGACACAGGTACATACAGACGCGCACACAGACACCCGCACACACACTCCCCACATGCACCCCCTCACAGACTTAAGACACTCTGCACTCACTACACA
>NC_057725.1:64260761-64311254 GCF_004010195.1 Chiloscyllium plagiosum
ATCATGGCATAGACAGAGAACATAGGGGGCTAACACCTTCAACATATTGTCTAGCTATCACCATTGTTAACAGCTAATCCAAGAATGCAACTTTAAAAAAAGATTTTGTGATTTACACATGAAAGAAGTGAAACTATCACTGTATTCTAACAGATGAAAGGCTAAACAGACAATCAATTTTTCAATGTATAATTTCAGTTGCATCACACTGCAAATTTTTGCTATAACTTCTGTTACGATCGAGCCCTCCACTATCACCTGATGAAGGAGCGTCGCTCCGAAAGCTAGTGTGCTTCCAATTAAACCTGTTGGACTATAACCTGGTGTTGTGTAATTTTTAACGTTGTACACCCCAGTCCAACACTGGCATCTCCAAATCAGATAAAGAAGGCCTGACTCATCTTTGATGTGAAAAAGTTCCAATACCTTTACAAACAGATTTGTAATATTAACGGACCACAAACGTGTGCCAGTGCTACCTAAAGATGGCAAGATCGTACCATCATAACTTCTGGTCAAATTCAGCAGCAGGCTCTTATTCGCAGTTCATACAATTACCAGGAGGTCAAGTAGCAAACGTGGATGCCTTGAGCAGCTTCCCACTGGCAGATGCACCACCGGTAGTGCCTCCCCTGGAAGAGAAAGTGAGGTCTGCAGATGCTGGAGATCAGAGCTGAAAATGTGTTGCTGGAAAAGCAGGTCAGGCAGCATCCAGGGAACAGGAGAATCGACGTTTCGGGCATAAGCCCTTCTTCAGGAAGGTCCCTGGAAGAGTCCATTCTGGTTTTAAACTTTCTGGAAATATTTCAATCACCACTGACAATATCTGACTGGAGACCAAAGAAATCTGGTCCTGTTGAGACTAAAACAGCTGGTGGTGATGGGGGAAACAAAAGAGCCGTCACAACTATAATTGGAATCTTTCTAGACAGGCAAAACCAGATTATAGTAGAAGCCAGCATATCATGGGAAGCAAGAGTGATATTTGCAAACAAAGGTCACCACCAGATACTGGCTGATCTCCACTAGAGTCATCCAGTGGTTTCTAAAATGAAAATGTTGGCAAGCAGTTATGTCTGGTGGCCAGAATTGGATGCCGACATTGCCGTGTTGGTCGGGCAACGCCCAGAGTGCCAACAAGTCCCTCAGATTCGTGTGAATAGCTGGGTCAACACTGGACCCAGTTAGTTGTCAGTTCTTTCATGGGCTCAATGTTCTTGGTCATTATGGATTCCCATTCAAACTGTTTGGACAGCGTTCATTTGTTAAATTCAGGGATGGCAATTGAAAAGCTGTGGGCAATACCTAGAAGTACTGATCAGGAACAAGGGGATATCATTTACCAGTAGGGATTTCAAGTATTTCCTAAAGTTGTATAAAGTTAAAAATCACACAACACCATGGTGTAGTCCAACAGGTTTATTTAGAAGTACTAACTTTCAGAGCGCTGCTCCTTCATCAGGTAACTAGTGGGGCAGGATCATAAGACACAGAATTTATGCCAAAGATCACAGTGTCATGCAACTAAAACAATATATTGAACAAACCTAGGTTGCTGTTAAGTATACCATCTTTTAGAATGGGTTGCAGGTTTCGGTTCATTAATATATAAATCCCAGAACTACTTTCAGATCAAATTCTCAATAACTTAATGTTTTATAAAAAAAAGTGATATCTCAGCTCAGACAGTGCATTAAAGTTGTGAGGTTAGGCTCTGTCTATATCCCAATTTTATAGAGTCTTGAGTCAGATTGGTTCTATTTTCAAAGTAGGAATTTATAAAATATTACATGGATTGACTGCCTGCAGGTTGTATGCTTTTTGAGCAAAAGTATAATGTATCAACAAGTACAATTCTGCAAATGCAAATTCACACTATAGACGTATGTATATGTGTGTGTGCATGTGAGGGAGAGAGAGAGTGTGACTCTGTGTGTGTGAGAGAGTGTAAGTATGTGTGTGCGTGCTTGGAGTATGTGTGTGAGTCTAATGGAGTATAAGCCTGTGAGTGTGTGTGTGTGTGTGTGTGTTACAATCTCACACCTTTTAATACATTGTCTGAGCTGAAATGTCACTTTTTTTGAAAGAAAACTTTAAGTTATCTCGAGAATCTGACTTAAAAGAATTTCTGGGATTTCCATATTAATAAACTGAAATGTGCAACCCATTCTAAAAGATGAAAGACTTAACAGTAATCTAGGTTTGTTAGAACTAGAACTTCCAAATAAACTTGTTTGTTTATAACCTGGTGTTGTGATTTTTAACTTTGTCTACCCAGTCCAACACCAACACCTCCTGTGTAAAGTAAAGTTGTATGGCATTTGACATGTTTGGACAGCTCCATAACCATCCACCGTCCAGTGGTCTGGCTGAAAGAGCAGTCCAAATGTTGAAGGCAGGCCTGAAGAAACAGCCAACAGCTTCATTCCATATTAAACTGTCCTGGTTCCTGTTTGATTACCCCTCTTGCAACCTCACCCCTTATTACACATATGGTTCTGTTATGAAAGCACTGAATCTCAACACACAAAGGGCAGATTTCATATTGTTGCCCTCCATGTGACAGTGATGGTGAACATGCAGAGTTGCTAATGGGGAGAAAGTTCTACACCAGGTTAAAACTGAAATTTCCGGATCTGGGGATAGTGCAGGGGGAGCGATTGGTGGTGAAAAAGCATCAGAAATGCTAATGCTGGACACAGACTCCTGTAAGTGAGAGAGGCAGTTTACTTCAGGGGACAAAGTTTGGTGTTGAAAACATGGAAATGGCCCTGCTTGGGTATGAAGCAAAGTTTATGTGAGTTCTGGTCCTGTGACATACAAAGTTCAGATCGGTGAGGTGGTCCTGAACAAGCATGTGGAACACCTGAAAGCTGCTGCCTTGCAAAAGGGGCAGGAGCAAACATATTCAGAACAATTGAAGGGCTCATGCCCGAAACGTCGATTCTCCTGCTCCTTGGATGCTGCCTGACCTGCTGCGCTTTTCCAGCAACACATTTTCAGCACCTTCAGAACAATTGGTAAGTCTGTTATGAGCCATAGGTTCTCCCCCTTTATCTGGCGTCAAAGAAACCCTCAGAGTCTGAGATGGATGCAGCTGATGTTGCAGCCTCGATACCAATACTCCCTGAAGAAAATAAGGAATTTCTTCCAAGACACTCCAGGCACAACAGATGGGCTATGGTTTGATACACACAGCCTTTGTCGGAGTTAGAGGAACCGGACCTGGGGGGAAAATGATCCAGGAGAAGCTGTAAGAAAAAGAACAAGCCTACTATCTGTGCCTTTGGGTGGGGGTTAAGGGATGCAGTGATTGGAATGATGTTGGCCAGGTGCATCTCAATGAGTATGCTTTCCCTGATTGTCCCAGGTTAAAAGTCCCAATCAGGAAAGCCCTGGCTGACCAATATAACTTGGAGATTTAGAATCCCCTCAGTCTAGGGCACTGACTCTGTGTTGGCTGGGCCACAATGTGGATGTAGGTTTGCTCGCTGAGCTGGAAGGTTTATAGTTTTGTCCCCATGTTCAGTAACATCATCAGTGAGCCTCTGGCTGAAGCATTGGTGGGTATGGCCCGCTTTCTACTTATGTTCAGGTTTTCTTGGGTTAGTGATGTCATTCCTGTGCTGTCTGTGTGTTACTACTACTGTTGGTTTCTGCTTTTTTTGGGAAAACCTGATTCTTAAACTGGTTGGTTTACAAAGCAAATTTTGTTAACTGGTATTCCTTATTTATTGAGGACTGACTTCTAGACTGCCTGATTGACACAGTCAATGTGTTTCAAATGTAACTCAGTTTTCATTAGGGAAATTGTTGTTTCACTGGCTGGTTACAGTCTGTGTGTTATTCTTTTTCTGTTTTGCTTTGAGAAAGGGACTACATTGATTTTGTGGCAGGGCTTAGCCGTTGCACTCTGTTTTTCTTTGTTTTTTACGTGTTTTCACTTTTTTGGTGTTTAGACTGAGTCCTTGAGAGAAATACATCTTTCCAAATGAGCTGTTCCTGTGGCTGGCTCTTGCCAGTGGACTAGGCCTAGTAAAGACTGAACACGTGTGTGTGTGTGCTGGGAGGTGAACATTTGCTGTGTCCTGGAGTTCGGGAGTGGAGTCTGCCTTTAGGAGTGGACCAAACCCCTGTGAGTTAACTGCACCTTCACAGTGTACTGTGTTCCTGTGAGTGGATCTAGTTCTCTGTAGATAAACCAGGCCTCTATGGAGATGGAACACCTGCGGGTGGGCTATGGTATGTGCATTTGCTGCCTTCAGGAGTGGACTCCACATACCAGAGTGTTCTCTGTCTTTGGTTGTGGACTCTATCTCTGACAATGCATTCTGCATACTGGAGTGGACTCTGTTCCTAGGAATGGACTCTGTATTTTGAAGAGAACTGTTATGGTAATGGACTCTGCTTGTTGGTAATTGACTCTGCCTTGTTGCTTGTTTATCACCTGCAGTCTTGTGTGTCCCTGGGTCTCGTAGGCCTCACTGTGAGTCAGGAGGCTCATAAATCATCCCAAAAGCCGTCTCCCCAAAAGCCGGTGGGTGGGTAGACTGTCTTGTGAACCTGAAGGTGGGTAGGCTGCCTGAAGGCCGAGCGGGTGGGTAGGTTGCCCCAATGCCAGTCGCCCTGAGAGCCGGAAGATGGGTAGGCCATTCTGAGTGCTGTCGTCCTGAGAGGGATAATCGGGATGGGCTGTCCTAGAGGTGGCTGGAAGGTGTGTTAGAGTGGCCAAGAGCCATAATGTGCATAGGGACAGGCTGAGATCCGGAAGGCTTGTGGGCTGTTCTGTGTGCCGTCATCCCACGGGTGGGGACGGACTGTCCTAGAGGTGGCTGGAAGGTATGTCAGAGCAGTCCACCAGCTGGATGGTGCGTCGGGGTGGGCGAGAGCTAGATGGTACATAGGGGCAGACTGAGAGTTGGAGGCGTAGGCTGTCACCCCAGATAGGTACCAGGCAGGCTGTTCTAGAGGTGGTCGGAAGGTGTGAAGGGCGGTTAGGGAAGCTGGAAGGTGGGTAGGCTGTCCTGATCACTGGTGTCCGGGGTGGGAGGGGGAGCAGGAGCATGACAGGCTGTTATAGAGGTGGCCGGAAGGTGTGCCAGGGCAGATCGAGAGCCGGAAGGGACATGGGCAGAGCAACAGCCGGAAGGGGCTACCTTTGAGTGGCCAGAAGGTGGGAGGAGGAATGGGTGGTTTGCTGGGTTGCCGCGGTGTCTATGGTATATGCATTGTTTTAGTGTTCGGTTTATCGGACTGTCTGTATGTGATTGTGTTTATTGTTTCCTTCTTGATTGATGTAAAGTGGGATTCGAGGTTCGTCCTCATTTCTCTGTGACCTGATTGTACTGTGGGATTTGGGATCTGGCTTTGTTGCCCCTTTCCCCTGTAAATTGCTGTTTTTTATATACAGCTGTTAAGGTTAACTGTTTGTTTGTAATTTTACTGGTTAATATAATATACATATAACCAGGAGATTTAGAGTCTCTTCAATTTAGGGGACTGACTCTGTGCTGGCTGGGCCACAATTAGTAAGTTACTGCTGCTGTTGGTTTCTGCTTTTTTTTGGGAGAACTGGATTCCGAAACTGGTTGGTTTACAAAGCCAGTTTTGTTCAGTGGTATTTTTTTAAAAAAATTCTGGTTCTATTTTTATTTCCCTTTCTTTATCTTTTTTTTCTTTTTTCTTATTTCCTCCTACACACCCACCTAACAGCGGTAGTGCTTATATTTTCCCCAACGCCCATGATGTGCAGGTGCGTGACACAGTGAAAGACAACAGGTGTATAAATCTTTATTCATTTTCCACCACCAGGAAGAAAGGAAACATCAGAGTAGCCAGTGACAAGCATCAAAGGGCAATACTGCGTGATCAAAATAGAGTTGGAGAGGGAAATAAAACACTCCATTCCCTGTGCTGCCCACCTCTCCCTAAAAATCTAGAGGGAGTTGGTAGACATCATGTGCTCCTTCTCCAGGGACATCCGGACTCTAACGTAACCACAGAAGAGGGGCAGGCAGTCATCCCTAACAAACCCTTCCACGGCCTGCTACCTGGACATGTTTATGGCCAGCCTGGCCAGGCCCAGGAGCAGGCCCATGAGGAGACCTTCTGACCTACCCTCCCCCCTCCACACCAGGTGCCCAAAGATCAGGAGCGTGACACTGAAGTGCAGCCAAAATCTGAGGAGAAGGTTCTCTAGAAAACTAAAAAGAGAGTGCAAACCTCAAACCACTTCCATTCATCACAAAGATAATAGTAATAAACACAGACAAGACAGTCCAATCAAATCAGAAACAGTGCATAGAACACAGACCTAATACAGCTATAAAAAAAGGTACCTGACAACTGTCCACACCACATACTGATGAGACCGTCCTTGGCTAGCCTTTCTGCAGGACAGTCGTTGGCCTTCTGGTCTCTGTCCATCCTGTGTACTGACCGACCTTCCCCAGGCAGGAGACCCCCCCCCCCCAACTTCGCTTGGGGGGATCTGGAGTGGAGGGTGCTGCACACAGCAGTCCCCTGAAACCACAGATTGCAATGGTTCACAGACTCGCAGCCCAACTGCTTGTTCTGTGGTGCTGCGGAGTCCGTGGACCATGTATATATCCCTGAAAACTGGTTGAGTGGTGTGGTTTGGGGTTTGGGTTTGCTGACCTTTCTCCTGTGAACTGCTGCTTTCTGTTTATTGTTAACTGTATTTGGTGCTGTTTAATAAAACAAAAAAAAGAGCAGCGTGAGTGTTCCAAAGCAGATATAAGTGGACTTTCCAGGGTGTGCGCCTTCCTGGATACCAGACCTATGAATTTTCCTATGCAATTTAGGTCCAGTAAGACTCTTTTGCTATCTTGAGGCTGCATTCCAGCTGGAATTGCATTAGTGTGACAGCTTGTGTCCTGAAGAAGGCATTAATCATTTGGCCAAGGCTTGGCTTTGTTTTGGGTGTTATTCAATTCCAGGATATCCCTGTCATGGCAAATTGTTTTAGGAATGACATATGTCTGGCTAAGGATGGAGTTGGACGACAAGAATGCTATAAAGACAGGTTAGGTAGTAAATGTGTTGAGTTTGAAAAGATTCAATGAGAAAACTTGCTGGCCTCATGGCATAAACCTTCTAACAAATGCGTATAACTGGCAGTCAGCCAAAACAATGCATAAAATTCATTTCAGTATAGAAATGTCTGTCTAAATCATTAGGAAATTTCTGACAATAAGCTCAATTTATTCTCTTTAAATTTTTGTTATCTTTGCAATAATCTTTGTTTGCATGCATCTTCATTACACATATGTTTCTGTTATGAAAACATTGAATTCAAACACAGACAAAAGGCAAATTTCAGTGTGACACTGAGGATGAACATGCATTTACACTTTGACATAGCTACCTATTTGATATGTGCAATTTGGGATCTTGTAAGAGACCTCTGTTGAAGATTTGACATGTATAGAAAACTGCAGGCCAGTCAGCCTAACCTCAATAGGGAAACTATTAGAAGAAATTCTGAGGGCCAGAATTAGTCTGTATTTGGAGAGGCAGGAATTAATCAAGAACAGTCAGCAAGGTTCTGTTAAGGGGAGGGCATGTTTGATTGAATCTTTGGAAGAAGAGATCATGTATGTCAATGAGAGCAATGCTTTTGATATAGTTTACTTGGATTTCAGCAAGGCCTTTTGATATGGTGCCACATAGGAGTCTAATAGCAAAGATAAGAACCAGTGGGATATAAGGAAACTTGGTGAATTAGATCCACAGTTTGGCTGAGTGGCAGGAAGCAGAGGGTGTTGGTTAAGGGCTGTTTTTCTGACTGGATATTTGTGTCTGGTGGAGACCATAGGGATCAATTCTGGGACCTTTGTTGTTTGTGATTTATACAATAGATTTAGACTTGAATGTAGGAGGGTTGATCAGTAAATTCACAGTTGATACAAAATTTATGGGGTAGTAAATAGTAATGAAAGATAACATCAAAATGAGTAAATCATTATAGCCTTAGATCCAAGGAGGATATAGATGTGCTGATCTGTGGCAAATGGAATTCAATCCAGATAAATGTGACATGATCCATTCGGGCAGGACAAACCTGGCAAAGAGATATATAATGAACAGTATGATCATGGGAAACTGAGCATCAGAAGGACTTTGGTGTACATATACACCAGTAAGGTATCCAGGCACATGAATAAAGTGGTTAAGAAGACATATGATAAACTTGACTTTATTAGCTGAGTCACTTTAAAAGCAAAGAGGTGATGCTGGAACTGTGTATTGTCTGCAGTTCTGGAGTCCACATTGTAGGAGGGAAATGGTAGCACTGGAGAGGGAGAAGAGGAGGTTTGCCAGAATGTTCCCTTGGCTGAAAAGTTTGTTGATGTTGAGTTTGGTGTTGAAAAGTGTGGTGCTGGAAAAGCACAGCCAGTCAGGCAACATCCAAGAAGCAGGAGACTTGATATTTCACGCATAAACTGTTCTTCAGGAATGTGGGGTTGGGTGTGCCCAAGGGTGTTGAGAGATAAATGGGAGGGGGTGGAGCTGGGGGGTAAGGTAGCTGGGAAGGAAGATGGACAGGTAGGACAGTTCAAGAGAGCGGTACAAGTTGGAGAGTTGGATCTGGGATAAGGTGGAGGAAGGGGAGATGAGAAAACTGGTGAAATCAACATTGATCCCATGTAGTTTGGAGGATGCTGCTCCTCGGATGCTGCCCCACCAGCTGTGCTTTCCTAGCATCACACTTTTCAACTCTGATCTCCAGCATCTGCAATCCTTACTTTCTCCTAGGGAGTTTGAGGTTGTTTTGCTTCAAGCAGAGGAGAGTGAGACAGGACATGATTGAAATGTATAAAATTACGATGGACATAGGGTAGACAGGAAGAGACTTTTGTCCTTGATGGCGGGATTAGTCACCTGTAGTATAAATTTAAGGTAAGTGGCAGAAGGTTTAGTTAGGATGTGAGGAAAAACCATTCACCGCCTGTAAGGGTGTCAGAGGTACCCTGCACTCTCTCCAGTGCTACCATTTCCGACCTACAATGTGGGTTCCAGAACTGCAGAAGCCCTCATAACATTTCTGAAGTATTTAGATGTGTTCTTGTGATGCCAAAGTATACAAGGTTATAGGTCAAGTGCTGGAAAATGCGATTAGACTAGTTAGATGGTTCTTTTTGATCGGCACAGATGCAATAAGCCATAGGGCCTTTTTCTGTGCTGTCGATCTCTATGACTCTTTGACAATTAACTTTACAGGTTGGCGCAGGTATTGACCTGCTCCGTGCAGCAGATACCGGCTCTACAGCTATTTCCATCGATGCTCCTTTGATCAAGTGCGAGGGCCTCCTCTTCCCACCTTCAGGAATAAGCATCTCTTTCCAGCCTTGGATAGTTTAGAGGAGAACATGCAAGAAAGTATCATTGAACCAAGGGACAGTTCTGCTTTAGCAGTCAGGCATTTCTTCAATTAATGTAATATTCTCAATCCATGATGTGTCTGACAGAATGCTTCTTAGTAGTCCATCCATTGATGCAGCTTTGTCAGTTGATTGTGGGTATTTTCCATGCATGTCACTGGCACTTAGAATATTAATTGCAGTCATGTGGGAAACAAAAAAAAGATAGAAAACACAAACAGTACTCTAGATCAGTCATGATGTTGGAAATGATACATGATTGACAAAGTCTTGGCCAACGTATTCATTTTACCTATTCTTAACTCAAACATTGAATTATGTTACTTATACACATCTGGATTTTTTTTTAATCTGACGAGTCTGAAAATCAATTAGATATTTTTTCTGTGAGGAATTATTATTTAAACTAAATAAACTAACCAGTGTTGTCATGTCATGTACAATGATATGGTAATCATTATAGAAATTGGTTGAGACAAAGACAGGACTAGCAGTTCAGTGTTCAGGGATTAGATGTTTCGGGCATGATAGAGAGATATATCAAAAATGGGTGGAAGAGTTGCATTTCTAAAAGAGAATGTCACAGCTGCATTAAAAGAGGACATCTTTGGCGGCTCATTCAGTGAGGCAAAATGGATAAAGCTTAGGCTTAAGAAATGTGCAGTCACTATGATGGGGTTATACCACAGGCCTCCCAATGGCCAGCGAGAATTCCAGGAGCAGATATGTAAGCAAATCGTGGAAAGGTGTAAAAGTGACAAGTTATGGTAGTGAGTGATTTTAATTTCCACAATATTCGCTGGTACTCACTTAATGCCTTGGGGTTAAAACCGTCAGAATTTGTTAGGTGCGTCCAGAAAGATTCTTGAAACTATATGTAGATAGCCTAACTAGGGAAAGGGCAATATTAGGGATTGAGTCTGGCCAAGTGATAAAAATTTGGGAGAGCAATTTGGGAACAGTGATCATAATTCAGGACCTTAAAATAATTTTGAAATGGATCAGTGTAAGTGTCAAGTGCTAAATTTGACAAAGGCTAATTACAGCAGTGGTAGGCAGAAACTGGAAAAATGGATGAGAGGCAAATCCATATTTGATATGTGGGAGTCTTAAAAGCTAGTGACAAGAGTTCAGGACCAGAATGTTCCTGTGAGGATGAAATATAAGGATGGCAAGATTTGGGAACCTTGGATGACAAGAAATGTTGTAAGTTTAGATAAAAAGAAAAAGGAGGCATATGTAAGAATTAGGAAACAAATTAAACAAGGCTCTTGAGAAGTATAAAGGAAGCAGAAGAGGACTTAAAAAGAAAGTAGGAGTGCTAGAAGGGGCCAAAAATGTTTTGGCAAGGAGGATTAAGGAGCATTCAATGCATTTTATACAAACAATGGAAGCAAGAGGAAAAATAGGGAAAGGGTAATCCTCTCAAGGACAAAGGAGGGAATATATTTGTGAAGCCAAAGGAATTGAATGAGGTTCTTAATGAATATTTCACGTTGACATTCACCAAGGAGAAAGACATGGATGATGGAAGTTTGAAGAGGAGTTTGTTGATACTATAAGGCATGAAAGAGGAGGTGTTAGGTGTCTTGAAAAATATTAGGATAGACAAGTCCTCAGGGCCTTATGGGATCTATACCAGGATACCGAAGGAGGCAAGAGAGGAAATTACTGAGGCCTTGACAGAGATCATTGTATCCTCTTTAGTCACAGACAAGGTCCCAGGAGAATAGCCAATGTTATTTCTTTCTTCAAGAAGTGCAATAGGGATAATCCAGGAAATGTTTGGCTAGTGAACGTTATATCAGTAGTAGGGAAATTATTGGGAAAAAGTTCTTAGGGATAGTAGAAGAATGAATTTATTAGGAATAGTCAGCATGGCTTTTGTCTCACAAGCTTGTGACAAAGATGATTGTTGAGGGTAAGGCAGTGGATGTTATCCATGTGGAGTTTACTAAATGACAGATGGAGTTTCATCTGGATAAGTGTGAAGTGATGTATTTTGGGAGGTAAATGCGTGATGAAAATATACAGTAAATGGCGCGACCCTGAGGAACATTGATTTATGGAGGGATCTTCACTCCTTGGAAGTGGCAACATAAGTGGATAAGATGGTAAAGAAGGTATACAATATGCTTGCCTTCATCTGTCAAGGCATTTAGTATAAAAGTTGGTAAGTCATGTTGTAACTGTATAAGACTTTGTTCAGGCCACATTTGGAATACTGTGCTTAGCTCTGTTTGCCACGTTGTAAGAAGTACATGGAGGCTTTGGAGAGGATGCTGAAGAAGTTTACCAGGATTGGAATATATTAGCTATAAGGAGAGATTGGACAAATTAGTATTGTTTTTACTAGACCATTAGAGGCTGAGGGGCAACCTGATAGAAATACATAACTTATCCCAAATGGAAATGACAAATACTGAGGGGCATAGGTTTAGGGTGAGAGGGAAAATGTTTAAAGATGTGTGAGGAAAGCCTTTTATACAGAGGGTAGTAGGTGTCTGGAGCCCATTGCCAGGGCGGGTGATTGAAGCAGATACGATAGCAATGTTTAAGAGGAATTTAGACAAACATATCAACAGCTAGAGGGTCAAGGTAATAATTGCAGGCAAATGGAATTAGGTTTGATTAGCATCATGGTCGACGGAGACATGGTTGGCCAAAGGCCTATTTCTGTGTTGTACTGTGCTATGTTCTAACTTCCATATTACAGAAAAATCCAACACAGATCTAAAAGTTTCCATAATTAAGAAAGATTTTCTGGCCAGTTGGATAAACCTGTTAAATGGATGGTGCAATCTAATATAGTTAGTTAGTACTTCATGGCCTCATTAACAATGTTGACAATTTCTCATATTTTTAACTTTTGTCTTTATTATTTTGTAGTGGAACGTACAGGAAATAAAGTACTTCAATATGGTGACATTCTAGTAGATACCAGCAGAAATGCCATGACATGCCCAGAAGGAGGAGATACCTGCTTATGGCCCACTTCAAAAGATGGGAATGTCTATGTACCATATGCATTAAATGAAACATACAGTAAGTTTCTTTCATTAATATTAGGCCCTGACAAATAGAATGACTTATAGTATCTTACTGTCGATGTTGGCACATTCATAATTATTTATCTATTTTATCAAGAAGGTTCTCAAATGATATGATTAATCTAAGGGTAACTAAACCATGAAGAAGAAAGCTCCCAAATTTGAACTGAACTCTGAGTCAATTATATTGTTTCAACTGTGACTGTTTACGTATCACCTTTTATGTTTTCCTGGTTCTGTTCCTGGTTACTGTTACAAATTCCTTGAGAGAGTTGGATTGCAAATTACCATATTACTAATTAAATTAGTGCAATATTCAATATATGTTTCAGTTAATATATTTCTGCACATTCTGAAACTTGCCTGTGAAATCAAGATGACAGCAAAGTAACAATTGAGGGAATATCAGATAAACACTCCAACAACTACTCATTACATGCAAATACTTCCCTACCTACTATTGGAAGAAGATTGATAAGTATATTTTCTGAGAATACATTCTGCCTTTATGGACAATTTTCTGTCCTGTTGAAGTTTGCTCTATCACATCACTACATTAGTACCATGATGGTGTCTGCATAAGCCTGGTAGAGAGCTGGAAGCTATGCTGTTGCAGCCTAACAAATGTTTATTGGCAGTTTACACTATTTACAAGATAAATTATTGCAGGATTTCAGGAGTGGGAGGGTGAGGGCCAGAGTGCAGGAGATGGGATGGATCTAGCTGAGGACCCTGTCAATAATGGCAGTGGGGAATCCCCAGTTGAAGAGGAACGTGGACATTTCAGAGGCACTCTTGTCAAAGTTTGTATCATCAGAGAAGATGCCACGGAAACTGTGAAGCTGGGAGAATGGAATAGAATCTTTACATGGGAATGTATAGTCAAGGTCACTGTGGGAGCTGTTGGGTTCGTAGTCAATTTTGGTGGCGAGCATACCCCCAGCAATGCAAACAGAGATGGCGAAGAAGGGAAGGGAGGAGTCAGAGTTGACTAGGTGGAGATGAGAGGGGGTGGAAATTGGAAGGGAAATACACAAACTTTTCTAATTCCAGACAAGAAAGGCAAGCTGCACCAATTATGTCATCTATTGCCTGTAATGGACCCATTACAGGCAATAGATTTGATTTTAGACAAATGCTTCCTTTTTACATATATATTTTTGACAGATTGTTTGAATAACCTACTTTCCTTATCAGTTTCTTAGTCTTCCTTTGGTGCATTTGAATAATGCCCCAGTCCTCAGAATTAGTGCCATTTCTGGCAACATTATAGGCCTTTAATCATTTACAATCCTGAAATTGTTTTGTCAACCATGGTTAACTGGCAAATTTTGAGTTTTTGCTCCTTGAAGGAAGGTACAGTTGCTAGAAGTCAAATATTAGTTATTCAGTGATTATTTTGCCTATATGGCTCATGCCTTTTATAGATTAAGGACAAAAGGGTAACTGGGGAGAGAATAGGGCCTGTTACAGAAGATGAGAAGATGCTAAATTATTGTTTTGCATTAGTGTTTATTGTGGAGGATATGGAAGATAGAGAATGTGGAGAAATAAATAGCGACACCTTGAAAATGTCCATATTACAGAGGTGCTGGATGGCTTAAAACTCATAAAGGTGGATAAGTCACTGAGACCTGAACAGATGTACCCCAGAACTCTGTGGAAGTGATTGCTGGGCCCCTTGCTGAGATATTTGAATCATCGATAGCCAAAGGGGAGGTACCAGAAAACTGGACGTTGCCTATTGTGGTGCCGCTACTTAAGAAAGGTGGTAAGGAAAAGCCAGGGAACTATAGACCGGTGAGCCTGACATCGGTGGTGAGCAGGTTGTTGGAATAAATCCAGAGGGATAAGATTTACATATATGTGGAAAGGCAAGGACTGATTAGGGATAGTCAGCATGGTTTTGTGCATGGAACATTGTGTCTCACTAACTTAATTGAGTTATTTGAAGAAGTAACAAAAAGGATTGAGGGCAGAGGGGAGGACATGATCTGTATGGACTTCAGTAAGGCCTTGAAAAGTTCCTCATGGTAAACTGGTTAGCAAGGTTAGATCACATGGAATACAGAGAGAACTAGCCACTTGCGTATGGAACTGGTTCGAAGCAGAAGACAGGGTGGCGGTGGAGGCTTGCTTTTCAGACTGGAGGCCTGAGACCAGTAGTGTGATGTGATCTGTGCTGTGCTTTCCGTCATTTATATAAATGATTTGAATGTGAACATAGGAGTTAAGGTTAGTAGGTTTGCAGATGACACCAAAATTAGAGGTGTTGCACACAGCAAAGAAGGTTGCCTTCGAGTACAATGGGATCTTGATCAGATGGGCCGGTGGGTCAAGGAAAGGCAGATGGAGTTTAATTTAGATAAATACGCAGTGTTTTGGAAAGACAAATCAGGATTGCACTTATACACTTAATGGTAGGGTGCTGGGGAATATTGCTGAACAAAAAGACCTGGAATTGCAGGTTCATAGTTCATTGAAAGTGGAGCCCCAGTTAGACAGAACATTGAGGAAGAAGGCATTTGGTATCCTTGGCTTTATTGGTCAGTGCATTGAGTAGGAGTTGGGAGTGTGATATTAACCAGAAGAGGAGAGAAGCAAGTAGTGTGGACAAGTTATATGGACAGTCTGTACATGGACTGAGTACACCGACTGAGCAATAAAGCTGTGGAAAATGAGAGTGTTGGGATGGTTTCCAAAAGCACCATATTAAGAAGCTGACTATAGAACATGCTATATTACATTTTGCATTAAGTATTGAGTTATGGTTAAGTAACAGTTTTTTGCAAAAGAACCTTTTGGGATGAGTGACCACATTATGTTGAGTTTACATTATGTTTGAGAATGAGGTTGTTCATTCTGAAGCAGAGGTGTTAAATTTGAGTAAGGGACATTACGAAGCATGAGGCACAAAAATGCTGAGGTGGATTTAAAGTTATAGAGATGCACAGCATGTAAAAAGATCCTTCAGTCCAACTCGTCCATGCCAACCAGATGTCCTAAATGGATCTAGTCCCATTTGCTAGTATTTGGCTTATATCCCTTTAAATATTCCCTATTCACATACTCATCCAGATACCTTTTTAAATGTTGTAATTGTACCAGCCTCCACCACTTCCTCTGGCAGTTCATTCCATAAACAGACCAAGTTCTGTGTGGAAAACATCACCCCTTAGGTCCCTTTTCATCACACATTCCATCACACTATTGATGGCCTATGAATAACTCCAAACAATACCTTCTGCCCTTGCTGTTTTTTTTTAAGCTGAAGAGATTGCACATATTATTCTTTCAATCTCAGATTCTCCCTTACTAATGTCCTCATACAGTTCATTAATATTAGCAATTAGTCAGTTCCTTAGTGTTAGTCCAACTCTTTTTCCTCCTTGTTTGTCCCACCTAAATGTTGAATATTACAATCAGTGGTAACTGAACTAGCTGTTTCACGAAAGAGACTCGTATCCGAAATTGTACCCTTAATCTGTAAAGGTTCTCTGGTATAGCTTCTGACTCTACCCAAGGTCTCAAAGTTAAGGTTTGGAGTCCAGAGTGAATTATGTTATAGTCTAGCCCTGCAATCACTGAAATGGCTGTGCTGGTATCAACTCCATTACAACTTAGTGACCATTTAACCAAACGTTTATTTTGATTGGTTTGGATTTGGATGTTGCTAAACAATGTAACTGTTCTAAACCAAATGTAGGCGGGCTATCCAGGGTGTGCACTGGGTCTGAGTAATCTTACTCAATTTAGGTCATGTACAACACTTTTGCTGTTTTGAGTCTGCAAACCGGCAACAACTACAAGGACCTGCCGGCACCCAGATCCTGAAGAAAATTTTAACCATTTGGTCGAGACTTCGCTTTGTCTTGGGGTTTTTCTGTGGGCTGACCTCCAGTCTCTCCATTCAGAATATGTCCTGAGTGTGTCTGTACAATTGTCTTCAGTCAAGTGGTGTTCCCCAAGCTCGTTTGGAATACCCTGCAACTCAGATGCTTCACTTGCTGCATTTTGCAATGATAAATCCAGTTGCAGTGCCTGTTTTGAAGTCCAGTTAGGCTTCAACTAGTAGGCATCTTGCATAGTTACATCATTAATCCTACATGCCAGCTGGTGTCTCAATATCTCATTAAGGGATAAACCAAACAAGTCGTCTTAACCTAGTCCAAATTCCTGATATAAATTCTCCTACTTCTCAAATTGCCAAGTAAAAATGAGAATGTCACAGAATTAGAGGAGGTTTGGGTAATTAATATTCCTTGATTAAATCTGTCAACCTTTCAAGGGTTTCAGTATCTGGTGCATCAGGGAAAGTAATAACAAGAAAACTGTGGGTCCACAAGCTATCAGGAGCACTCCTCTTTGCTTTTCATCTGCCCCATTATTGTTTGCTGGAAGAAATAGTAAAGGACCTTCCACATGTAATTTGGTGATGAATTAGCAGCCTCTGTGGAAACACATTCTTCGAGCGAATTAGTCCCGTTTGGCTGTGTTTGGTCCTTGTCCCTCTAAATCTTTCCTATTCTTGTAAATGTCTTTTAAATGTTGTAATTGTACTTATCTGTATCACTTCCTCTGACAGTTCATTCCATAAACATACCACCCTCTGTGAAAACGTTGCCTCTCAGGTCCCTTTTAAGTTTTTCCCCTCTCACTTTGACCTCTAGCTTTGGACTCCCTTACCCTGGGGATAAGGACCTTGGCTATTCACTTTATCTATGCCTTTCATGACTTTATAAACCTCTAGAAAGTCACTCCTCAGCCTCCCATGCGCCAGGGAAGAAAGTCCCGGCCTATTCAACCTCTCCTCATAACTCAAACCCTCCAGTCTCGATAACATCCTTGTAAGTCTTTTCTGCCAATTTAATAACATTCTTCCTCTCACAGGGTGACCAGAATTGTACACAGTACTCCAGAGTGGCCTCACCAATATCTTGTACAGCTATAACATGATGTTCCAACTTCTGTACTCTATGCTCTGAGTGATGAAGGCACGCGTACCAAATGCTGCCTTCATCATCCTTTCTACCTGTAACGTAATTTTCCAGGAATCATGTACCTGCACTCCAAGATCTGTCTGTTTGACAATATTCCCCAGGGCCCCTCCATTAACTGCAAACCTTGCTCTGGTTTGTCTTACCAAATTGCCTTGCGCTTATCTAAATTAAATTCCATTTGCTAATCATTGGCCCAAGTTGATCAAGATCCCATTGCACTCTTAAATTACCTTCTTCACTGTCCACAAAAATACCAGTAATTTTGATATCATCCATAAATACCGCTGGTCACAAGCCTTCAGTCTGAACAACAACGCTGTACCACTACCCTCAGTCATTTACCATCCAGCTAATTTCGTATCCATTAGCAAGCTTTGGAGAAAGTGAGGATTGCAGATGCTGGAGAGTCAGTGTTAGTAAAGCATGGCACTGTAAAAAGTACAGCAGGTCAGGCAGCATCTGAGGAGCAGGAGAGTCAACATTTCGGACATAACCCTTCTTCAAGATTGTGACAGGGAAAGGGGGCTGAGAGATAAATGGGGGAGTGGGGCTGGAGGAAAGGTAGGTGGTATGGTGATAGGTGGGCAAAGGTAAGAGATGATGGTGATAGGTTGGTGGGAATTGTGGAGTGGAAATGTGGGAAGGAATATGGACAGGGAAGTCAGGTCAAAAGGGTGGATCTGAGTTGAAGGGTTGGATCTGGGATGGGGTAGGCGCTGGGAGATTTGCAAACTGGTGAATTCAGTGTTCATGCCATGTGGTTGTAGGCTTCCCAGGGTGGAAGATGATGTGCTCCTCCTCCAGTTTGCAGGTGGTATTGTGGAGGAGGCCCAGAATGGAAAAGTCCTCTCCCCAGCCCCCACCCCCTCCCACCCCAGTCCTGAAGAAGGGTTATGCCAGAAACGTTAACTCTCTTGCTCCTCAGATGCTGCCTGACCTGCTGTGCTTTTTACAACACCATGCTCTCCCTGTAGCATGTGATCTAATGCTACTAACCAATCTATCATACAGAACCTTGTCAAAGACTTTGCTAAAGTCCATATAGACTATGTCTATTGCTCTGCCTTCATCTGTCTGCTTGGTCACACCTTCAAAAAACTCAAGTTTGTAAGACACAATTTTCCACACACACAGCCATATTTATAAAACACAACTCAAAGATGACTGTTGTAAGTAAATTTATTTAGGAATTTGCTTTACTCTTGTTGCCATTGAAACAACTCTCCAGAGGCCAGAATTCAATCATCAAGTCATCCTTTATATACATGTGGCAAGTTCTTGATACTGATTCAACTCCCTGAGAGCCAGTTCTCAGAGTGTCAGGATGTCTGACAATCCTTTTTTTTAATCTGTCAGGGCTCCCTGTTAGCCCCAATCAGGAAACTCATATTCTATGGGGTTCACTTGGCTGATCTTGTTACAATTATCACTATACCATTGTCTCTCATGATCTTAGGCTGTATGCAGTCAGTGATTCTTGTTTGTCTTTACCCAAGAAGGTGGCTGGTGCATTTTCACTCAAAGTGTGCAAGTGCTTCCTGGTCATCATTTTGTGGATGGATTCAGTATATTGCTTAGCACCTGAAAATGTGTTCTAACGTAGTTCAATAGATATTGTGAAGTGCAGCATTACATTTACACTGCATTATGCAACATTACATAGAATGTACAGTGCAGAAAAAGGCCAATTAAAAAACTCGTTCTAAGTGATGTTTGCCAGTGTTTTCAATCTGGATATGTTTCCCATTTTCATCTGAAGCTTCAGGTATTTCCTTCTGTTTCTTTTTTCTTCAAATTTATCTTGCTTTTCTCAAAATCTAATTATTTTGGGGCTGCACAGTGGCTCAGTGGTTAGCACTGCTGCCTTACAGTACCAGGGACTTGGGTTCGATTCCAGCCTCAGGTGACTCTCTGTGTGGAGTTTGCACATTCTCCCCATGTCTGCGTGGGTTTGCTCTGGGTGCTCCGGTTTCCTCCACAATACAAAGATGTGTAGGTTAGGTGAACTGGCCATGCTAAATTGTCAATAGTGTCCAAGGATGTCTAGGTTATTTGTATAAGTCAGGGCTAAATTACTGGAATAATAGGGTTGGTGAATGGGTCTGGCTGGGTTACTCTTTGACGGGTCAGTGTGGACTTATTGAGCCAAATCCCCACACAGTAGGGATTCTATATTTAAAAAAATATTCTTCTCAACTCGTCCTTTTGTTACCATGGGCAGAACCTGGAGTTCTAATTGTCAGCTGCACTCAAGTGAGTGTGTGCAGTGATTGGAACCTGGGCCAAGTGGATCTTATTGACTGAGATCCTTAATTGAGGTCATTGGCTTGGGTTAATCAGAGAGCCCTGACTATCAGAGATAAGCAAGATACTTAAAAGATGTGAGCAGGCTAATCAGAACCCATTTGCTGTGCATGTATAAATAAAAGGTGACGGCCATGGGATACTTGCCTCCTTGGAGTTGTTTCAGTGCGTTTGAGCTGAATGTCTCATTGTTCCACCTCCTAAATTTAACAAGCAGCTGGGACATCAGGTTAAATATTTACCTTCCTTGAAGAAACTATTCAAAGAACACAGAAAATTTACAGCCCAAGAACAGGCCCTCCAAGCCTGAGCAGATTCAATTCCACTGTCTAAACCTATCACCCAATTCCTAAGCATCTGTATCCCTCTGCTCCCCACCTACTCATGCATCTGTCCAGACGCACCTTAAATGAATCTACCGTGCCTGCCTCTACTGGCAACGCATTCCAGGCACCTAACTCCCTCTGTGTAAAGTACTTGCCGTATATATTCCCCTTAAACTTTTCACCTCTCACCTTGAATGCATGACCTCTCGTTGTTGAATCCCTCACCCTGGGAAAAAGCCTATCTCTATCTACACTGTCTATACCCTGCATGACTTTGTAGACCTCAATCCGGTCCCCCCTCAATCTCCTTTTTCCTAATGAAAACAATCCTAATCTACTCAACCTCTCTTCATAGCTAGCACCTTCCATGCCAGGCAACGTCCTCATAAACCTTCTCTGCGCCCTCTCCAAAGCATCCTTTTGGTAATGTGGCAACCAGAGCTGTACACAGTATTCTAAATGTGGCTGAACCAAAGTCTTGTGCAATTTTAACATGACCTGCTAGCACTTATACTCAATACCCCGTCAGATGAGGGCAAGCATACCATATGCCTTCTTGACCACTCTCTCGACCTCTGCAGCTGCCTTCAAGGTACAATGGACCTTAACTCCCAGATCTCTCTGCTCAACAACTTTTCCCAAGGCTCTTCAGTTTACAGTATAGTTCGCTCTAGAATTAGACTGCCCAAAATGCATCACCTCACATTTGCTGGATTGAACTCCATCTCCCACTCTCCGCCCAACTTTCCAATCTACCTATATTTTCCTGTATTCTTTGACAGTCCCCTATGCTTTCTGCTACTCCACCAATCATCGTGTCATCTGCAAACTTATTGATCAGATCAAAAATGCCCTCTTCTAGATCATTTATGTGTATTACAAGCAACAGCAGCCCCAGCACTGATCCCTGTGGAACACCACTGGTCACCTTTCTCCATTTCGAGAAACTCCCTACAGCTACTACTCCTGTTGCTTAACCAGTTATTTATCCATCTAGCTAGAACACCCTGCACACCATGTGACTTCACTTTCTCCATTAGTTTACCACAGGGAACCTAATCAAATGCTTTACCAAATTCCATGTATATGACATCTACATCCCTTCCTTCATCTATCAACTTGGTCACTTCCTCAAAGAACTCTATTAGCTGGTAAGGCATGATCTACCCCGCACAAAACCATGCTGCCTATCACTGATAAGCCCATTTTTTTCCAAATATAAATAGATTTTTATCCCTCAGTACCTTCTCTAGCAACTTTCCCATAATTGACATCAGGCTCACTGGTCTGTAGTTATATGGAATATCCCTCCTAACCTTCTTGCACAGGGGGACAACACGAGCAAGCCTCCAGTCATCCGGCACCTCACCTGTATTTAAAGATGCTACAAAGATATCTGTACACGGCTCCAGCTATTTCCTTTCTCGCCTCCCTCAACAATCTGGGATAGATCCTATCCGGTCCTGGGTTTTTGTCCACCTTAATATCCTTTAGCCTACCCAATGCACTTTCCCTTCTTATGTCAACGTGATCCAGAGTAAACAAACTTCTATCTCTAATCTCAGCATTAATCACCTCCTATTCCTCAGTGAACACTGATGCAAAATAATCATTGAGAATCTCACCCATTTTCTCAGGTTCAATACACGACCTTCCTTCCTTATCCTTTAGTGGACCAACCCTTTCTCTGGTTACCCTCTTGCTTCTTGTATAAGAATAAAAGGCCTTGAAATACTCCCTAATTCTGCTCGCCAAAGCTTTTTCTTGACCCCTTTTAGCCCACTTGATTCCTCGTTTAAGAATGGTCCTACTCTCCCGATTATTCCTCCAAGGCCTGTTCTGTTCTTAGCTGCCTGGACCTTATGTACACTTCCCTTTTCCTCTTAGCTAGTCGCACAATTTTTCCTGTCATCCACAGTTCATGAATCTTGCCTTTCCTATCCCTTTTTTTCAAAGGAACATGCCTATCCTACATTATCTTCAACCTATCTTTGAAAATGCCCCACATATCAAATGTGGACTTTCCTTCAAATAGTTGTGTCCAATCCACATTTCCCAGCTCCTGCCTAATTTTGATATAATTGGCCTTGGCCCAGTTTAGTACTCTTCCCTTAGGACCACTCTCATCTTTGTCTACAAGTATTCTAAAACTTACAGAATTGTGGTCACTATTCCCAAAGAAATTCCCCACTGCAACTTCTACCACCTGGCCTGCCTCATTCCCCAACACCAGGTCCAATATGGCCTCTTCCCTTATCGGACTATTGACATACTGCTGTAGAAAACTTTATTGGATGCTCCTTACAAATTCTGCCCATCCAGACTTTTTGGATGCTCCTTACAAATTCTGCCCATCCAGACTTTTGACACTGTGTATCCCAGTCAATGTTAGAAAAATTAATATCTCCCATCACCACCACCCTGTTGCCTCTACATATTTCCAGAACCTGTTTATCTATTTGTTCTTCTGCCTCACACTCACTGTTGGGAGGCCTGTAATACAGCCCCCCCAGTGTAACTGCACCTTTCTTATTTCTCAGCTCCACCCATAGCGCCTCACTGTTCAAGCCCTCCATAGTGTCCTCCTTTAGCACAGCTGTGATATCATCCCTGACCAGCTGTGCAACTCCTCTCCTCCTTTTACTTCCCTCCCTGTCCTGAAGCATCTATATCCTGGAACATTTAGTTGTCAATCATGCTCTTCCTTCAACCAAGTCTCTGTGATTGCAATAACGTCATACTCTCAGGCACCAATCCTAGCCCTAAGTTCATCTGCCTTTCCCATTATACTCTTTGCATTAAAGTATATGCACTTCAGGCCGCCAGTTCTTTTATGTTTATCTGCTCTCTGCCTACTTTACCTTGGTAATGCTAACATTGTAATCATTACAGTCTCCAGTTTCCACCTCACTGTCTAGTAGTCTTTTCTTCTGGTTCCTAGCCCCCTGCCACATTAGTTTAAAACCTCCCCAACAGCAGTAGCAAAAACTCCCCCAAGAACATTAGTTGCAGTCTGGTTCAGGTGTAGACCGTCCAATTTGCAATAGTCCCCCCTTCTCCAGAACCAGTCCCAATGTCCCACATATCTGAACTCCTTCCTCCTACACCATCCCTCAAGCCACGTGTTCATCCTGCCTATTCTTTCATTTCTACCCTGGCTAGCACGTGGCACTGGTAGCAATCCCGAGATCACTACCTTTGAGCTCCTCCTCTTTAACTACTCTACTAGCTCCCTGAATTCTGCTTTCAGGACCTCGTCTCGTTATTTACTTATATCATTGGTGCCAATGTGCACCACGACAACTGGCTGTTCACCCTCCCCTTTCAGAATGCTCTGCAGCCGATTGCTGA
Source organism: Chiloscyllium plagiosum (assembly GCF_004010195.1). NCBI lineage: Eukaryota > Metazoa > Chordata > Chondrichthyes > Orectolobiformes > Hemiscylliidae > Chiloscyllium > Chiloscyllium plagiosum. The sequence continues at coordinate 64,284,197 of NC_057725.1, forward strand.
CATCCCTGACTCGAGCACCTGGGAGGCAACATACCATCCGGAGTCTCATTTTTGGCCACAGAACAGCCTATCTACTCCCCTTACAATTGAATCCCCTATGACTATGGCCCTACGAGTCTTTTTCCCGCCCTTCTGAGCAGCAGTGCCGGCTACAGTGCCATGATCCTGGCAAGTGCTACCCTCCCCTGGTGGCCATTTCCCCCAACAGTATCCAAAATGGTATACCTGTTTTGGAGGAAGATGATCGTAGGAGACTCCAGCACTGCTTTCCTACCCTTTATCTGCCTTATGATCACCCATTCACTGTCTTCCTCAGTAATTCTAATCTGCAGTGTATTTCTACAGTGAAAGTAAGCTTTTATTGACAGTTGCACAGGAGCATAATATAAAACTTAAAAATTATATTCCATTTCTTACAAATTTATTGGCACTAAAACTGCATTTGTGGGTACTAAACAGGTACCTGAGTCTTCAATTTGATACTGCTGAAAATGTGTTGCTGGAAAAGCGCAGCAGGTCAGGCAGCATCCAAGGAACAGGAGAATCGACATTTCGGGCATAAGCCCTTCTTCAGGAATGAGGAAAGTGTGCCCAGCAGGCTAAGATAAAAGGTAGGGAGGAGGAACTTGGGGGAGGGGCGTTGGAAATGCGATAGGTGGAAGGAGGTCAAGGTGAGGGTGATAGGCTGGAGTGGGGTGGGGGCGGAGAGGCCAGGAAGAAGACTGCAGGTTAGGAAGGCGGTGCCGAGTTCGAGGGATTTGACTGAGACAAGGTGGGGGGAGGGAAAACGAGGAAACCGGAGAAATCTGAGCCCATCCCTTGTGGCTGGAGGGTTCCCAGGCAGAAGATGAGGCGCTCTTCCTCCAACCGTCGTGTTGCTATGGTCTGGCGATGGAGGAGTCCAAGGACCTGCATGTCATTGGTGGAGTGGGAGGGGGAGCCGAAGTGCCGAGCCACAGGGTGGTTGGGTGCCAGGAGTGGAGGTTGGGTTGGTGGGGGGTGTGGACCTGACGAGGGAGTCACGGAGGGAGTTGTACTCATTTTACTCTGGAAGTGTGTTGCTTGTTATATTAGTACAGACAAAAAAATGATCTTCAGTTTTTGAAACCAGCACTTTCATAAGAAGAGGTTTAACTTCTCGTTGGGTCCCCTTTGTCAATTGGAGCAACCTGAACACAATCAGCTTCAGGCACTTTGCGTCCAGAAAAACATGTAAAAGAATGCAGCCAAACCAGCCATCCTTTGAAAGAAACAGAAGTTGCTGGAGAAACTTAACAGGTCTTGAAATTATTGATTGGGAGAAAGTAGACCAGTTTCATGACCAGTGACTTTTCTTTAGAACTAATAGCAGTCAATTAAAGGTGATATTTATGCTGAAGATGGGAGGAGCATGGAGGAAGGAGAGATGAGCAGATAGGTGAAGGTGGTGACCAGTTTTAATAGAATATTGTGGCTGCACCAAAAGACAAGATGTTTAAAGATTTCTTTTCATTGGGCAATAACTTTGACCTCTATAGCAGTCCTATCCAACCACCAATCACGTCCCTCAAGAATTCAAATGCTTCCTCCTTCAACTCCTGACTGCAGTCTTCCTTCCACTCTCAGTTGCAACACTTCCAGTCTCTGCTCCTTATCATCCTGATTGCCACTGCAACACCACAACTCTCACACATCCTCCCCATCCCCAGCTGGCCCATCCTCCCGTTTATATACCCTTTCTATTTTCTTTTCTTTCCCTGTTGCTTGCATTCCTCTCTTCTGGTCACCACTACCTCCTGAATGCATTCTACGATGTCGCTGCTGGAGAATTTGTAGTAAATGTGCATAACTCATTGATCTCATTTAAAGAATATGTAATTTCCAGGTGAAACTGTCCTGCTGTTCCTTGAATTATATATATGGAGATGGGACTTTGGTTTAAAGCTTCATCAAAAGTGTCTGACAATGCAGCACTCACTAGATCAGGTTAGATTACTTACAGTGTGGAAACAGGCCCTTCGTCCCAACAAGTCCACACCGACCAACCGAAGAGCAACCCACCCAGACCCATTCCCCTACATTTACCCCTTCACGTAACACTACGGGCAATTTAGCATGGCCAATTCATCTAACCTGCACATTTTGGGATTGTGAGAGGAAACCGGATCACCCGGAGGAAACCCACACAGACACGGGGAGAATGTGCAAACTCCACACACACAGTCGCCTGAGGCGAGAATTGAACCCAGGTCTCTGGCGCTGTGAGGCAGCACTATGCCACCGTGTCGCCCAAATTTAAAATCCGTAAGGTAGCAACAGACCACAGCCTTGCCTCATCTGAAGATTGAACTCAGGACTTTCAGATTATGAGACTGACGTGCTGCCTACTGCGCTAAGAAGGCCAGCCGGCAACTAGGTAACCTCGTAAATGAAACAAAACCAAGCATATTTCAAACAAGTTATTCTAGTTACTCAAGCTTCATCTTTATGCTACCTTTTAGGTTATGAATGTGTCTATTTGTCACACTTATAGTCATGTTAAACTAATACACTCTATTGTTTTATGTTCGTTTTTAACTAGATGAAAATCAGAGAAGAAGAATAAAAAAAGCTCTGGATGAGATTGGTGCCTTAACCTGTGTCAAATTTTATTATAAACGGAGAAATGATCAAAACTATGTTAATGTTCAGCCAGGACCTGCGTAAGTTAAACAATACTGGGGTGAACGGAACATGTTAATGCATTCACTAAGTTGTAATATATGCTTGATGGAACTTAAGGTAGTTTAATTGTCACTATTCTCTGTATAATTCATCCATAAAGCAGGATATATTTGAGGAGATTAAAGTTGTACAAAGTATTTTATGTTCTGATACGAAGTGAATCTTATGGATATATTCGTTCAATGTCATGTTTTTTGAGCTTGATCAAGGAACCATGTAATTGTCCCAAACTTTTCTCATGAACTATCAACCCTGTTTCTCTTCTCTGATGCTAGCTCAATTCTCTCTCACACTGTAGTTGAATCACTTGTCATTGCCAGTATATCACAAAATAGACTAGAGTTCCTGGCACCAGCGCTGTCTTTAAAAGACTGTCAGGCACCCAGTCTAGCACTGTCACCAGTATGACACCCATAAATGCCATGCACAGTGGTAGCACTTCTTGATTTATAGCCAAAATGAGAAAATCACATCAATTGTTGATCTGCAACTATGAAGCCCCTGCTGAGCCACTGGTGAGATGCAGAATGCCATAGTATTTGATCAGGTCAGAGCAACTTGAGTAAAGATGTTCCCAAAATACTAACAAGTGTATGTCTTGGTAATTATTGCGATCATTTCAATTTCCTTGTCTTATTGCATAAGGTGATGATGTTTGCATCTTGAAGTTCAATCACAAAGACAGAAAATTTCTTGGAGATGTTGCAATAGTGTCAGTTTTCCATTTCTGAAGATTTCAGGTGGAAGGCCAACATTTCCTGAGGCATTATCATTGGCAGGACAATCAGCAGCTTTATTGACTGCAAATATGATGGGCTTCTTGACCAACTCCTTCATAACAGGAAAATCTAAGTTATGGCGAGAACTTCTTCAGTGACAGTATTCTCTTTTGTATGGTGTTTGAGTTAGTCCTGCATCCACCTTTCCATCATTCCTATACAGCCAGCACCTTCCAACCTCAAGACCACTATCTTTTGAGAAGGACAACAGCAGCAGCTATATGGGAACACCACCACTTGCAAGTTCCCCTCCAAGCCACACACCATTGAGACTTAGAAATATATTGCCATTTCTTCAGCGTAGTTAGGTCAAAACCATGAAACTCTCTTCCTAACAGCATGGTAGCTATACCTACAGCAAATGAACTGCAGTGGTTCAAGAAGGCTGATCCCACCACTTTGTCAAAGGCAATTAGGGACGCATGAGAAATACCAGTCCAGCCAGCAATAAGCATATCCAATGAATTTTTTAAAAATCTCTATTTGGTTACAGAATGCATTGCTCTCAGAAACTGTCTTTATCTTGGAACTCCCCATCCAGGATACGATTGTCAATCAGATTTTTCCAGTTCATATGTAGATTAAAACACCCATTATCTTTTCTTTTATACATTATCTCACATTACAGTTAATTAGGGGCCATTCTTTCTTCTACTAATCCACATCTCCACCCAAGCCGATTCCACATCCTGATTTCCTGAACCTTTACCATCTCTACCTATTGCATAAATACCATCAGAGACTAACAATGCAACCCCACTAATTTTATCTAGTTTACTATTCTTCTCGAATGTCATATACCTCTCAATGTTCAAAACCCAATTCTTGTCATATTTGCACTGTCAAATCACTTTATTGTGCTGTGCACATTCAGATACATTGTTTTCATTTTTGTCTTACTGTTATCTTTATAACATCTAATCTTGAAGATTGGTGGATTCCTAGGTTTCTTTCTTTTTTCTCTCTACACCTTAATTCCATTCTCTGACACTCATTTTCCATATTACTTGGCTCTGCTGCTTGCTATACCCAATATTCCCACACTTGATCCTCCACCCCCTCTAATTAGTTTAAAATTCTCTCAGCTTCTCGAGTTATATGGTTTGCAGGCACACTGGCCTCAGCTCAGTTCAGGTATCGACCATTCCAGATCCATACCTCAGTTTCCTGGTGCTTAGTTCTTAATATTCTCTATGCAGAATTTCTTTCCTAATTCTACCTTTATCGTAGGTACCAACATGACAATGACAACTGAATCCTCTCCTCCTATTGCAAGTTACTTTCCAGCCCCGAGCCAATAACCTTGAACCCAGGAAGCAATGTTCTCTCAATTACTTTTTCCTCCAGCACTTTTTCCTCCAAGAGCCATGTGTATCAGCAGCTTCTGTGAATGGAAGCAATGTTTCAGCATGCTGATCTATATGTGCAGAACCTCCCAGTAGCTTTACTATCATGCAGCTTTAAGAGGGAATGTTGTCTGACATTGGCTTGACAACAAAGATCTCTGGAGACGAGCTTTTTGCTGCATAGAATATGGCAATCTCTCTCACTATACTATCTCCTACTACTATATTGCTTGTTGCTTGTCCCCTCCCCTCCACTAAAATGGCTCCCTGTACCAAATGTCATAGTCAGTTTGCTCATCTACCCTGCAACCATTCTGCTTTAAAACCTAATGGACAATTGTAAAGACTAGCACTCTTGCATTCCTACCCTCTAGTTCCTCATATCTGCCTCCTTAACAGTCACATCATTCTCTCCTTGACCACTGACTGACTAAATATGAAGACTCTAACCTAGGTGATGTGACTGTCTCATAGTATAATAATCCAGGTAACTGGCACATCACAATGTCTGTATTTCAGCTTACAGTTCATAAACTCTGAGCCAAAACTATTTGAACGTCAAACAATTGACTGCAGAGATGTTTGTCCTGGATCACAATGGTATCCAGGAGTTCAGCCCGGACACACCATCCATACCAAGCTTAATGAGATTTAATTAATTAATTATACTATTTATTTATTTAGTTAGTTGTTTATTTCCTTTACCACCGTTTGTATTAAATTCAAAATTAATAGAAAATCTGCTGAAAAGAAAAATAGCCCCTAGAGTTCCACACCTCACCCACTCCACACTGTGCTATGCTACTTAAGTACAGTGTCATTTATCTATATTCAAAAGGCAGGTTAGGAAAACCTTTCTAAGTCATCACCTGTCCAATTTCTCAGAAATTCACAACAAAGTTCTCAAAAATAAGGAAAATGTAAACAGTGCATGATAGACACACAGGTGCAGAGCTGCCTAATCTCTGCATAGGTTTTTAGGTTTGAATTGTACGTTGACTTAGGAAAGTTGGTCACTTGCAGAGTTATCCATTGTGTGAGGTTAAGTCCTACAAAGTTGTCACAACATCTAATAGGGAAACATTGAACAGAAGCCAACTCAGGGAACTAAACAAATAATCACCTAGCCTCTTCAGTTGTGCATACAACACATACAAAAGTAAACTCAAGATATGAAAGTTTGGAAGACCAGCATCTACTAGTCAAGAATACAATAGACAATAATAGACAATAGGTGCAGGATTAGGCCATTCAGCCCTTCGAGCCTGTACCGCCATTCAATATAATCATGGCTGATCATTCCTAATCAGTATCCTGTTCCTGCCTTATCTCCATAACCCTTGATTCCACTACCTTTGAGAGCTCTATCCAACTCTTTCTTAAATGAATCCAGAGATTGGGCCTCCCCACTGCCCTCTGGGGCAGAGCATTCCACACAGCCACCACTCTCTGGGTGAAGAAGTTTCTCCTGAGCTCTGTCCTAAATGGTCTACCCCGTATTTTTAAGCTGAGTCCTCTGGTGCGGCACTCACCCATCAGTGGAAATATGTTTCCTACTGCCAGAGTGTCCAATCCTTTCATAATCTTATACGTCTCAATCAGATCCCCTCTCAAGGACTGCTTAATGGGATGAGTCCTCACCCAAGGTTGATTAGCCTTCTTCACTTCCTGCTGTACCTGCATGCTTGCCTTCATTGACTGGTGTACAAGAACACCAGATCTCTCTGTACTGCCCCTTTACATAAATTGATTCCATTGAGGTAGTAGTCTGCCTTCCTGTTCTTGCCACCAAAGTGGATAACCATACATTTATCCACATTAAACTGCATCTGCCATGCATCTGCCCACTCACCTAACTTGTCCAGGTCACCCTGTAATCTCCTAACATCCTCATCGCATTTCACCCTGCCACCAGCTTTGTATCATCAGCAAATTTGCTAATGTTATTGCTGATACCATCTTCTATATCATTAACAAGCAATAAGCCTAGATTACAGGAAGATTATATGTTCACAAGATCTAAGAGGATTTGTAAAGCTTCATATATTGTGCAGGTTTTTAAAAAGTCTTCTGTCCTTATTTCAGTGTAAATAATTTTCATAACTTCAAAGTTTGGGAGAAGATTTGTAGCTCGGGTGCTCGTTGTTGTGGTTCTGTTCGCCGAGCTGGAAATTTGTGTCGCAGACGTTTCGTCCACTGTCTAGGTGACATCCTCAGTGCTTGGGAGCCTCCTGTGAAGCGCTTCTGTGATGTTTCCTCCGGCACTTATAGTGATTTGTATCTGCCGCTTCCGGTTGTCCGTTCCAGCTGTCCGCTGCAGTGGCCGGCATATTGGGTCCAGGTTGATGTGCTTATTGATTGAATCTGTGGATGAGTGCCATGCTTCTAGGAATTCCCTGGCTGTTCTCTGTTTGGCTTGTCCTACAATAGTAGTGTTTCCCCAGTCAAACTCATGTTGCTTGTCATCTGAGTGTGTGGCTACTAAGGTTGCTGGTCGTGTCGTTTCGTGGCTAGTTGGTGTTCATGGATGCGGATCATTAGCTGTCTTCCTGTTTGTCCTCATCCATGATCCACATTAAAATAAACAGAACCCATGACCATTTATCAATCCAGATGTGGAATCGGTAGGTTTGTCGAAATAAACACAAAATTTTACAACTCAGAGTCTACAGTAATTCAGCATGGAAACAGATCCTTTGGCCCCAAACTGGTCCATGCTGACCATGGTGCTCATTCAGCAATTTCCAATTGCCCACATTTGGTCCATATGCCTACTTGTCCTGGCAACATCCTCATAAATCTTTTTTGCACTCTTTCCAGTTTAACTATGTCTTTCCTATAACAGGGTGATCAACACTGTATTCAATACTCCAATTGCAGCCTCACCAATGACTTACACAACTGTAACATAACTGACCAACTCCTATGAAGGCCTTGACCGATGAAGGCCAGCATACTAAATGCCTTCTTCACCAGCCTGTCTATCTGTGACCCCACTTTCAACAAACTATGTACTTGTACTCCTAGGTCCCTCAGTTCCACAACACTCCTCAGGACCTTACCATTTATTGTAAAAGTCCTACTTTAGTTTGACTTTCCAAAGTGCAACACCTCATACTTATCTGTATTGAATTGCATTTGCCAATCCTCAGCCCACTTCCCTATGTGATCAAGATCCGACTGTAATTTTTGATATCCTTCCTCACTATCAATTATACTCCCTAATTTTGTACCATCTGCAAGCTTACTAATTATGCATTGCACACTCACATCCAGATCATTTATGTTAACAGCAAATAACAAAGATCCCAGCACTGACCCCTGTGACATGCCACAAGTCTGAGAAACAAACTTCAACCATCACCCTCTGCTTCCTACCATTGAGCCTATTTTGAATTCAATTATCTTGCTCTTCTTGGATCCCATGCAATTAACCTTCTACTTATTCAATATTCCCACCTTGGATCGTAGCATGCAACACTTTAGACAAACATCAGTTATAAGTTCCTTCAAAACCAACAGAGTATGTGACCATGTCGTTGATATGGCCATAGTACTAATGGGTGAGGGTGCCACATAACAGAATATGTTTTGAACTATGTGTAGATTTCCTTCTGCATACAGAGCTGCATCACCTCATCTCTTTATTGTCCTTGTAAGAGATTCATACTCAGAAGGAAATGGACCAGTGCTAAGAGCTATACAGGCCCTGGCAGAGACAGCAATATGTAACATTATGATGGCATGAAGTGGATATGTGGTAACAATGAATTGACTATTTAAGAAGGACAGAGAACAGGTATTCTAAGAATTAGAGTTGTGATTGCCATAGTGGCGATTGTTGGGAAGAATGGTTATGTTGAATAGAAGTGAATGGTAGGTAATTGAACAGTGGAAAAGTGATCCAGAATTAGCAATGATAGCCTAGTCTGGCACCAATGATACACGAGGAAGGTTTCCATTGTCTTCCTCTCATAAGCATTTTTTTGTTTCTCTCAAGAGTCTAGCATTGTTGGCTTCTCAGATTGGGCAAGACATACTGTGGACATCAAGAGAAACATTTTCTGAGGAAGCATCGTCAAATCAGACAGCTCATCAACTTCAAATGTTTAAACTTATATCTCAGCTGGTCCATGTGTATTTTTTTTAACATTGGTACCACTAATGAGTACATGACCAGTGTGCAGAAGGAGGTGCAGAGACTGATGGGCACCTTGTCACATAATTGGGGAAGACCATCACAATGATGCTCCACAGAGGATGTAGTAGGTCCTCAGGAGTTAAAGTGTGGACTTCAGTATTTGAATCAACAAAAGATGATGCGTGCCATTTGTCAGAGTCCCCGAAGGAATTGAGACCTCATGGACCACGAATAACAGTCTGTAGTGCAGATAAATTGAGGTACATTTCAATATTTCAGCACTTGAACTCCATCCATGAGTAATAGAGAGGCCTATGCAGCAGCACCTGGAGTATATGTTGAAGCAGCAAGGTATTTTTCACAGAGGATATGGCTATCTTCATCACCAAAATCAATGAGTTCAAGGCATGAATACTGATGTCAGTGCTATATGTAAGGACCTGTGACCTATGAAGAGAACATTGTTTCACGTGGCCCAGCAGTGGCTCGAGATGATATGGAATTTGTCACATCCCACCCATCAGCAAACCCATCAAGTTCAAACCACTGGGGCAGCAGATCAAGGGCTGAGGATTTTCCATGATAGTATGAAATCATGCATGTTGAAAGAATCTCACAATCTTTAGCTTCTATGGCCCTCTTACAATGAAGAATGTTTAAAATCCAAGATCATTCGATGCAAACTATTCATGCAGTGAAGTCATACGAACAGTGCCGAAGACCTCTGTATTTAGAAAGTATTCCTGAATGACAAGCCTGTAGTCAGCCAGGTGGACCTCATAGACTATGAGTTCCCCGATTGGGATTGTTAATGTGTTCCAATTAGGGAGTCCTGGTGGACAAATTTAAACAGGAATGTCAGGGGTTCTGTTCACTCTAAGCTGGCTCTGAGCTAGCTGTACCAATCATATATTATGTACGTGTAAATAAAGGGTGACTTGGTGACAGGATACCAGCCTTTCTGGGGTTATTTCAGTGGCAATGAGAGAAAAACGCATCCCTGAAGAGATTCAATTGAAACCATCATCTGAGTTGGGGTAAGCATTTCTGGCATCATGCTGCTATTTGGTAAGCTTGTATCGTTGAATGCTGCCATTGAAGATTAGAGCCAGTATGTGAAAGAATGTGTTATATTTTCTAGCCAAATACATTGGAACAGATGAAAAGCAACAAGTAATTCTCCTCACAGCTTGTGGACCTGTAGCGTTTTAGGTTAATAAGAGCCTAACTTTCTCTGAGGCACCAGATATTAAAATCTTTCAAGAGTTGACGGATTTACATCAGGAATACTACGACCCCAAGCCGCCTCTATTTTTGAGGCACTATTAGTTTTACTCGGTAATTTAAGAACCAGGGGAATCTGTATTGGGATGTTTGACAAGGTTAAGATGATAGGCAAAGGCATGTGATTTTGATTTATCCCAAAGTGAGATGCTGGGAAACAGTTCAGTATGTGGGATTAATGATGTGACCATGCAAAAGTACCTACTACCTGAAGCCCAACTGGACTTCAAGCAGACACTACAACTGGCTTTACCATTGGAAAATGTAGCAAGTGGAGCTTTTGAGTTACAGGGTATTCCGATGAAAGTGGACAGCCTCAGCAGTCCAACTGAGCTTGGTGAACAACACTTGAGTAAAGGCAATTGCATAGACTCATCCAGGACATATCCTGAATAGAGGGATCTTAATTCAGTCCACAGCAAAACCCCAAAACACAGCCAACCCTCAGCCAAATGATTAAAGTCTTCACAAGAATCCAGGCCACAGGCCATTGTAGTCGTTGCCGGTATGCAGACTTGAGACGGTAAGAAAAGTCCCACTACACCTGAATTGAGTAAGTGAACTCATAGGACAGTATCCAGAAGTGTGCACACCCTGGAAAGTCCACCTCTATCTGGTTTGGAGCATTTAAATTGCTAAGCAATATCCAAATTGGAATCAATCAAAATAAAAAGCGGGTTTATTGGCCACCCGGTTCTCATGGAGTTTGATATCGGTACGGCTGTGTCAGAGATTGCAAAACCAGTCTTTACCAAGATTAGTTCTATATTCAAACATTTACGTTTGCATCCAACCTCAGCCAACCTTGAGAACCAACACCAGGTAACCTCTAAGGGTACAATTTCAGTTCTGGTATGTTACAGATGATTTAGTTACCTCTGATCATAGTGAAAGTGTCATTCAAGCTTGATGGGGCAAAATTGGTTGAAAAAGATTCATCTTGATTGGCTCAACATCTGATGAGAAAATGGCTGTCTCAATGAAGTCCTAATTAAATACCTGGATGATTTTCAGGAAGTTCTAGGGACTATCAAAAGAGCCAAACTTCCTTGACCAGGAAGCAATTCCATGATTCTACAAGGCCAGCCCAGTGCCATACGGTTTACGTGCAAAAGTACAGTCAGAAATCAAGAGGCTAGAAAGTGAAGGAAGCATCAAACCAGTACACTTTATGGAATGGGCAGCACTGATTATACCAATTGTGAAGCCGGATGGGTTGATTCATCTTTGTGGGGGACGTACAGTCAAAACTGGCAGAAGGGGCTGTCACTCACAAAGCTGGACATGAGGCATGCTTACCTGCAAATACGATAAGGTGAGGATTTCCAGAAGTATGTCACAATTAATACCCATAAAGGTTTTTACCAATATAAGAGATTGCCTTTTTGGATATCATAGGCCTGTGCCATTTTCCAGTGATGGCCCATCCAGCAGTCGCAGTCTCCAGTCATGGTATTGAAGTTGCAGAGGATAAGTTTGCCCACTGCAGGGACCTGTGTGAGAGATTGGTCAAGGCTGGAGTGGAATTTCTCCTTATCCTTAGCTGCTGCATTGAATGATGGTGCATATGGCTGAATACTGTGATATACAGGTTTTGACGTAACTGAAGAAATCCAGCACCGCCTCCAGTGTGCTAGCACACCCTTCAGCCAGCTGAAGAAAAAGGTGTTCAAGGATAACAGCATCAGATCCGATAATGGTTTACAGAGTTGTGGGAGTTCCTGTCTCCTATATGGCTCTGAGATGTTGACTATCTACAAGGCACTGGATCAGTATCATCAACACTGCCTGCAGAAGATCCTACGAGGGAAGAAGGATGCACCAACAACAGTATCCTCGACAAAGCCAACTTCTGCAACATCAAGACACTGACCAATTTCGATTGGCTACAATGAAATGGGCACATAGTCCTCATGACCAACACGAGACTCCTCAAGCAGGAACTCTACTTCCAGCTTCGAAATGGTATGCCAGATGGATAAGGAAGCACTTCAGTGATACCCTCAAGGCCTCATTAGCAAAGTGCTGCATTCCCAGAAACCTGGGAATCACTGATCCAATACAGTCCAAAGTGGAGGAGGAGCATCAGGGAAGGCATTGAGTACCTTGAGATTTGCTGTTGGAGGAAAATGTAGACGCCAGGTGAAAGCAGCAAAGGGAGTATGCTGCCACATCAATGCCCCACCCACTCCTTCCCATGATCACCCTCTGCCGCAAGTGTAACTGAACCTATGGTAGCTGCATCGGTCTGTACAACCATCTGCAGGCTCATCCTGAGAGTGGAAGGGAGTGATCCTCATCTGCAAGGGATGTCAATGAATGAATGAAAATTTTCAGTGGACGATGGAAAACATTTTACGAAGTCTACCCCAGGTCACCATTTATCTATATGACATGTTAATAACTGGGAAGATCAATAAAAAGCATCTAGAAAACTGGACATGGTGTTTAAAATTTCTCCAAAGCAGGTGTATGTCTTATGAGGGAAAAATATGTCTTCCAGGCACCCCAAGTGACCTACTTCAACTACAGAGTCAACAAAACTGCACTCTTTGGATGATAAAGTGAGGGAAATCAAAGATGCACTGGCTCCCACTTCTGTACGGGAGCTTAGGTCTTTCCTTGAGTTGGTGAATTGTTACGAAAATTCATACGCAACCTGGCCTCCACCCGAGAAACGTTAACATCTGCTGTTGAAAAATGATCAGCCTTATCAAGGGTCTCATAGCCAAGAAGTCGTATTTAGAGAAGTGAAGAAGCAGCTATCTTCTTCTGAGGTGTTGGTACACCATGATCTCAAACAAGAGATGATACTGACATGCGTTATTTAACCATGTGGTATCAGGGTAGTATTGGCTCACTCGTGGCCCAGAAGAGTGTATCCTCAAGAGTTTATGCTTCCCAGACTTTGGCTGATGCCAAACAAAGATACACCCAGATAAAGAAGCCATCTTTGGTGTGAGAACATTCCACCTATGGCTTTACAGATGTAAATTTGTAATAGTATTAGACCATAAACCTCTGCAAGGACTACTTAGAGGATAGGGTCGTGCCTCCCACAGCTTCAGACCAAATTCAGTAGTGGATTCTTATTCTGAGTGCATATAATTACAGGAGGCCAAGCAGCAAATGTGGATGCCTTGAGCCGCTTCCCACTGGTGGATACCCCACTAATGGTGTCGACGCTGACAATATCAGACCATGAACACATAAGGATCCTATCCAGCAAAATTAAAACTGCTGGTGGTGATAGAGGTAACAAAAGGCTCATCACAACCAGAATTGAAACCTTTCTGGACCTAGCAAGACCAGATCACCATAGAGGATGGCATATTATTATGGGGAGCAAGAATGATTGTCCCTAGCAAAGGCCACCACCACATACTGGCTGACCTCCACCAGGGTCATCAAGGGGTTTCCAAAATGAAGATGTTGGCAAGGACTTGTGACCAGGATTGGATGCTGGCATAGCCATATTGTGGAGCAATGCCCAGAGTGCCAATACAGACAAAAATTACTGACAGTAGCTCCCCCATCGCCAACGTAAGTACTTTCATGGGCTGTGAGACAGTGAAGACTGCAGATGCTGGAGATCAGAGTCGAGAGTGGAATACTAGAAAAGCACAGCCGGTCAGGCAGCATCCGAGGAGCAGGAGAACAAAACGTCGATTCTCCTGCTCATCGGATGCTGCCTGACCTTTTATGGACTGTACATTTTTGGTTATTGTGGACACCCACTCAAACTGTGCATACAGTTCATTTTTCAGTCATGGAGATAACAATTGAAAAGCTCTTGAGTTATGGAAAAGGATAAGCCTTCCATAAAAGTTAGTTTTTAATTGGAGTAAGGCAAATTTTAAAGTTGCCTGGAGTAGACTGTTCACAGGTATAGAGATCACTGATACCAGGTAGTCTTTCAGAAGTGTGATGATGAGAGTTTAGAGACATTATGTTCCTGTCAGAATGAAGGAGAAGGCTGGCAAGATTAAGGAACAATGGGTGAATAAAGACATTGAGGCTCTAGTCGAGAATAAAAGATTGTCTTATTTTAGATATAGACAACTTGGTTCAATTGAATCGCTTAAGAATGTCTCTACACTCTTCTATTGATTAAGAGAGAAATCAGGAAGGCAAAGAGGGGTTATGAGATTGCATAGCAGATGAGGTTAAGGATAATTCAAAGAGATTTTACAAATACATTAAGAGAAAGAGGTTAACTACAGAGATGGTCGGACCCCTTAAGACGTCAGCCCCTTGTGTTATGACATGGGAGAGATACTAAAAGAATATTTCTCATCAGTTTTTACTGTGGAGAAAGAAATGGAGTTGAGAGAATATATTGAAATAAATTTTCATGTTTTCACAACAGTTCATATTACAGAAGAGGAGGTTTGGGAGATTTTATAGAATATAATGGTGGGATAAATCTCCAGGATCTGATCTCTTATATCTCAGAATGTTGTGAGAAGTGAGGGAGGAAATTGCCAGTCCCCTTTGATTAGATTAGATTACCTACAGTATGGAACAGGTACTTCAGCCCAACAAGTCCATACTCACCCTCCGAAGAGTAACCCACCACACACCATTCCCCCTACCCTGAATTTACCCCTGACTAATGCACCTAATACTATGGGCAATTTGAATGGCCAATTCACCTAACCTTCACATCATTGGACTGTGGGAGGAAATCGGAGCACTCAGAGGAAATCCACACAGACACGGGGAGAACATACAAGCTCCACACAGACAGTCGCCCGAGGCTGGAATCGAACCCAGATCCCTGGCACTGTGAGGCAGTAGTGCTAACCACTGAGCCACCATGTTGCCCTTTGCAGAAATATTTGCATCATCTGTAACTAAGGGTGAGATACCTGATGACTGAAGGATAGCTAATGTACTTTTGTTGAAGAAATGTTGTAAGGAGAAACTGGAGAACTATAGACTAGTGAGTCTTACCTCGGTTGTGGGTAAATTGTTGGAGATAATTATAAAAGATAGGATTAATCGACATTTAGAGAGGCAAAAACTGATTAGGGATAGTCAGCATGGTTTTGTACAAGAAGAATTGTGTCTCAGAAACTTGATTTGAGTTTTTTGAGGAAGATACCAAAAGATTCAATGAGGGAAAAGCAGTAGACATGTTTACTTGGAGTTTGGTAAAGCCAACGGTTCCACGTAGTAGACTAATTAGTAATGTTAGAACACATAGGAGTCAGGACAGGCTTGCCAATTGGATACATAATTGGCTTAACGGCAGGAGACAGAGAGTGCTGATGGAGGATTGCTTTTCGGACTGGAGGTCTGTCACGAGCAGTATTCTACAGGGATCG
This sequence comes from Chiloscyllium plagiosum, assembly GCF_004010195.1. Lineage (NCBI taxonomy): Eukaryota > Metazoa > Chordata > Chondrichthyes > Orectolobiformes > Hemiscylliidae > Chiloscyllium > Chiloscyllium plagiosum. Next base: position 64,299,780 of record NC_057725.1, read on the forward strand.
GTTCTTGGTCCTGTTTCATTTGTCATTTATACAAATGATTTGGATAAGAATATAGAAGGCATGATTAGTAAGTTTGTAGACAACACCAAAATTGTTGGCAGAGTAGACAGCGCAGAATGTTTTCTAGGATTACAAAGGGATTTTGATCAAATGAGTCAATAGGCATGAAAAATGGCAGATGGAATTCAATCCATATTGCATTTTGGTACAATTAACAAGGATAGAGCTTATATAATTAATGGGAGGACCTTGGGTAGTGTTGTAGAACAGAAGGACCTAGGGGTTCAGGTCCACAACTTTTTGAATTTTGTGCCACATATAGACAAGGTGGTTGAAAAGGCGTTCGGCATACTTGCCCTTCATTTCTCAGCCCTTTGAATATAAGACTTGGGAAGTTGTGTTGAGATTTTACAGGACATTAGTGAGACCTATTCTGGAATGTTGTGTTCGCTTCTGCTCGCCCAGTTAGAGGAAGGATATTATTCAGGTGGAGAGGGTTCAGGAGAGATTTACTAGGATGTTGCTATGTATAGAAGGTTTAAATTATAAAGAAAGGCTGGATAGACTGGGACTTTTATCATTGGAACATAGGAGATTGAGCGGCAATCTTATAGAAATATATAAAATAATGAGGGGTACAGATAGGGTTAATGGGAGTTGTCTTTTCCCTAGGATGGGGGACTTCAAAACTAAGGGCTACATTTTTACGGTGAGAGGAGAAAGATTTAAAATAGACACAAGGGGCAATTCCTTTTTTACACAGAGGGTGGTTCGCATGTATAGAATGAACTTCCTGAGGAAGTGGTGGATGTGAGTACAATTACAAAGTTTCAAAGAATTTGCATAAGGAAAAGTTTGGAGGGATATGGACCAGGAGCAGACAGGTGGGACTAATTTAGTTTGGGACTACGGTCGGCGTGGACTGGTTAGACCCAAGAATCTGTTTCCGTGCTGTATGACTCTATGACACGAAATATCAGAGTAGTTGGCCATAGACTACAGGCCATCATTTACCAGCAGAGAATTTGAGTATTTCCTAAAGTCAAATGGCAGCCGACATGTCAGGACAGCTGCATACCATCCATTGGCCAATGGTCTGGTGGAAAGAGCAGTCTAAATTTTGAAGGCAGGCTTAAAGAAGCAACCTTCACCTTCACTCGATACCAAACTGTCCCAGTTCCTGTTCAATTAAAGGGCCACTCCTCGCGCAACTACAGAGACAGCTCCATCAGGGGTTGCTAATGGGAAGAAGTGATCGCACCAGGTTAAACCTGATCCTGGGAGGGGGTGGATAAAACAGCACCAGGAATACCAATGCCAGATACAAGAATTCACTAAGTGAGAGAGGCAGCAAGACGTCATGGGACAAAGTTTGGTGTCAAAACCATGGAAATGACTCTGCACGGGTAAGAGACATGATTGATGCAAGGTTAGGTCCCATGACATACAAAGTTTGGGTAGGAGAGACAATCCTGAAGAAGGACATGGACCACATGAAAGCTGTAACCTCATAAACAGGACAAGAGCAAACCATATTCCTGACCCCTCAACATCTGGCAAGGCTGTCAGAACCCATGGGTTCTTCCTCTCAACCTAGCGTCAAAGAAACCTCTGAGGATGAGATGGACATAACTGATGTTACAGCCTCAACACCATTATCACCTGAAGAAGATTAATTTCTTCCAAGATGTTCCAGGCGCAAGAGACAGGATACAGCCCAGTACATTCTGCCAGTATTCAAGGCAGAATCAGAGGAACTAGACCTGTTGCAAAAATGCCCCAGGAGAAGCTACAGGAGAAAGAATGCGTCTATATCCCATGACTTAGAGGGTATTAATGTAATGATTGGAACAAAGTCAGTCAGGTGGATTTCATAGAATGAATTCCCTCATTGGACCAGATTAACAGCCCTAATCAGAGGTTCGACTAATGTTTAAATAGGAGTTGTTCTTCCTCGTGGGCCTGCTCCAAACTGACCATAAACAGAACTAGGCAGCAGGCCGTGGAAGGAGTCGTTATGGCCGATTGCCTACCCTCTTCCATGGTTATGTCCATGCCCGGGTGTCCTTAGAGAAGGAGCACATGGTGTCTACCAACACCCTCGAGGTTTTCAGGGATAGGTGTGTCCTGCGGGGTGTGGAGCATTTTAATTTAATTTAGTCCCTGCCCTCCCTTTTCATTTTTTGATCACACAACATTGCCCTTTGATGAGAAGGGCACTGCTTATCACTGGCCATTCGGGTGTTTCCTTTCTTCCTGGTATTGGAAAATGAATAAAGATTTATGCACTTGATGAAAAAGAAATAAACAGGAGTTGTAAATAAAGGGTAAAGTGGTGATGGGATACCCGCCTCTGTACATTTATTTCAACAGGGATGACCTAAGTTTAGGAATCTAAGATATGGAAGTGGTTAAATAGAACTGAGAAATTATCAATGCAAGAAGTGATTTGTGGGAATGGTTTACAAATGTCCCTTCCCTCTACCCACAAAATCCACATAGTAGACGGTATTTTTTTAAAAATTATGGAACTTATCAGAAGGGTACAATAATTTATCATGGGGGATTTAATCTGAATTTAGACTGAATATCAAATGGGTAAAGGTGGCCAATACAAGAAGATCTTAGAATATTTGCAGACAATTTCTTAGCATAGCACATTCTGTAGGCAACCAGAGAGCAGGCTGTACGGGATCAGATAATGTGCAAGGGGATAGAACTAAATTAATTACTTCATAGTGAAGGTACCCTCTTAGGATCAATGCTGGGACCGCAACTTTTTATTATGTATACAAATGATTTGGATGAAGGGAGCAAATTTAGTTGCTAAATTTGCTGATGACACAAAGAGTAAAAAGATACACAGGAGTGGCAGGGGTTCTGTTCACTCTAGGGGCTAGCTCTGAGCTAGCTGCATCAGTACCATGTAGTATTTACATGACTCGATGATGGGATACCAGCCTATGTTGAGTTATTTCAGAGCCAACCATCATAGCCAACGCAGCTACAGAGCCAAATAAATTAGCAATTTGCTTCTACCTCCTCTGAGCAATGAGGGGAACATGATATAGGAGCAAGCAGCTAACTGAGATGTGCTGGAAAGGTCAACAGCAGAGCCCTGAAATGAACGAGAGATGAAAAGTTTGAGGGCAACTATCATTTTTAGTGCTAACAGCAGCGTCTGTCTAGATGGTTCAAAGACCAAGTTATTCGTGAAAAGAAGTGCTACTTTGTTGTATTAGAATGTAACTGTTCTTTGGTGAAACAGTGAGACATAAGGGGTAAATATTAAGCAATAATTTAATTCAGTTTAAGGGCTAATTTCAATCTGAAGTCTAGTGTGTTGTTGAATTTAACAATTACCTATAAGTTACACTTTTGAGTGGGTGCAGTTTAATTTCGGCTTTAAAACAGGAATTCACAAACATTCAGTTGAACCTAGTTAGTTAGAGAACTGGTCGAACAAGTTAGTCAGTGAACCAGTTTAATTCTGTTCCAGAAGCCGTAGAATTAGAGAATGAGATAGAGAGAGAGAAAGCCAGCCAGCCATCAGGGGAGGAGACTTGGTGATCAGAAACTATTATACCATAGGGGATATGTAAGTTCATTGGTTGGTAAGTAACTGTTAATTTTAATGTCTATTCTAAATTATTTTCAGATTAAAGGTAAAATTAGGGAAATATTTTATAGAAGAAAAGCTAAAGACCAGTCGGAAATGTTAAAGCAAAACTTTTGAGATGCATGGCCAGGTAATGTGTTCTATGTGCATGATGGGGGAGCTGGTGGACCACATTGTGGTTTGTAGTGACCACAAATGTAGCAAATACTGGTTGCCTGAGGAATTCTAAATCGGAGTTGATGAGCTGGAATCTGAGCTTGGAACATCACAACACATCAGGGATGGGAGAGTTATCTGGATTCAAGCAAGAGGAGCAAAAGGAAAAGTGATGGTGGTAGAGGATTCCATAATTAGGGATATTAAGCATTCTTTTTTAAGCAGATTGGTGTGTGGCTTGGAGAGGAGCTTGCAACTGGTAACGTTCTTAAGCATCTGCTATCTTGTCTTAGATGGAAGTGGTCATGGATTTGGCAAAAGCTATCAAAGGAGCCGTGGCGAATTTCTGGAGTTCATAGATGTAAATGGTAGACACTGCTATTCCTGAGCATCAGTGATTAAGGAAGTGTGGTGGCAATAAAGCAGGCTTTTCTTTGGCATTGTTGGAGGGACACTCATCCTGGTAGATGTAGAGCATTCTATCACATCCCTGACTTGGATTGTGGACAGGCGTTTGAAAGCCATGAAGTGAGTTACTTTGCTGCATGATTCCTAGCCTCTCTCCTGCTGTTTTAGACCATATTTATGTGGCCAGTCCAATTCAATTTCTGGTCTATGGTAATCCCTAGAATGTTGATAGTTAAGAATTTCAGTGATGGTAATACCACTGAATGTCAAGGAACACGGTTAGATTCTCTTGCTAGATATGGTCACTGCTTGGCTGTTCTGTGACATGAATGTTACTACTATTTGTCAGCACAAACCTGGGTAGTTATGACTCTTCACATACAAAACCACTCCATGTCCAAATGAAGCAAGACCCGGACAAAGGGCTAGTTCTGGTAAGATTGTTGAAGATGTTTCAGTATTATCTCTTCTGTGATAGACAATAGACAATAGGTGCAGGAGTAGGCCATTCAGCCCTTCGAGCCTGCACCGCCATTCAATATAATCATGGCTGATCATTCCTAATCAGTATCCTGTTCCTGCCTTATCTCCATAACCCTTGATTCCACTATCTTTGAGAGCTCTATCCAACTCCTTCTTAAATGAATCCAGAGAGTGGGCCTCCACTGCCCCCTGTGGCAGAGCATTCCACACAGGTAATCCCGCTATTCCAGGAATTGACCTCGTGAACCTACGCTGCATTCCCTCAATAGCCATAATGTCTTTTCTCAAATTTGGAGACCAGAACTGCACGCAGTACTCCAGGTGTGGTCTCACCAGGGCCCTGTACAGCTGCAGAAGCACCTCTTTGCTTCTATACTCAATTCCTCTTGTTATGAAGGCCAGCATGCTATTAGCTTTCTTCACTACCTGCTGTACCTGCATGCTTGCCTTCATTGACTGGTGTACAAGAACACCCAGATCTGTCTGTACTGCCCCTTTACATAAATTGATTCCATTTATGTCCTGGAGACCTCCTTTGCGGAGGGTGTTAATATTTATCGGGCCATATCCTCCAGTATATTGTTTATTAATTTGTTTTTCACCTCCATTCTCAATTATATGTGACAAGACTACAGAGCTTAAATCAAATCCACTTGTTGTGGAATAGCATAATTCTATCTGTGACTTGCTGCCCATCCAGTTTGGCATGCAAGTAGTCCTGTTTTGTAGTTTCACCATGTTAACAGATAATTTCTGATCATACCTAGTGCTGTCCTTAGCATGACCTCTTGTATTCTTCTTAGAACCAAGATTGATTGACCATGAGTTTGCAGATTATGTTGGAGTATGATTCTGCTACTGAAAGAATGAAACTTGATGGACCACCTGATGTTGACCATGGCCCAGACTGTAATCCTGATGACCCTGTAAAGTCCTCCTTCCTAACGTCTGGGGACTGGGTCAAAAATTGGCAGAGTTCTCCAAAGACTAATTAAACAATAGACTGTAGTCATTCTCACAGTATCTGACTTTACAATGTTTCAGACACTATCATTACTCACTCCTGCAGATGGTGGTATAATGATTTACAGTTAGGTGAGAATTGCCCTGGTTGTCCTCACCAATAGCTCTGGAGCACATTGAGTCTCAACATGAAGTCAAACATGGCCAAGAATCCTCCTTCTGTTTACAAGTAACCCCTTGGCTGCTCAGCACCACGTGGAAAAATCTTTGTAGGTGACAAGAAAGTACTGTTGAGAGATCTTCAATGTCCATCCCTGGCTCAGTAGCACAACTACTAATCTAGCTGGCTGGGTCCTAATAGAGAGAGCTGCTGGACAAGTTCTGCAGCAAATGGTGAAAGACTATACAAGAAGGAATTGTCCCCCCATCAATTTACCTGGTACAGATGCATTTGTCCATAGCAGTATCACTTGGAGTGACCACCACACCAGCAACAGTTCCCGTGAAAATAAAATCCGTTTTCACATGGAGGTATTCCAGCAAATTGTGTGGCATTACCACCATGCTCATTGGGATAGATTTTAAATAGCTCTAACAACTCAAGACAGGGCATCCATGAGGCACTGAATTATATTTAAACACGATCTGTAACCTTATAGCTTGACACATGGCCCACTGTACAATATCATCAAGACACAATATCAACCCTAGTTCAATGAAGACTGCAATAGGGCAGGAGCAGGAACAGGTATACTCAAAAATAAGTTGGCAGTTTGTGGCTACAGTACAGGACTAATTGCACATCAATGAACAAAAGAAGGGTGTGAAATCCAGGTTGTCCCACAATCAAAGGATCAGATCTAGGTGCTAGTCTGCCACATTGATCAGAGTTTAGAAGGATGATGGGGGAATCTCATTGAAATTAACAGGATGTTGAGAGGCCTGGATAGCGTAGACATGCAGAAGATGATTCCACAAGTAGGAGAGACTAGGACCAGAGGGCACAGCCTCAGGGTGAACCTTTAGAACTGAGATGAGGAGGAATTTCTTCAGCCAGAGGGTGTTGAGCCTGCAGAGAGGTGTGGAAGCTGTCTTGGTGTTTCTGTAATCCAAAGGAGGACTAAGCTCGACACAATAGAGAATGGCTTGGCCTCCTTGCACTATGCTGGAGTACATGGGAATACTCTTAAAAGCAGTAACAACAGGACAGATTAGCAAAAAATAAATGTAGTGAAGCTTGTGAAGATATTTTCTTTAATTATGCAAAACCATTTTTTGAATTAATAAATTATATGCAGTGTTATACATTTGTTAAAGATTTGATTTAATTGTTATTTTAATTGTAAATTTAATTTTCCATTATTTTGACATTTTAATGAGTTCTGGCAAATTAAGATGACAAGATGAGGTAAGTGGGTAAGGGAGGTGAGGTAAATTGGCAAAGCATAGGGTGTGAGGTACGGAAGCATACCTGTTGGGTGATAGAGTGACTGGTGGAGAAAGTAGCAGATAGTTTTGGCAGGTAGATAATGTGATAGGTAGGAAGGATGGTGGGTGGATCGAGTGATTGCTTAGTAAATAAGGACTTAAGGTGGACTGAGTGGAGCAGGGCTTGGTTAGAAAGGAGTCAATGTATTTTTGGGCGACAGGTGAGTCAAATCAGGTCAGCTGGAGTGCACGTGCGCTCTAATTTTTCTGAGTCCATGCAAAACCCAGAGTAGTCAGAGCAGCTTTTATCTCTATTGAGTGGATGTCATATTGCAACTTTTTTTTTGCAATTTATTTAACTATGAAAAATGTGCACTTATTTTACAGTTACAGGCATTTTACCTGGATACAGCATTTTTTTCAGTGTTAACTAAAGTGTGCATTTTTATAATTTTATAATTACAGGTATTTATGGCTCAGCCTTGAAATACAGGGACCCATTTACACCACATATACTACAAAAGAGGATACTAATAATTTATTTACTCCTTTTATTGGCAGCTCTTCATGCCTATCTTTATTTGCTGCCCAATGATTGTCGAGTGCATTCAGAATAATATTTTGTCCAGATGAAATGTACTACCCATTTTTCATCAAGTTGTCGAAGTGATCAATTTCTGGGTTTCACTTAATCAAGTTCATGACACTAAATGCATATTCACAGTCAGCATTAATGCCTGAAATATTGCACGAATGTCCGGAAGAATGGGCACTTCTTGAAACTAGTTCTCTACCAAAGCATAATCTACCAAATCACTGTCTGAATGCAACCTGTCTTTACTTTGTCTACAACCATAAACTTGATTCAGATATCTTTGTTGTAGTTTAATCAGAATTTGGCATAAAAGTAGAATTTTTCTCTTTCAGTTGCACAACACTGTCATTTTCTAAATTCATAACTGGTTGTCTTGGCAATTGCTAGAGCCTGATCAAATGTCACATTATTCTCATAATTCCTCTTGTGGAAATCTGTTTTCCAAGTGGTCACAAGGCAGTTGAATATATTAAAGAATTGCACGCTGTTGAAAGCAACCAAAATCTTAACTTGCCTACTCCAATAAACACTAGTCACCTAGATACTGAATTTGGTTGATTGATCTTGGCTTTCATAAATTACATCGCCTCAATTGTCAAGCAGGAGACTGGAAGAACACAGCAAGCCAGGCAGCATTAGGAAGGAACAGTTGGTCAGAGGAATGGAAGAGAGGGGGAGGGGCTGGAAAGGGAGTTGGTGAATGGGAAGGGAGGCTATTTGAAATTGGAGAACTCAACATTGTAGGCTGCCCAGGCGGGAGAAATAAATTAAATTGAATTGAATTTATTCTCATGTGTTCCGAGGCACAGTGAAAAGCTTTGTCTTGCGAGCAACACAAGACAATGAGGTGTTCCTCCAATTTATGGTCGGATTCGCTGTGGTAATGGAGGAAGCCGAGGATGGTCATGATAGAAAGGGAGTGGGAAATGGAATTAAAATGGGTGGTGACTGGGAGGTCAGGTCAGCCCCTGCAGGCCCAGCTGAGATGCTCAACAAAATATGCCCTGAGTTTACGTTTGATCTACAAGTACAGTTTAAACCCTCTCCACCTCCCTCAGATGTGCACTCAATTGTTGTCAAACAGCATCTTGTAAGAATTTGCACAGGGATACAAGTTCACTGAAAATGCCATACAGAGCTGTCAATGTCAAGGTGATATTGTGGCTTTGAGCGTATTTTTTGGTAAGCTTTGTTTGTTAGATTATTAAATTGTTGCATTTGTTCACTTGCTCTATGCAGTGTTTTGATCATTACATTATGGTTTTGCATTAGTGCACTCACTGCAAAATGTATTGGCAGCCACCTCACTTCAAAAGTCAAAATACCACTGTATCACTCCCTGTGACTGGCAAAATCTTCACTGATCCTTTCTTCACGATTGATTTATGTTGATTTTAATGTCAGCAAAATGAAGGAGCTGGTCATGGACTTAAGGAAGCAGAGTGGAGGACACACCCCTGTCTGTATTAATGGTGCTAAGGTAGAGGTGGTTGAGGGATTCAAGTTCCCAGGCATAAATATCAACAATCTGTCCTGGTCCATCCACATAGAAGCTACGGCTAGGAAAGCACACCAATGCCTCTACTTCCTCAGAAGGCTAAGGAGATTTACCATATTTACAATGAATCTTACCAATCTTTATGAATGCACCATAGAAAGTATGTTATTCAGATACACCATAGCTTGGAATGGCAAATGCTGTTCCCAAGACTACAAGAAGCTACAGAGTTGTGAACGCAACCCAGTCCATCATGCAAACCACCTTCCATCCATTCACTCTGTCTATACTTCCTACTGCCCCAGGAAAACAGCCAACATAATGAAAGACCCTTCCAGTCCCGGTTATACTCTCCTCCACCTTCTTCTGTCAGGCAGAAGGTATACAAGTTTGGATACACATATGCATACATTAAATAACTTCAGCTCCTTTCCCACTATTATGAGGTTTATGAATGGATGTTGCACATTAAAGTTGATCTTTATCGCACCTTCGTTGCAGTTGTAACACCAAATTCTGCATTTTGTTCTACTGCTCTGATGTACTTAAGGTTTGATTTGCCTAGATAGCACACAAAGCAACACTTTTCATTGTATCACAGTACATGTGACAATAACAAAACAAATCAAAAGAACAATAAATACAATGGTTCAGCATAAGTGTGTTCAGTACCTTGCATAATTGACATCTAAGTCCAAACATCATCTATTCCCAGAACTATGAGCAATGCAGTGCTGTTCCAACAAATGTTTGATGTTGCATTGTAAGATTGCTACTCCAAAGTGGAGTAGCATTGCAGTCACCATATTCTGTCAATCAAAGTCATTGTTAACACAACAATGCTGTCACATTGGTGACACTTTTGCAAGCAATCAATTAAAAATTTCTTGCCAAGTCAGTTGTAACAACTTTTTTAATACTGAAATGTCTATATTTCCAACCACTACCAACATATGAAATCATGAATTATGCAATTCATTCAAGAATCCTCACTAATTACCACACTACCAACGTTCATATACTTCATAATCAACCCTTCTACCTTCAAGACTAAATTGAATATACCACAAACAGTAGGAATCCCAACAGTTTCTTATGGAACTTCATTGAACACAAGCTACTAGTTGCAAAACATCTCTCAGCCATCACTCTGCTTCCCACTACTGTCAATTCTATGTCCAAATAGCCAAATATTTTTAAATCCCATGGAATCTGGTGAAGAAGATTGACAAAGTAGATGTAAAGGAGATGTTACCATTTGCATGGCAATCTAGAACGAGAGGTCATAGTATAAGGCTAAGGGGTGACAGGTTTTGAACTGACATGAGGTGAAATTACTTCTATCAAGACAAAGGACAAAGCAGAGAACAAGGTAGGACTGATAAATTAAACTGCATTTATTTCAATGCAAGAGTCCTAACAGGGAAAGTAGATGAACTCAGGGCGTGGTTGGGAATATGGGACTGGGATATCATAGCAATTACAGCAACATGGCTCAGGTATGGACAGGACTGGCAGCTTAATGTTCCAGGAAAACAATGCTGTCCCTCGAGCTACACAAGCACAACAAGGTCCTGCCACAGGAAGGACTGAAGCGGAGGCAAGAGAGAAGGGGGAGTGGCATTTTTGATAAGGGATAGTATTACAGCTGTACTTAGGAGGGATATTTCCGGAAATACATCCAGGGAAGTTATTTGGATGGAACTGAGAAATAAGAAAGGGATGATCACCTTATTGGGATTGTATTATAGATCCCCTAATAGTCAGAGGGAAATTGAGAATCAAATTTGGAAGGAGATCTCAGTTATCTATAAAAATAATAGGGTGGTTATGGTAGGGGATTTTAACTTTCCAAACATAGACTAGGACTGCCATAATGTTAAGGGTTTAGATGGAGAGGAATTTGATAAGTGTGTACAAGAAAGTTTTCTGATTCAGTATGTGGATGTACCTACTAGAAGAGGTGCAAAACCTGACCTACTCTTGGGAAATAAGACAGGGCAGGTAACTGAGATGTCAGTGGGGGAGCACTTTGGGGCTAGCGACCATAATTCTATTAGTTTTAAAATAATGATTGGAAAGGTCAGATCAGATCTAAAAGTTGAAGTTCTAAATTGGAGAAAGGCCAATTTTGATGGTATTAGGCAAGAACTTTCAAAAGCTGATTGGGGGCAGATGTTCGGGGTAAAGGGATGGTCTTCAGAAATGAGATAACAAGAGTCCAGAGAAAGTATATTCCTGTTAGGGTGAAAGGAAAGGCTGGTAGGTATAGGGAATGCTGGATGACTAAAGAAATTGAGAGTTTGGTTAAGAAAAAGAAAGAAG